>NC_041336.1:36723892-37036392 GCF_004354835.1 Perca flavescens
ACAGTCTATGATCTGGACTCATAAATGCATAAACAAAGATAACTTCGGTAGACTGTTTTACACCAAAACTAGCATATACAGTACAAGCCAAAAGTTTGGACACACCTTCTCATTCAATGCATTTCCTGTATTTTCATGACTATTTACATTGTAGATTCTCACTGAAGGCATCAAAACTATGAATGAACACATGTGGAATTATGTACTTAACAAAAAAGTGTGAAATAACTGAAAACATGTCTTATATTCTAGTTTCTTCAAAGTAGCCACCCTTTGCTCTGATTACTGCTTTGCACACTCTTGGCATTCTCTTGATAAGCTTCAAGAGGTAGTCACCTGAAATGGATTTCCAAAAGTCTTGAAGGAGTTCCCAGAGATGCTTAGCACTTGTTGGCCCTTTTGCCTTCACTCTGCGGTCCATCTCACCCCAAACCATCTTGATTGGGTTCAGATCCGGTGACTGTGGAGGCCAGGTCATCTGGCGCAGCACTCCATCACTCTCCTTCTTGGTCAAATAGCCCTTACACAGCCTGGAGGTGTGTTTGGGGTCATTGTCCTGTTGAAAAATAAATGATGGTCCAACTAAATGCAAACCGGATGGGATGGCATGTTGCTGCAGGATGCTGTGGTAGCCATGCTGGTTCAGTATGCCTTCAATTTTGAATAAATCCCCAACAGTGTCACCAGCAAAGCACCCCAACACCATCACACCTCCTCCTCCATGCTTCACGGTGGGAACCAGGCATGTAGAATCCATCCGTTCACCTTTTCTGCGTCGCACAAAGACACGGCAGTTGGAACCAAAGATCTCAAATTTGGACTCATCAGACCAAAGCACAGATTTCCACTGGTCTAATGTCCATTCCAAACAAATCTCTTCTGCTTGTTGCCTCTCCTTAGCAGTGGTTTCCTAGCAGCTACTTGACCATGAAGGCCTGATCCTCTTAGCAGTTGTTCTAGAGATGTGTCTGCTGCTAGAACTCTGTGTGGCATTCATCTGGTCTCTAATCTGAGCTGCTGTTAACTTGCGATTTCTGAGGCTGGTGACTCGGATGAACTTATCCTCAGCAGCAGAGGTGACTCTTGGTCTTCCTTTCCTGGGGCGGTCCTCATGTGAGCCAGTTTTGTTGTAGCGCTTGATGGATTTTGCGACTGCACTTGGGGACACATTCAAAGTTTTCGCAATTTTCCGGACTGACTGACCACTCGTTTCTCTTTACTTAGCTGATTGGTTCTTGCCATAATATGAATTCTAACAGTTGTCCAATAGGGCTGTCGGCTGTGTATCAACCTGACTTCTGCACAACACAACTGATGGTCCCAACCCAATTAATAAGGGAAAGAATTCCACTAATTAACCTTGACAAGACACACCTGTGAAGTGAAAACCATTTCAGGTGACTACCTCATCAAGCTCATTGAGAGAACACCAAGGGTTTGCAGCGCTATCAAAAAAGCAAAGGGTGGCTACTTTGAAGAATCTAAAATATAAGACATGTTTTCAGTTATTTCACACTTTTTTGTTAAGTACTTAATTCCATATGTGTTCATTCATAGTTTTGATGCCTTCAGTGAGAATCAACAATGTAAATAGTCATGAAAATAAAGAAAACGCATTGAATGAGAAGGTGTGTCCAAACTTTTGGCCTGTACTGTACTATTTGTTTGCGGTTGTGAATCTCAATCAACCAATAGCTCAAAGGTAGTTTTAAAGTAAAACAGCAGGCAGTGTGGATACAGACGGGATTCAAGTAGACACATTTATGCACACAGCATATTTAACCAAGAGAATTACTGGCAATTGCGAAAATCCCTAACCACTGACTTCCCTCCTCTCCCTCTCTCAAGACAAATTACCCAGCAACCTCTTCACCTGCTGTCTGAGAGGCCCTCCATCAGCCCAGATGGAAGATGGGGATGTTAATAACCCTCCCTCTGTCTCCCTGCCTGCCACTTAATATAGCTGCAGGTCAAACAGAGCAGTGCAGTATGTCCCTCTGTGGCTGTAGTTACCTAATTCTCTATCAGCTTCCTCTGTCTATAGGACATACGTTCTATATAAAGTGTACACCTGGTACTGTATATGTGAATTATTTCATCCCAGAAGCCAAACAATCAATCAATGTTTTACCCTTGGGGCCGGATTCTAATAACAGAGCTATACTTTTATACTATATTTGCATGCATACATACCAATGTTTTTCTTAAGTAACTGGTAAAATCCTACATTTACCTTGTATAATTACTGTAAACAAATGACACTATTGTCAAAATGAGCAGGTTCTGTCTGTCTGTTAAAGAATTAAGACCACATGGATGATCTTGTTTCAGAGAACAGTTAAAGCATTTTTTTTTGATTTATTTATCTTTTTTTAAATCAGATTTCCTCAATGGTAAGTTTAGTCAATGTCTTATATTCTTAAAAATGTTTTGTTTTCAGTAGAAACTAGAGAACAGAGTTGAGTTACAATATTGAACATTTTTAGCAAAGCATGCATGTGCAAGCATATATATGCACATACAGATACACACCTATGCACACACACATTATTTGATGTGATCCAGTACCAGAGGGAAAGATAGAGAATGACATAGGCACTACATAAAGCTAGGATCCCCTTTCTGGAAACAATATAGCATACACAGAATTGCCATAAAAGCACCAGACATTTGGCTATACTATTGAGTGTGTCTCGGTGAACCTAAAAACACATGACCCATCTACCCTGAAAAAACAAGACATCGTAGAGAATGGATATCCAGATCCAGTGACCATTTGGCCTTTTTCAAAACCGTACGGAAGGAAAAATTATCTAAACAGTGATGAGTAGGCCTCCACACAGACTGACCAGTCCTTCATTCTTTTAGTAGAAGATGGAGATGTTAAAAGTGCAAGCCAATCTGGAACACAACAGGGGCCATTCACCCTACTCTATTTACTCTTTGAAAAATGGAACTACGGGTATCACTATCCCACGTTGCCCACGTAGATGTCCTAAAGGGCACGGTGCACCTGCTGTGGTGGTGGTTGTTGCATGGGGGGGGCCCTCTGGACAATGTTTTGTCCAGCTGTTCGACTATAAAAAGCGGGGTACACAGGAAGAGGAGAAAGAGTAAAAACAAAGGGGTTGGTAGTTTGTCGACTTAACAGTGGTATTCAGTTTGGTTTATGTATGTAGGACGCATTAGTGTGTGTATTACAGCCAGACGTTTGTGTTTCCGTGAGTGAATGAGAAAGTGAATGTGGGTGGTGCTGTTACTCTTCAAGCAAGGGCAGGTGCAAGAAGTACATAAACACACAGCTAGGGGCCAGAGGCTACGGCACTCCATCAAACACTGTGAGGGCAACCGTGGGCAGCTGGATTTGCCATCCTGAACGCTGAGGAGAGTGTGGAAAATATGAATGGAAGTAGGGATGGAAAGTCAGTGAAGAAATACTAAGGGATAGAAAGAAAAAGAAAGAAAGAAAGAATAGATTAAAAAAAAGGAACACACACACAGATGGGGCAGTATGGGATGTGAAGGCTTCTTTTCTGCTTTCTGCATACCTCAATAGTTGGCGTGCACATGTCTCAGTATGTCTGTGTGTGTATGTGTGTGTGCAGGACATCTGCAGATTTGCCATGTTTTACACATTCCAACATGTCCTGCTCTCACCACTTTGAGGAATGGTATGGGAAAGTTGCCTGCTAAACCAGGCGAAACTACATTTTAAAACAAGAAGCACAGTGTTTGTATTAGCCTACATTCACAAAACACTTATGATAACACCTCAGAAAGAATGAGCAATTTTCATATCTAGTGTTATGGAAACAGTTTTTTTTAAGCGAATAAGCCAGGACATTCAACTGGGAATGTTGAAATTTTATAAGATAAAGAAGGGGAAAAGCATAAGTCCTCCTCTGATGTATGTTCTTAAACTTTAGAAAGCATCCAGAGGAGCCATTAAAAGCTGATGCAGACCCTGAAACTGTCTCTATTACTAGAGGTGAGGCATGAGAACTAACAATATCTGGAATTGGTTGACCAAAAAAAGCATGGCGTGTGCTAAAACAGCTATTAAAGCTGTGTTATGATTTAAGTTATTACACCTCCACTTCATGCAGTCACATTATAGTCATTTCATGAGTGAAGAGTTCCCCTACTTTTCGGAAAACCGGTCCCTGGCACATAGTAATGCATTAGGGATCAGTTTTATATGTGATGACGATCAACTGACAAGAGGATGTACACTATCGCTAAACCCTAATGGGAAAGTAGTCAGACAAAGACAGACAGAGAAGGAAAGAGAACCTAAAGTACTAAAAGCTCCAAGTCTGGCAATGGGCCCACAGCAGCTAGGGGGCTGACAGAAAAAGAGGTAGACACAGACAAGTCGGGTAGACCAAAAGCAGCCAGCTGAGCCATTAAGTGCTGATGCAGAAACAATAACTGTCTCTCCTAAGTCAGGAAGGGCTGAAGTAGAAGCAGTAAGTAGGAGCAGGAGGTCTGCTGGCACATTGCCCAGTACTGACACACAGCAGAAATACAGACACATGCAGAGAGAGAGAGGGACAGGAAGACCGACAAGGTGAACCAGTAGTGGTTTGTCCTGCAGTTAAAGCTGAGACCAGAGCAGCTTTGGCAGTCGGCAAACACAAGTCTGATACTACCAGGAAATGATTCTTAGGACAGTAGAGACTTTTAAACATAAAGGTAGCTTTAGGAACGCATTAAGTGTTTATAATCAGTCGTGATGACGTTTTTTTATATTAAAAAAAAAAAATCTATTTGGCTACTTTCTACCAGCAACTGACAAAAACAGCAAATCAGAATACAGTCAATAAATAAAGCAGTTACAGTAAATTGGTGGCCTTAAAAACTTGACATGGCTTATGGTATTTGTAGGAAAACTTCACTTGCACACAGGAAGATATGCTTTTTCCATTTCAGGTAAATGGAACTGTGCAGTTTACATGAGCAGTGATAACTACCGTAGCTAAATAACCACCAAAACTCACACACAGCCCCAAGGCCAGGGTTATTTCAGTATGTAGAAAAACCTCCATCAACAGTGAATTCTTACACACACACACACACACACACACACACACACACACACACGCACACACACACACACACGCACACACGCACACACACACACACACACACACACACACACACACACACACACACACACACCTCTATGAGGCAGCCTCCAGCACACTGGGTAGAGGTTAGAGAGCTGTAGCATGCAAGTGGTGCTGGCTGCCTATAACAGTCGAGGTATTAAGACAGTGATGGGGTGCGGAGGCTGGGGGTCTAATTTCCATGATTACCATCCCCTCCAGGTGCTGCCTGCCTTTCCGTCTGCCCACTAAAGCAGTGACACATGTTCTCCGCACATTCAAACCTTGGTTTTCTCTGCCACTGAATTACCACAATTAAGGAGTCTTCATGCGGAAGCAATTTGGCCAACACTAATGGGCCTAGGCAGTGGGGTTTGGGAGACAGGGCGGGGTTGGGAGAGGAGTGCAGAGCAAAACCGAGCGAAAGAGTTATACAACAAGTGAGAAAGATGAGAGAATAAGAGGAAAAAAAAGGGAGAGACCGATGAGCGAAGAGTGATAGAGAAACGTGCTGTGACATAGAGGATTCCCGCATCGCCACTTGTAAGGAGATGATTAGTCGGTGGTGAGATAGGCCATTAAAACACAGTTCTTGATGAGAGGGCCTGCCTCTCAATCTCCCATATCCCCAGCCTAATGCTGTCCTGACAAATTTGGTAAGCATGACAAACAGGGGCATTCTGACTTTGAAGTAGGAGCCAGGATGGAGTGCCAGTGTGGTTCCACCATGAGAGAGATGCTCGAAACTACAGACCGCAGCTAATGACGCTACACCAGCCCCTCCGTCACTGAAACGTAACTCTGGATTACTGCTCTCTCTTTCTCCCTCTCTGACTCTCAAGATGTCTGTGACTCTACAACTCACACTTGCTCTTTTTCTCAGGTTTCCCCATCTTCTCTCCTCTTCCCTGGTGGAACACTGAGATCAAATTTGCAGAGGCTGTGTCTGTGTGTGGTGGTAGCCAAAGACGTGACTGGGGTTTTGGTGCTGAGGCACTTCAATGGGAGTTACAGTGGAGATTTATGGCCTTGTGACGTGGAGCTATGTGCTCAGTCGGCACTAGTCACTACCCTTAGATGGGACGGTTGGCTCACAGCAGGGAGCCAGCTCAGCAGACACTACCAGATGACATAAATACAAACACATTTATTTGGGGCTGTCATTGATTCTGGCTTAGTAACATTCAGAGCAGTCTGCTGTGGGAGCTTTAAAGCCCATTCTACTTTCAGTGCATATTGTTTCATGTCTCAGTGATGCTCTTTGCTTTGTGTTCTAACTGTTAAAACAGTTATTAAGCTTCTAAATTAACTTTTTTTTACTTATTTATTATGCACAGCTATATGTAATGTATCCCTTATGAGTCATACTCTTCACACCCTTAATTACTTTGGGATGAAAGTAAAGCTGTGTGTTAAATAAGTCTCTCCTTAAATGGCTGTAATGTTTTAGTGATGCTCCCGATGATGACTAATATATATTTAAATGCAGAGCCTTCCTAGGTCTGTTCAATGCATTATCTACTGATGACACATTGTAGGGATCTACAAGTCTTTACTATGGTAACGTTTTATAAACCACAGCTGCAGGGGGTTTTCAGATTATATTTCAGTTTACCCTCTACAGGGGAGAGTCGGGAGTCAAGTGTTCCAGCTCTAAATGACGGAATCTCTGCTCTAACCAACCTTGGCCAGCTAACTCAACTGCCCTACTCAACTACAAACGACCAGCCAGGTTTCTAAAAAGCATGATAGATCTTTGAGATCAACTACCAATGTAGGAGCTATATTGTGCCAATGGTATATTGGAGAGGAAAGATGCCTCTGAAAAACCATCAATGATTCATATAAGAAAGGCAAAAATAAAAAGTTGGACATGAAACTCGGGCTTCCAGATCCTGTACTGGGATCATCCTTGTCCTCCAACATGCCTGGAATCAAATTTTATTTCCCATGACAGAAAAGTGGGCTACTATTCAAACAAACAGGGAAGAGAAAATCCTTGGCACACTCTCACTAGACTTCTGATTTCTTTGAAATATCATATTTCTCCAGAAGCCAGTGGATGGTGTGAGGAAAAGTGGAATGATGAATGACGAATCTGGGTGAGAAATGACAAGCCTGATGTCCCCTGATGAGTGTCTGAAGTCACCAACCACGATGGGGGAGAAAGGTTGCGTGTGTGTGTGTGTGTGTGTGTGTGTGTGTGTGTGTGTGTGTGTGTGTGTGTGTGTGTGTGTGCGTGCCGTTGTTTGGTAAAAAATAATTTGAGATGTTTAATGGAGGCGCGAAACCTCAGGCCCTTTATGCTCCTCTCATCTGATTAAAGATATACATATCCATGTAATCTGATGTCCAATCTTGGGACAACAATTGCATCGAATCCACTGGCTTCTTTCATTTGCCCTGGACTGAAGTGAGCAACAGAGAAAGAGCAGAGAGCTTCAGGAAGACAAAAGAAAGGCCTGAGTCTGGATTGACTTAAAACATCATCTCAATCTACCAGGAGTGGAGCAAGGGCCGTCTGTAGATCATTGAAGTTTTCATTGACAAGAACCGTCTCAAGTTCCATCTAAGATTTATTTATCAGTTCTCTGATGCTGACACAACGTGTTTTTAATGTCAGAAATAAGGTTGCGTATGGATGAAAAAGCCCTCTTTCTTTCCTTTCCCTCCTGCTTTCTTCCTGCCCTGATGTCAATCCGTGAAGCAGACAAGTAGACAGGCAGAAATTTCTCCCAAACCAATAAGTTACCTCTTCAAAGAAGTATGGATACTTGAGTGAGGGTCCAGGCCATGATGAAACAGACATCTCAGGGTTTTTATTAAGCTTCCCATCTCTTTACTGACATTTGTGACAACTACAGACCACGAAAAAAGGCTCATGCCTTTCCCTTTCATTGTGAAACAATGAAAAAGGACTATCAAAATAATCTGCATGAGCTAAGTGTACGGGCCCATTATGTGACAGGGCAAAGCTGCATGTTCCTCTGGCTTGTCGTGATTAATAGATGAGAGAGCCAAAATCTGCACAGGAAAACAGTGGAAAACGGAGTGGAGTGCAACCTCCCCCGTTCAGTCCAATAGCCAGGGCTATGCTACCAACAGTTGCATTACTGTATGGGCAAGAGAGAAACACCAAGGAGGCTGAGAAGGAGGGAGCAAAGATAGACAGTACGTTCTTGGACCAGACAACATTAAATGCACAGCATATCAGGGATTAGTTTACAGAGGTGACCTAGTAAGACCCCCGGTCCAATAACACAGAGCCATTACAGACACTCACTATGCCACAGCATCACAGGGGGATATGCGTCAGACTCATGCTCCCGAAGGCAGTTAGATCACAGGGATGTGAACTGCTGGCCATGACAGGAGCAGCCTTTTTTATGCAGTGCAAAATGCATAAAAACTGTTATTGGCATAGTCTTCTAAGAGATTGCATTTGTTTCCAAGCAATGGGAAATATCAATTTGAAGAAAAGTATAAATAAGTCTCCCTGACGTAACCTTGAATATTCTTAAGTCTTTATTCCCATCTTTTCTCTATTTTCCTCCCAACCACCCCTTGCCCCAATGTATGTGTAGGGGGAACTAGTAAAAACAACAGACTTGTTTTAATAATGATACTGTTAGGAGTGAGAGCATAAGCCCTGGACTATTATTATCAACATGCTCCGAGTCGCTATGCAGTGAGAGCATACGCTTGCTGTATCCAAAAATTCTTGCCGTCATTTGCCTTAAATGGGATCGTATGCTGTGAGTTCGGGAGTACATATAGGATTTGCTAAAGATGGAGATGGGCATGCATCTGTACATATGCACGTCTCTTTATGCACGTGTGTGTGCATGCTTAACCTGACACTAAATTAGGTGCAAAAGCTGGGTTTAATAAAGAGAACCAATGGCCAGTTGTGTTTCTGGGCACTGATGTCCACCCCACTCTCTCAATCTCTTTATTTCCTTCTGTCACTTTTCCCTTCAACCTTTATTTTCCCTGACTTTCATTTTTCATTCTGCTCATTATATCGTTCACTCTCTCTCTTCCTCTGTTCTTTTTCCCTTATATCTGTCACGCTAAAGTTATGTCACAGCTCGTATATCACCCAGCAATCATCTGGAGCACGTCTGTTGACCACCACCAACCAACTTCTACAAGACCCCCCTCCTGTTGTCCTAGTCCAGACCACCACAGTGCTCTGTGGCCAGAAAACCAGCTGGGGTAGCCACATTAAAGCTGAATTCAACACTGGTGGAAATGCCAATGTTATGCTTATTAACCTTGATCTTTTGTCTTTCAAAATGCAGCCTTTCGCAAGACACTAAAACAAGTGCAAGGATCACAATTGTGCGTAAGCCTTTATGCTTTGCCTGGCAAAAGTTTGTATTGTAGAAATACAAACTCTTGAAAAGATGCAAGGATGCAACCAAAACTTCTACTTTATGTTTAATCAGCGAGACAATGAACAAAGACACAAAACGTACACACATGGGCATGCGTGCAAGCAGGCAAATGCACACACACATCAACACGAATAGGACTATGTGATTATTCTCACAATCACAGTCATAATGTAGGCAATATTTAAAAATACATGGACAAGAGATCATTGGGTCATATTCCCATAGCCAGAGTTGTACCATCTGCAGGTTTAAGAGCTCTGTGTACACCTGTTGAAACAGAAACACTCAAGTCCATTGACCCAAGTCCCAAGTACATGAATCAAAATCCAATAAAGCTATCATCAACAGGGAAAAGAAGAAGAATACTATAAGAAAACAAGATTATGTTTGCTCATTAGGGGTGGTACGGTTCATGAATAAACATCTGAACCGTTCGGTTCGCTTGTCTCGGTTCGGAGCGTGTGTGCTTCGCACGGTTCGTCAGTACACTGTTAATGTGCACTAACCACTTACTGCTGTAGTGCCCACTTTTGACACCTATATTAACCCATTCAAACCTGATCACACATCTGTGTGTGTTTACCTTTAAGACCTGATCACACATCTGTGTGTATTTACCTTTAAGACCTGAACACGCATCTGCGTCATTTTTGTTGTTTATAGATTTTTTTAAATGCAGTTGAAGATTATGGCCAAGAAAGTCAGTCAAGTTGAAAGCCAAAGAAGTAAGCTCTCAAATGCTTTTTATTTCCTGTTTTTATCTGCTATAGAGCCTGAGAAATTAAGATTTTAGTAGGCTTTTTACAAATATTTCTGGAAACCCTTAGGTTTTGGGAGGGGGTTTACAGAAAAGTACTTAGGCATAAAAAGGCCTTTTTTAGCAGGCGTTTTAGGCCTAAATGGGTTAAAACACTTGACGAGAAAATGACGATGGGGATGAGCGTGACGAACGCAACACATGGCAGCTGAGCGACACGTGGGTCTTGCTGCTCCCGAATTTCAAAACAGACTCTAATGGTTCTGAATACGATCTCGTATTTTACGAAAATAGTTCACCGAAATTTCTTTCTGAAAACATTTTAAGCGAGAAACAGGCCATACAGTTGCTGAATGTGTCCGGTTTTTTTTTTATCGACAAAGGTCAGTTTAAAAGATTTTCATCAGATTTTGAGAGGCGCTGAGCCGACCGCTCCTCAAGTGTGGAGAGTGTGGAGAGCTGCAGGTCACGTCACGTGTAGAAATGGCAAGTGGGAGGGATAAGGAAGGCTGCCCGGAGTTGGAGGATGCGCCAGCGTCATATAAGTCTGGTGTGTGGGAACATTTTGGATTTCATGTTACCTATGATGACAGTGGAAATAAAACAATAGATAGAATTGCTACTGTGTGCAAGCATTGTGCAACATGCATTCAATATGCAAATTTTAGCTATATATCATATGGTGAAGTATATTTCTGGAGTGTTAAAGATTAAAAGAAAAAATAACAAGAACCGTACAGAACCGAAAACTGTGACCCTAAAACTGTGATACGAACCGAACCGTGGGTTTTGTGAACCGTACCACCCCTAGTGCTCATGGCAATGTACAGACTAAGGAATCTAAGATTTTATCAAAACTTTAGTCACGGAGATCCATGACAACTTTTTAGAGTTGACTGTTGACACTGAGTGAGATTTAACTACAGGGGATAACTAACTATGAAAATATAAAACACTAAGTAAGAGCTGTGACTGTAGATCAGCCACTCATTAAGTTATTTATTCATTATGTCACTGGTGTCAATAATATGTAACCCTCTACATGTCTCTTGTATTGTTAAGTACAAACTGTATTGGTTGTTAAACAGTTGCTTTAATTTCCAAACATCATTAGCAAAGGCACACATTATGCATAGCTTCGGCATGTTTTGGAGATATGCCTACTGCCTCTTCCAAAAATGCATGTTTTGTCTTTCATATTTGCCTTAGGAAGATCTTGCAGATCGAAACATTGCCTTAAAAAGAGAAACTATTTAATTGTAGCCCAACAGTGTGCAGACTGCCTTTATGTCCTGCAGTTGAGTATTTTTGCTTGGACGTGCGCACACTTAGTCCCTCTTTGATGTTTTCGAGATAAGGCATGTTTTCTACAGGTTTCTGGACTAATGAAATGTGTAAAAGAAACCAAAAAGAGGCAATGCAAATCCATACCGACTTTTGAGCCATTGAATATCCAAATATTAGGACAATGCACTGAAGAGTGAGCAATGACAAAATGAATTTGTGCACTTTCCCTGTACCAGAATTATGCACACACTCACCATATTCTTATGCACAACATACAGTATACTCACACACAAATGTATGCAGACTCGAGTAGTGTGTGGGAGGTCACTGTGGTCAGTGTGTCGCTGAATCTGAGGTTAGCAGTGGCTAGAAGCAGTGGTAGGCAGGAATTACTGGCTCCTCTCTACTACTATTACCGCTACTACTACTACTACTATGGCTGCTACTGCAAACCACAAAAGCATCCTGGAAGTATAAACAAAGAGGACATGTAAGACGGGACGGGACGGGCTGGTCGTTGACAATCGCAGGAGAAGAGGAGAAAAAGACAGGGTTAGAGGAAGGAAAATGAGATGGTGTGAGGCAATGAATTCAGCAATAAAATGAGATAAAAGGGACAGATAGAAAAGAGAAAAAGGTGAAGAAAGGTAGCATTGAATTAAAAAGAAAATATGGAAAGAAAGGACAAATGTTATGGTAAAAAAAAGACAAGAAAAAAACAAGCAAGAAAGAAAGAGTAGGTTTTGTTAAAGCAAAAATAGAGTCAGTAAGGAGGGAATGCAGCATGGCAGAACTGCAAAAAAAGTTGTTATTACCCTCACTGGGCAACTGGCAAGGCCGAGGGTGAGTGGGCACATACTGTAAGACACTAATATGTTCAAAAACAAACGCACACCTCCCTATGGACCACTTCTCTGTTTTCACCAGACAACCAGACACATGAAGTAGGACATACTGTTGCAGCTCACCAATAAAATACAACACTAGTGTGAGTTTCACTGGAATGCAAAAGCAGAACGCTGGAATAATGTGTTACCACAGAAAACTCTGCTCATGTTTGAGCCAAGCTCAGCAGCATTGGAGAGCAACACTGTCCTACAGACAGTTGTGTGACAAACCAAGCAGTCATGCAACAGGCAGTGACTGACAGCGCCTGATTGTCAAGGAAAATAAGATTTTACGGTTTGTTTTCTGATTTCGTTCAATCGACTCTGGGCTTGCAGACCAAACAGAGCATATGTTGCTTGCTGGGTCACCACTGTAGCTGCAACTGAGCAGCACAGTAACTCAAAGTCTTACAAGTCTTAGTGGCTGTGTTCTAGTCAGCTGCAATAATTTTACGTCTCTGACTGTTGCTTTAATCTGAGTCCACCAATTATTTTTGAAGAACACTTTACAGTCTGTCAGTACCTTGAGATTACAACTGCAGCTTTGTTGAGTTTTCCCCCTTGCTGAATTGTGAAATTTCCTTTGGATAGGGAATGAAATCTTATACCCAAATGGCTCCCCCGTGAAGGACACTGACCATCTGTGTTATCAGCTAGACCTCGATATGAAACACCTTCCACTATTGAAAAACCCTGTAACATCAAAAGGATAGAAGGGAGGAGAAATTCCTAAAGGAATGAAAAAAAGCCCATGTTCTAAGTGAACAGCTTTTGTTTGCCATGTTCAGTGTTTGGCCTCAGCATGTGTGTGTGTGAGCTCTGTCCTGGCAATGGTCTGATGACTGCTGGTTGGTGAACAAACAAACGACCACAAGACTTAAATCTGGATCCAGATCTGAATCCTGTGAGCGTTACAACAGACCCGTGCTCTTACCACAAACAGTTGAAGCAAGTCAGCCGGAAAGTCACACTAGCGGAAAAATGCAGCCACTGCTAAGATTGCAAACACTTTTACTGTGCGGAGGGCCAAATAAGTGGCACCATGTCAGCGGTTTAACAGTACAGTCCCCTTATTTGTCACTGGATAGGTTTATAGAATGTAAAATAACTGCCTACAGTTAGCTTTTCATCAGGAGTTATGATATTAAGGTTTTGGTAGAATACACACTCCTTAGTTCTCCTTATTAAAAGAAACAAACTCCGAGCAAAGCGGACCAGAGAGGAGCATAGCAGTAAGTGGGAAGACAAGTAGTTAGCACAGAACAGCCAGCATGGTCCCATCATGACATTACAGTGTGGAGAAACCCACAGTCCGCACAGGAACCATAACTATTCAGCAAGGTTGTACTGGATGTGCAGTAAGATGCACTACAGCAAACAGATCACAACAGTTTATTCTGCTAGCTTTTCTTTTTCTTGCATTCCCTCATTTTCCATTTCTCCTCCCGCTCTTAAGCTGTCACACCAACTATTGGGAGAGGTTGGGACAGCTAACATCTTTCTTAAGGCCTACGAGTGTCACCACAATTTCAAATGCAGATACAGTTCTAGACATCTATGGTTATATCATAGGAATTATTGCTGAGTTTTTTCCCCACAACATATACTTACACAACACATCACCTATTCCCCTTCACTCTCTTGCCTTCTAACACAAACTCTTTTCCCCACTGCTCTTTTTCTAACCTGCCAGCACACAGACCAGATGTGCAAATGTTTCTCCATGTTTCTATTCAAGCCCTGTTCCAAGAGAAAGGCAGAGTGAGGGGAGAGGAATATTTGACTTCACTCCACGGGAGACCAGTTTCATAAATTTTGGCGGCTGCACAACGGCGAAAAAGGTAGCTTGGCTGGCTTGGCCGAGGGAGAATGTTGACGGCATACCAAACAACATGATCCTAATGAGTTGGAAAATCCCTGGCCCTCCAGAGGACTGTCCAGATGCTACCGTCATGAGAAAAGCTACTGTTTTATTGAATTCAGGCTCCCCTCCCTTTCTTTAACAAGGGGCAAAATTTATTATTTGACCATTAAGGCATCCTAAGCGACATGAAGCGTAAAACTGTTTCAGAGTTAATTTGCCCTTGGCTGCAGGTCCAGTACCCCACACTGGGCACAAGACAAGTTGATCTTTATGCTAAAGTGTCTCGCGTGAACGTATATTTTGAGACCTAAAGTTTTAGATTTGTGCTTGCATATAGGGTCTGCAGCCACCTTGTCCATAGCTTACTAGCTACCACAGGTTGATTTGTTTTGGGCGAATGAGTCTGGCAAATGATGTGCTGAGCCCTGAGAAAGAACTGTAAAACTTTTCATAAGAGAGTCAAATCACTTTAAGCTCAAGCCAGTTCCACATGTCTCTCTTGACAATTTCGTGGTACTGAGAAACCAGCTTTATTTTATGGAGAACTAAACAAACAAAGAACAGTAAATGTAATTTATGAGATTTTAATAAATCAACTACAATGATGAACGCATTAACATTTAATACAATAGCCTAAAAGAGACTAGATGAACAAAGTGATGTAGTTTCTTCTTTGACTATTCATGACTGAAAAACCGAATGAGCCGCTAATGGATGCATTATTCTTCTGTATGGGTATTTTTTTCATATAGCCAAGTGACTAAGTCGCTATTGCAAAATGTTAATTACTACCCTACACTGCAGTCACAAGTGCAACCAAAAAAACACAAAAGCCTATTGCCATGCTAAACAGCCTTTGCTCCTCTATGATAAACCTGCTCCCTTTCTCTTCACACACCTAATCACTGTCTGTTCTAATGTGCAACCAAACAGCATGGTATGAGTGGAAAGGTCAGGGTTCCTACATATATAAAAAAACACATTAATCACACACAAATCCCTAACTACCTAGAAGTGAATTGTAGGTATGCTGCAAAGATATAGGAAGAGTGAACAGGTCATGCTTGCTCCTCTGTCTAAGGTTCGGCAGCCCTTAAACCACCGTTGCTCCGCTGTAGCTGCTCAGAGATCAGCAGAAATAGACTTAAGCTGTTTTCACTTAAGAACTCTCAGACGAATTAGGTCCAAACATAGTCCGGAGTTTTCCTTTTACCACATGTAGCACACAGCAAGAAATTGTCTGTGTTAGATTTGTTCTCACTAACTGGAAATACTCTGTTTGATTAAGACGCTGGGTAGAGCGTGCAGCAGACAGGACATGGCGCGGATTACATTGCGTCAGAGAGCTGTTATAATAAACAATCAAGTCTCTTGCCGTTCCTTGAATTTGCCTGCTGATTTCGGCGTCAGTCCGGCCTTTACCGACAGAACTTCCTGAATCTCGTCATCTTCATGTTAATCATCCTTCTTCTTCACTGCTGGAAGTTTGTTATCTCTCATTTTTTTGCAAGCAGCATGAAACGTCATCAACACATCCACTTTCTTGCTAGGAATTTTCACACTTTTGGCTCAATCGGAGATTACACAGATTTTTTACTAGGGAGTTGGCAGGGTAAAGGCTATTTGACGTCCAATCCAACTGATTCGGACGTTTGCTTTCTTACATATAGCTCCACTGGGTAAAGTCTGAAGAATTTCAGGTGGGCGGTGCATGTGTGAAAGCGGCTTTAAAATTTTTTACCTTGGTCAATTGTCAGAAATTTCTTAAACTGGATGATGCTTTGAAAGAACCGAACAGAGAAGCTCAGTTAACTCTGGTCTATTGTAGAGCATGTTGTTTACCTGGAGCTTTGTACACCTCACGGAGCAGGCTTTCGCTGAGTGTCAATGGGGCTCCGTTGACCATGCTGTGGGTCCAGCTCTGACAGATCGCTTGGAGCAAAAGCGTCTGGGCCCTTGTGGCTTGGACAGTGAAGTGGGGAAGCTCAAAAATACACTCTGTGGTGGGTACCAAAGACCTTTTGCTCCTGCAATAGAGGGACAAGAAAGACGGGGTTAGATAAAGGATAGTACATGGGGAGAAAAAGAGACAGAGAGAGAGTCAGCATATGTGACAATAATAAATGATATAATGGAGAGTCGCACATAAGCGCCAACATACACTTAATGAAATGGACACCGGTGGAAACAAATCGTTCATGACTTCCATGAATCCATCAGTATCACATCACAATATAAAACAGCTCATTGATAGCCTGAGTGGCCAAATAGGTAGAACTACATTTGACTACAGCAGATTGAAGAAGTACCAAATGTAAGCCAAGCTTTCCTTAGTTACTTGGCAGGTAGGTGTAGTTTGCCTCTTTGCCGCAGACCCTTCTCTCCCCTCCGTCAGAACTGTGATGATGATTTATGTGAAGAGATGTACAGCCCAGAAACCTGACCCTAAAAAGAATCTCTATGCATTTAACATTTTATCTGTCTCCAAGAGTGTAGAGGGAGAGAGTTTGTGTGAGTGTGTGTGTGTGTGTGTATGACAAGCTGATAAGTTGAGCGTTCAGGGGGATGAGGTAACAGTACAGTCGGATGGAGTCCTCCAGGCCCCTGTCCATCAGAACCTCAGTGGACCATGCTCTCATTTATCATCTAACACACACACACACACACACACACGCACGCACGCACGCACGCACGCACGCAACCATGCATGCATGCACGCACACATGCGCACACACTTTGTCTTTTTCAATCCCTCCTTTCTAGTATTTGCCTCACTGTCTCCCCTATTCACTTTGTAATCACTCGTTCATATCCAAACACACTTTCTGCACATCTCCAATACCACACAAAAAACCATCTTGAAACACATATACTGCACAACAAATCCCTGTATCAGGTCTCTGAGCTCTTTTTTTTTTTTTTTGCCAGGCCGTGAAGTCATGGCTCCTCAGTTCTTAAGATCTCATCCATGACATCAGCAACAGCAGAAGGAGGGATTCCCCACCACACACACACACGCCAACCAAGGTATGGCACACAGTGCTGAGAGGGATGGAGCACTTGACTACTGATCTGTATCTTTCACATCTCTCGCTCTCTCTCCCTGTCCCTGACTTCCTCTGCGTCTCCAGGAACCTCTGTTCAATGGAAAAACACCCAGGGAGCCTGAACTAAACACTGCAAAACAAGCCTGTTTGGTTCCACTCCTGTTTTCCTCTCTCTCTGTTCTGAGAGGTTCTTCAGTTGGCTTTTTGAGGACTGGCAGTGCACCCTTCCTAATACACATCTACTTTTTGTGTGTGTGTGTGTGTGTGTGTGTGTGTGTGTGTGTGTGTGTGTGTGTGTGTGTGTGTGTGTGTGTGTGTGTGTGTGTGTGTGTGTGTGTGTGTGTGTACACACACACGACTACATACGCTTGACTACATATTGTAATGGAAGCAAAAAGGTGCTGCCCTTTGAGGAGTACTTTTGGTGAAAATAGAACTGTGACTAATTCCAGGGATGGCTGCGGCGTGTCAGGAACAAGAATCACAGTTCATTTAATCACACACATCCATTTTGGTCTGGTCCCAGTTCAGAGTGTGGGATATGTCACAGGGTCTCTCCCCTCGCTCAGCAGCTCTGCAATCGTTTAACTCCTCTGCTTCCCTCCCTCTCCTTCTTTCTGAGTCTCTTTATCTTTCCCTTTATTCTGCTCCTGGGTGGTTCGGCAGGGTGACATGAGCTGTTCGCTGCACACAGGCAGGCCCAGAGTTCTTAACTACGTGCTGTCTCAGAGGGGGAATACTATGAGACAGAAAGCTAGAGAGAGAGAGAGAGAGAGAGAGAGAGAGAGAGAGAGAGAGAGAGAGAGAGAGAGAGAGAGAGAGAGAGAGAGAGAGAGAGAGTGTGTTTGATAAAGAGAGATGTAAGAGTACAGGAAAACAAAGGCAGTAAAAGAGAGAAACTCCAAACCTGACAGGGTCGATGAGTTTACCATGACAGCGCACATATACATTCTGAATTCCCTAGAAACATATGGTGCATTTGGCACAATGGTGAACCATGCAATGTCATTCTTCTCTACTATTAGAAATCACTACTGTTGCATGCTATACAGCAAGACATCAATCAAATGTGTGTTTTTGTATGTTCAAATGCGTGCGTGTGCGTGTGTGTGTGTGTGTGTGTGTGTGTGTGTGTGTGTGTGTGTGTGTGTGTGTGTGTGTGTGTGTGCGCGCACATGTAGCAGATATCGCCACTGAACAAAAGAAAGTGAAGGGGACCCAGCAACAACAATGTCCCACATGCAGAGCAAATGTGCCTGCAAAGCCACTTCAATGGGAGGACTGGCAAGGGATGAAAGTTTGTTGGCTTATTCCAGTGTTTATAGCATTTCAGGGGAGGCTGTCATGTGCATGTGGTCGTCTAAAACTTTAATTATGCACCTGTTTTTATTATATTCTGCCCAATTCTTTAGGAACAGCAACTTGGATCTTGGAGCTAAATGAGAAGCAGAAACTCTCATTAGGGTGTTTTAGGAATGCTGGATGTGAGGACAGCCAGACACTCATCGGATTTCATTAAGTAGCTGGCACAGACAGTGTTTCTTGCTGCAACATGGTAAACAGCTTTCTGGCAGGCAGCTCTTTCACTGTTACCACAGGCTTTGAAGGAAACAAAAGTCTCCAAGAGGTAGAACTAGAAGTACTAATACTTGCAGCATCAACAGCAGTAACAAATGACTACACTAAAACATATATCTTAGAATGAGGGCAACTAACAAAATGCAATTTACTGGTTTAGGACAGTATCCATATTAGAACCGAGAGCCTATAGCCTGGGGAGCAGAACTCATTATAGCATACTTCTACTCTTATAATGTGGAGACCACCAGAAGTGGGCCCACAACCCATTTTGAATCCTTAAAAAATCAGGTACTTTGCTTGAACTTAAGTGCCTCATTGAATAGGCTGTCTGACGTCACAGTAGTCCTTTAAGTCACTGACTTTTTATTTTATTTTATTTTTTTATTAAAACACACAGGCCACCAGGAATATGTTAAAAGGAAATCAAAATTAGTCAGGAGCTATGAAAAAGTAGGTGTTTAAATTTCAGCCAATGAAATATGATTTCCTCTGGTGTATTTCAACAACATTAGGCCTCATTTCCCGACCTGTCCCTTGTTGGTGCCGTGACTGAGTGACAAAGAACTGGACCCGGACAAGGACAGGCTAGTTGGCAGAAGTCCTGACTGCTTGGCTAGGTAACTGGCTGACTGGCTGGCACAAAGTCTTTCTGTCCAGTGTCCCTGTCAAAATCAGGCAAAACAGGGCATGGTGTTGTGCAGGGGGTGTGAGTCATAGTCAAGAGTACCATAACCAGCTGTGGTGCTCTTTGCCTTGACTGTTTCCTCGGTATACATCCTCGAATGTAGACATAAAGCAGGGACAGAAAATTATTTTTAGTCATTAGAATGAATGAGTGAAATCTAAAAGCAAGTAGACTTAAAGCACCCATATTATGCTCATTTTCAGGTTCATAACTGTATTTTAAGGTTGTACCAGAATAGGTTTACATGGTTTAATTTTCAAAAAACACCATATTTTTGTTGTACTGCACAGCTCTCTCTCACTGCTGCAGATCCTCTTTTCACCTGGTTTCTGTTTTAGCTACAGAGTGAGACCTCTTTTCATCTTCTTCTTCACTACTATCTTTGATTGCACTTGCACATGCTCAGTAGCTCAGATGTAGATCATGTCAGCTAGCTAACTCTAGAGACAGTAAAAGAGAGCCTGTTTCTCCAACTTTGGAGAGTTACAAGGCAGGATTAGCTGGGAGACTTATTCTAAACCAGGGACCACATGTAAGTAGTTCTTTTGGAGATTATGGTGAACTTGTGTGTGTTGTAGCAGTGCTTTGCTATTTAGAACGACGTAGCATGCTAACGCTAACGCTACGAGCTATCGGTTGTGGTTAGCCAGCTCATTTCGGACTGTGACGTCACAGTCCGAGTCAATTTTGAACAGCTCACTAGGAGACTGAAGGCAGGACACATTCAGAAACCATATCTCACTCAAAACAGCGTGGATGGATTTTTTTCAAAGTTTGTATGTGTGAGACCAGAGACACAAAAGAACACCCCAAATCCCAGAAAAAGTGTTTTTTTCATAATATGGGCACTTTAACAGAGGACCCTCACAAAATATGTTTTGTTAGGTCCAAATAAGGCCAAGAGCCAAAAAGTGACACATTAAGCCATTACTAGCATTAGGTAACACTACCTAAGCCTAACCTTCCATTTAAACAGCCTCTGGGTAACCCTGTGCCTGTACGAAACCCTTTCACATCATAATAGCTGAGATCCATTCGGACCATTGGTTCTCAGGCTAATCAGCTTCCTGGTCTGGTCTGACTGTGGTCACAACTATATTTAGAAAAATACAGCTGGGGCTCCAGCTAACAGGCTGCAATTGCTGGTTTACAGAGGCGAGGCCACACACAAGCACATAAATGCACATAGTCACACTCAGACACACAACCACAAAAATGCACATACCTGTACAGACACAAATAAATTAGTGTTCCAATATGCACATATGCTAACATACCAACACATATGCTGTCACAGCAGCACACATGTATACACACACACACACACACACCTGTACACGCATACATACAAACCAATAACAGCAGGTTGGTCAGCCAGAGCACGAACAGCAGCAGTAATGAGGCCACAGCTGAGAAGGGGCCTGCTGCTCTAACAACCTGTAACTGGAACAATTATAAAAATAACTGCCAATACGAAGGTTGGGGAAAAAAAGTGTGTAAGTGTGTGTGTGTGTGTGTGTGTGTGTGTGTGTGTGTGTGTGTGTGTGTATATGTGTGTATATGTATGTGTGTATGTGTGTGTATACGCTAAGCATGTATAATAGTGACAGAATGCTTGTTCTGCAAACTGAGCAAAAGGGAGAAAAGAGAACAAGAAAAATATAATCAAACCCTGCAGAAAACACGAACAAGAACGAGGGGAAAACAGCAAGAATAGGCAAGAAAAGGGTCGAGACCGCAAACTTGCAGGTCATATGTTATTCTCCAGGTAAAATAATACCTAACATGGGGAGTCTCATTAAAAAAGGCCATTTGGAAAAGCTCCAATACAAACTAAGGAATAGTAGAACTGGTAGGTTGTTGCTTTGTACTTTTACAGACAAAAATAAATGTAGCCTAATTAAAGCCGGCTGGTTGGGGTATGTGTCTGTGTGTATATACAATTAGGTGAGTGTGTGTTGCGTACATGTAGATGTCCAGTAATGTGTTGAAATCTGGATATGTTGGCATTAGTGCAGATGTTCTGACAGAGGACACTACTAAAAAAGCAAGAGTGAAGCGAACTAGAAAGCCTTAACTGCAGGGCCAAATGTTGTCAGCAAACTCTCTTTTTAAGATCTTGCCGTGGTCCTAATGGTTTACACAGTGTCCCAGAATACAAGTTTGGAACCTGCGCACAGTTTCCAGTATGTTCATTTTTGTTATTACTCATATCCTGTACAGTACCAAAAATCAGTTGCCTTACTCTTTCCAAAATACAGTGACACAGACAGCTGTGGGGGCTGGGAGGTCAGCAAGACATGTGGAGCAAGGTGTCTGGTCCGTCAGTGGACCACAGAGAGAGAGGAAGGCTCATTCGCACAAACAGACATTCCCTGACACAGGTGGATATTTTCAGTAATGGGAACTATATGGGAAATTTTACATGAACTGGAACATAACACTCCAATAAACTGTTAAAAGTTAAAATGTAGCAGGCTACTCAAAAAGAGAATGTAGACTGGATCCAAGGCAGTAAAAAAAAAAGAAGAAAAGTCAACAAGATAGTCAATCAATTTTGATTGGCCCCACAATGTGCTACTTTCTCTTGACTTAAACTTATCTGAGTCCACAGCAACGCCAATGTAATCCATTATGCACTGACATATTTGTCTGATAGATACAACAGATATAGCCACCGTCTTGAGACCAGTGATAAGTTATCTGAAGTTTCTACAAATCATTCACTGTCGCACCCTACCCTAATTATCAATACAAACATTCCCCCAACTTAAACAGTTAACCAAATCCTCTACTGCTATTAATTTCCAATTTCAAGAGCTTCTTTGGAGAGAATCAGACTAAAAAATGGAGGGAAGGCAAGACTGACAGCTTGTACCTTATTTTTGTTCTTTCTTCGTGGTGCAGATTGATTTGAAGTATTTCAGAATTCCCCATCTCTCTAAGCCAAGGTCACTGACCCCTCTTGAAAATAACCAGAGTGAGTTATGGGCTGCTCTCAAGTCCCCTCTTTTATCTTACTACAAAAGACTCACTACAGTGTCTCGCAAAGTCTCCAAATGAACATTATAAATCACGCAAGCACTTCACACTTAACAACAACACCTACCTACCCACCCACCACCTTGGGGCATGGGAACATTTTACCACCTGAATGTCAATTGGGTTAAATGGCCAGCATTTGAAAAAATTGAAAAATACTACCATAGAAGAGCCAAGCAAGCATGTGACAAAAAATGGCTCCTCTAACTCATTTATTATACTGTATGTCTTTCTTTGCAGTTTCTCATAATGTTCTTTCAAGTGAGTCGTTTCATTGACTGCACATGGTCTATGTCATTGGCTTGATGGGAAATGTAACTAGAGCTGCAACTGAGCCTCCAATATAGAACATTTAGCAAAAGCTATTTTAGCAGCAGCCTTAAATGACTCACAGTGATCATTACGGCTTGTCTCGAGTGTCTTTTGAATCCAGTTGAACTCTGAAAATGCCATTTAAGCAGGTAAAGAAGAAAAGTGATCAATAAAGAGGATTTTCCAAATTTGGTTTAAATTATATTAAAGCAATCTTTTCAGCACAGTGAGATTACACATGACCATTTCCAAGTGACGATCTACAATTAAAAATTTTCATTTCTTGTTTTGTAAAAGCATCACCGTAACTGGCAACCATCTTTTATTGACAATATATTCTAATTAGGCTCACATCTCGCCATAGGACTTGTATTACTTGATTTTTATTTTTTTTTACCTTCAGGTATTGTATTATCTTTCCATTGTATCTGTAGCAAACTGTGTTTCTTTTTTTTTGTAATGAAATCTAGTCTTGTGTTGAGTTTTCACTGTGATTCCGCTGGTACAATTAAGTGATTACAATTTTATTTTATCTCTCAACCACAATCTATAATGACATCCATTCTCTAACCTCACCAAACTCTTTAAAGTCTCTGTGCTGGATGGTATGAGTTAGGACGAGGCGAGGACTGTATTTGTGGCCACAGCTCAGAGTTTCGTGGTTCCCCAGTGTCAAAGGTGTTCCATGTGTGCATTTCTCAATCATCGGCCCTAAACAGCCCAAACTCTTCATAGAAAGAAACACTCCACTCTCTCACACACACGGCCCTCCCCTTCCTCCCATCTGGAGCACCTGTGACACACACACACACACACACACACACACACACACACACACACACACACACACACACACACACACACACACACACACACACACACACACACACACACACACACACACACACACACACACACACACACACACACACACACACACACACACACACACACACACACACACACACACACACACACACACACACACACACACACACACTCTCTCTCTCTCTCAGGAGAGGGCTTCATTACACAGGGATTACTAAAAGAAATGTTTTAATCAAGTTGTGCAGACAGCTGCAGACCGCAAGGCGAGAAAATGGCAATGACGTGGTTCATCAGGCGTTAAAGGAAAACACATCAAGAGGCCTGTGTATGTGTGTGTATAATGGTGTGTCTGTGTGTGCATGTAGCTTCCTGCCTCTGTCCAACATGTCCAGCTGTGGAGGACATGCGGTTCCTTATAAGGACACACAGAGATAGGAGACCTTTGTACAGAGACGACAGACCTAATATCACATTTATACTGTCAGATTTTGCTGCAGACTTTTGTACGTCACGTCCTCGTAACAACAAGTTCAGCAGTCAATGGAAGCACCAGCTGTCCTTTATTTTGATCCAAATTAGTTGTCCTCAGAAGTCTCAATGTCTTTGACCTTCTTGCAGATGGCCATTGAAAAGAAGAATACAGATTCCAGTAAGTTTCCCTGAGCCTGGTTAAATAAAGCTATTTTTTGATCATGGTTACACCAGTGTTTCCTGTACCTCATTACCAACTGTAGATTTTTCTTCAAGCAGTGAAAATTAGATGGGACACGCCGGAGCAGTACTGAGGCCTGGTGGGGAGGAGAGGACAGTGGAATGCACACCACAATAGATGATAATCCAGTCAGAGCTGATAATCCATCTACCCTTCCCTATTTCCCACTGTTTTCCCTCCCTCAAGCTTCAGTTCCTCAGATGACTAATTCAGGCATTAATAGAGTCTTCCAGTCGACTGAAAACATCTACAGCTGCTCCTAAATTCGCTATCTTGGCTCTGGCCTTTACTGTACATCCGTATACATCTCAAGGTACTGTATAGTTAAAATTCAATAGATATTCTTGGACTGCAAGACTATTGCCTCTTGAGAACATTACAGCCTATAATATACACTTTAGGGCTGAGTTAAAATCTGTGTTGATTTAAGCTACCAAATGACACTTGTAATCATAAGGGCAAGTACACAGCTTCTACAGAAAAGTGACTGTTTTGTAGCGCGTTTGAATGCTGAATGAAAGCCATCAAAGCTTCCATCAGAACCGAGACGTCAATCACTGAGAGCACAAGCCTCACATTCGCTGATGCCATTTCCTTAATACAGGGCTCCTCAATACGTCCATTGATCTCTGTCAGCCATGAAACCAAATAAAACTGTCTGACACCAGTTGTAGCGAAGGGGGAAAAAAAATCCTTACCACAAAGTTGGCCAAAATACTTTATAGACTGTGCCACACGAAATATGATGTTTTACCTTGCAGCTTACAATCCTTTGCACTCCTGTGCTTCAGAGTGAAAAGTGGAACAATATTACATCATATGCCATTCCAGGCTTTTAATACACACCTGTTAATACATAAAGCCTACTTGTTGCAGTGTGTGCCATACCTTCAAGCTTCATCATGTGAAAACTTTTTCTTTCTGAAAACATTCCCATGTTTCTTCAAAAACAGGGAAGGGCCTAGTTCATGCATTGCCTTGTTCAACTAAATGAATTCCCTGCTGCTCTTATGGCCTCTGAACCACAACTCAAAGCTGAGCATGACCACAGCAACCACACGTTGATTTAAGGTCATTCAATTATCCTTCACCATAACAGCTCACAGTAACTTTAACCCTAACGAAACAGACCTCTCAGTTAAGTCCTTGATGAGTAATACAAGTGATTACTTCATTATAAAATCACCACAAATCAAAGTTTGGTCGAGGGGCACAACAGTTGACGCAGAAGCTGTGTGTGTGACATCTTTCACGAGATCTGTGTCATAAGTAAGTCATACTACCGTTCAAAAGTTTGGGGTCACTTGGAATTATCATTTTCTGTTAAGGCAATACAAAATTGGAATTCATTGCCCACTACAATCAAAGATATACATACGTATACCTTAAAACATGGCAGTCCGATAACTATTACTGCACACATCAATCTGTCGGATGTGATGTGTGTTCAATGTGACATAGTCATTGTTGCTGTCGCTCCATCTTTGCTGCATGCCTCCGTTATGTCTTGTACGTGCTTTCAATGTGGCCTCTGAGACTTTTCTCCTTTCTCTTGTCTCCTTCGTATTGTATTAACTGCATGGATTGCTTTAATGCCATTGACATTATGTGTGCTTGTTTGTTTGTGTGCCACTTCTTTGTACATTTTAACACTTTTTGTTTAGGCCTGTTATTATAGATGTAATGTATCTCATGTCAGCTGGCCAGGGACTACAGCTGCTCCTTTTACTGTACAGTTAATTAAGGGGGACTGTCCACAACATTATAAACTAATAAACTAAACTAAATTATAGGCAGAACACAAGCTGAGATCAGTTGCATTGTTTTTTTTAACCAGGGCAACAGTTTTCAGATTACATTATGTGCTTACATAATTGCAAAAGGGTTCTGCAATGTTTTCTTAGTTAGCCCTTTAAAATGATATCAGATTAGTAAACATAATGAGCCTTGGGAACATTGGATGAATGGTTGCTGATAATGGGCAATGTAGATATTGCATTAAAGATCAGCCACTTCTTTCTACAACAGTCAAGAACCCTTTTGAAATTATGTAAGCGCATAATGTAATCTGAAAACTGCTGCCCTGATTAAAAAAAAAACAATGCAACTGATCTCAGCTGGTATTCTTTCTGTAATGGAAATTTCTAAGTGACCCCAAACGTTTGACCGGTAGTGTATATAAATATATATTCAGAGCACAGACATTGACTTTCCCATTCAGCAGCTCACCCAAATCAGTTTTCATCGGTCAAAATGATGAATCTAATTCAACGGGTTAACGATATTGCCTGCCAAAAGGGCTAGTAGACAAATAACAGCCACAGTCAATGTTCTCACCAGTGAATGCTCTTCACGTACATTTGCAAAAGTTGACTTGGATTTCTATTGCTCACTACTGAAGAACACAGAACACATTTGTCCTCTTGTTCTTGGCTGTGCTTGGAGACATAGACCAGGAGCAGCTTGCTATGACTAACTATGAACAGGAGTAATGAGGCATTACAATCACACCAGAAGCCTCATGCCTCAGATGCCTCAAGCAGCCTTAATAAATTACAACATGAGCTAATCTAGAGTCTAGACTACTGCTCCAGACATAGTAATAGACTTCTCAACCTCACATAAAAAAAAAAATCCTACAGGTAGTGCTAAAAGCTGAACTATCCATTAACAATGTAATAGAGTTAGATCAATAATTAGATATCAAGGGAGAACCAACATTCTTCTCTATTCAGAAACATTTGCAAGGCAAGTCAGCTTTTTGTGGCTATATAACATGCACCTGTAATGCCACATGCTTTAAGAAATGATCCCCTCAGAAATAGCTGAGCGAGGAACAGGGGCTGCTAAAAACGCCACATAAAAGCTGGCATGGGGCTGAATTATGACCTGCAATACGACGAACCACACTAGGCTGCTGCTGGTTTGTTGGTTGGTTGGTCGGTGGGCCCCGGCCTTGGCCTGCCTCCATATGCTGCTGCTGTCAGGTGGCCCTGCATAAGTAATATTATATGGTGTGAGCGTAAGTGGGTGCGCGTATGTGTGTGTCTGAGTGAGAGAGTAAGGTTAGGTTTTGGGGAGATCGACGCAGGTGGCACTTCTAACATCCCCTCCCTACTGCCACCTCCCTCCCTTTTTCTTTTTTTTCTTTTGCAGGGACCGATTTTATCTGGGATAACAGGTTTAACAGCCAGACCAATTGAGACTCTCTGTAGAGTCCCTGTGAAGTAGGCGGCCACATACATTGCCTTTCATTAGGGATAAGTACAGCCTGATGCCTCTCAGCTGCACTTTAATTCACTGAGAGTAAAAGTTCATTTCAGAGGATTTTGGCTTTTTGCTTACCAAATGACTGCCCAGTTAGTACATGGTAGTGTACCAAGACCGCAGACTGACTTTGTTTACTATCCCTACTCTCTTGCAGTGTTTTTTTTATTATTTTAGTAAAAGCTCAGCTTGTCAGTGCAATCATTTTGCACAGTTACACTGAACAACAATTTAAAATGTTCCTTATGATTTATTCGCGTTTAATCAAATAATTAAGAATCACAACAAATTGTATACAAGTTTTTTTACTAATAATTTCGGAGACAATATAGCTTGTTCAATTTGGTCTTCAGACATCAGCGTCAATAATTAATTTATATTATTGTAGATGACAGATGAGGGTATTCATAAAAAAAACATTCAAAACTGTATGCCGTTTGTTGAATACAGCAATATACAATTGCAATTATAAAATCTGATCTTTTTACTGTTTACAAAAATAGTGTTATGAGAGTTATAATTCTAGGGGGTTTCAGCCAAGCTAGCCGCATTGCTCTAGAGATAGCAATGTCTGTCCAGGACTTTGGTCCAGAATGATATATCTAAACAATTATGAAAGAGATTGCCCAAAAATGTTATACAGATATTCATGATCTGTGAGGGTAAATCCAGGTCCCAAGTGGGTCTGCCAGGCTTTGAAGCAAATTGAATACATGATGCCCTCTGGTAGAAAAATAGTTTTACCCATAGACTTACATGTCTGTTACTTACTCATGTCTGTTTTATTCATTTTATTAGGACAATCCACATTAATTAACATTTCTGTAAATGCGCCAGTGTTAGCCAGTCGGCTAATTTTCAACTGTAGTCCTAGTTATCTAGCATTCCTAAGAGAAGTCTGTAAATCAGAGGATACATTTTTTTTGAGTGCCACAATCCCCGCAAAATGACTCGTTTCACTATCAGATTTTGATCCACTTGGTCCGATAACCTTTAATTTTTCTCTTTTTTTGTCTAGTTTTCACCCAAAGGGTCTAAAAATATTTTGTGCACAAAACGGAAAATAAAAGGAATGCACTGCATGCACCACATGGCTGTAAATGCTCGCGATTGGCTGTCTGTACATTATACTGTAGCTACAACACTGTAATAGGATTATCAAAATTGGTAAAGCCCCTTTTGGTATGCATCTTCAGGTGATCAGAGTTAGTGATGCTGGGTTTTTTATGGTGTTTTTTTTATATTTAGAACACACAGAACACAAATACAACTGAACAAAAACCTTCTCCCACCCCCCACCCTCTGCGGTCTTGAGGAAAACTAAAACAAACAAACAAAAACTAAAACAGAAATCACACCTTGCCTAGTCGCTCTCCTCTAATTCTTGTGATGCGGAGGTCATTAGGACTGATACTGGTGCTGCTGCGTTTTTCCATAGGTTGATAGTCGATGATTTGGCTTCGTTAATCCTTGCTGTAGAGAGCTCAAGCATAAGTATGGGGGAGACAGCGCTGAGCTATCATTTTCTTGGTTGCGGTTGAGTCAGCCAGTGATGCTGTTTTTAAAGAAACCTTATCTCAGTGTCTCAGTTGGCGCCTTCTGTATGAATGTACCTCCACACCACAACTTAGATCTAGTGACAGTGATCAAGTGGACCTAAGCTTACTGTTTAACAACAGCTAACACTATTTGTAGTTATATATTAGCCATTGTGATGCTGAGACACAATCTGCAGAATGTCATCCTAGAGTAGGGTTGGGTATCGTTTTTTTTTTTTTTTTCGATTCCGGTGCTAAATCGATACTTTCAAAACGGTGCCGGTGCCTAAACAGTGCCTGAACCGGTACTTTTCAATAAAGTAAAAAAAATATATATATATATATAAATAAATAAAAATAAGGGTAGTAAACAACAGTCAGTGACTTGTTTATTGCTAAGGCCATGGCCAAAATTAAAGATTTAATAATAACGTAATAACTATAACAATAACAATAACTTATTTCACCAGTAAATTGCTGTTGAACCCCAGATGGGAAAAGGGTATTTTACAATTACTGTCAATGCACCACGAGGCTACCAGTTTTAAGTGAATCTGTGTTGTTTAATTCCGACAATGGCAGCTGCAAGTGAACGCACCGTCTGTGTTGTTTAATTCCGACCATATAAACATACTGTATATCTATGAATTGCGACAACGGCAGCTGCTGCGCTGCAGAGCAGACTGTTACATCCCGCTGTTGAAGTCCTCCACAGTGAAATACAATCACACTTTACACTGTTTAACGTTAGCTGTCAGCATTTTAACCGTGATTAATCCAGCTGCTAGCTAAAGGTAGGCTAACGTTACATGCTGTCAGGTGTAGTGTAAAGTCAGGCACCGAAATGAGGCACCGAAACTTTCGTTCTTATTCGGTCTCGTTACTACCGTTTACGTCGGCACCGGTTCCCTATTGGCACCGAGTTTCGGTACCCAACCCTATCCTAGAGAAAATACTTTATTATAGTTGTTCCAACCAGATGACACATTTCACTTGGTTATGCAGTTTCCAACCTCTAAAGTTTATTCCCACATCTCCACACAGACACAACATGGCCAGGATGTTAAAATATTACAACTGAGCTGAGGTGCCCTTACAAGGGCATGCACCAGCCAACCTAGACCTCTCTAACTTGGAAATCTATTGCTCACTTTTAACTGACTAGGAAGAAGAGACTGTTGTCAGGGGAGTAGATTAACAATATATTGGTTTGACTGCTCCCTTATTGGGTGATCTTTTCATTTCTTAAAAAAAATGCAATATGGGGAACAGCAAGGTCAAAATCTGCAATTGCTCTGCAGCAATTACCCTTCTTTAAAATTTCAGTTTGCTTAAAAAACTGAGGAAACAAAGACATAAGACATCTAATTGGATACATCCAAGGTCTCACACAAAATACCAAATGCCTAGTAAAAGCCAAGGCTGGCAGGGAGAAGATGTCAAGACAGTGTACTTTCCCCAGTGAAAGCCCTTTGTTGCCTACTGTGAGAAGCCGGAGCCTTTGCGGTGAGACTGAAGGAAACATGAGCTACACTATGCACTGCGGGCCAACTCATCAGGAGATGTGCTGGGCCTTCAGACGCCCAGTGCCTCTTCAAATCCCCCATGATCACCTGGCAGTCATGTGCGCTTGCTTAAGCATGAGCTGGCTGCACATTGACAAACATGTTTGTGTGTGCATGCAAGTGTGAGAGTAAGAGTGAAAGAGGCGGGACAAAGGAGAGGGATGCAAAATGTGTGCATATGACATCACCTTCTGTACTTCCCTACTCCAAGCTACCCGTCAGTCATCAAATCTAAAGCAACCTTTTACATTGGAAGTTTTATCTCAGAGCACTAAGGTCATGCTTCCCACTTTCTTTCAAATTTCCATAAAACTTCAAAAGCTTGTACAGCTCTGCTTAGTGCCTGCCCAGAGAACAGAACATCTTGAAAAGGGGTATTTTTGGAGTTACATCAGTGCTGAGGAACAGTCCCAAAACATACATCAATACAGCCAATTAAATGCTACCACCTGGTGGAGTGCATCTTTTGGCTTCCCCACTGACCCAATGTGTCAATCTTGGCCTCAGTTTTCACCTTAAGGAGAGGAACTTTCTGTCTGACTGTACGTCGGTCACCCACATACTGTGAACACATGTAATCTCACACTACGTTATAATACATTTGTGTTGGTACAAATGGTGTGAGTTCTACATGGGAATCCCATTGCTCAAACACACTGCCTGAGAATAAAGTCAACTGGAATTAAATCAGATGTTCAATTCACTGTTCATCCCAGGACACTTCTATGTGGATGAATAAATAATAGAAGAGACCCAGAGACAACTAAGCAAACCTCAGCAGAGAAATAGGAAACAATACAATTTATTACTATTCACTTATTACCATTTCTGGTTCTCGCCCAGCACTCTCTATTTCTCTCTTCTATGTCTTCTAACTACTGTCTCCACTTCTCTGTCAAACCTGCTCATCGTCATTCCTCCAGGAGCAAACTGTCAGGTTGTGTTAATTGGATTTTGACTGTAGCGACAGGAAGCAAGACAGCCATACCTCCCCGCTTAGACACAAAGGGTCAAATATGAGTCACTTGATATATGGCAGGTTCAGAACTCATAATCCTGCACAATACACCCAGTCCCATTATCATCTACAGGAAAGAGACTGACAGTGAAACAGATAGGAAACTGTTAAAAAATGATGCTTCAAACCTGTCCAAGTGTTGGAAACATCAAGCTGAATTTAAACTGGGTATGAGGAAAAGGAGATGAAGTGGAAATAATCCTGTTAAGGGCAGTAGAATTACTTTGGTATTACGTGTTCACTTATTTTGAGATATGATCGCAATGCCATCACGTAGTCTAGATAGACCAATAGATGTTCTATTCAAATCATATGAAGATAAGGACTTCTGGTGCAGAAACTGTTACTGGACATGTACATACTGTATTCATCAAAGGCTTGCTTGCAACAAAGAATAACAGAGCACTTTCAAGGAGTCAAGGAGACTCTGTGAGAAGTTGTCAGTGTTATTTCTAAGGGCTAGTCCAGGCTGAAAGAAAAGCCATGGGAGGGCATTGATCTGGAAGGCTCTCTGGAGATGAGAAACATCTAGTGATTGTCAGAAAGAAAAATAACATCCGTTTGACATTTGAATCCACTATTTGAGGCAGGCAGGGCAGAAACAAGGGGGGGCTGGAGATCAAACAAGCAGCTAGCAGTCTCTTATTGGGAGCAGAGAGCACAGGGAATCAGGTTCTATCTACATACACACCACTGAATGAGGGCCTTGTGGTTCCCTATGTGGCCAGCTAACCACTGTACAGTAGATACAATGTTTGCCTGGAGAAGATGTCAGGAAAAGTCAAAACCATCTGCAGGTCTTTGACATGTTTAAATCTAAACTAATGGGGGGAAATGGATTCCCAAGCTAGTGCTCTCGCGCAGGTTTCCTGCTTTAAAAGGCACTTTGACTGCAAGGTGTGAGAGAGAGGGCACAGGGTGTGTGTGTGTGTGTGTGTGTGTGTGTGTGTGTGTGTTGCGTGTGTTTGCATCAAGGGTTTTCCAGATGATGACGACTATATTTTTCCAACAAATCTCTGCATTTCAATTTCATTTGTTGCTCTATCAACCAGACGTGCTAGAAAGTTGTTCTAGTCTGCTGAGCGCAGACGGAAGACAGAACATTAGCTACTCATTCATTCTTTACAGGGCCCAAGAAGGTCATTTGAAACATATACTGACTCATTTACATATATAACATACAAAGTTCATGAAAAGTAAAGGCCATGACATTATACACACGCACACGCACACACACACACAGTATACCTACAGTGAGACAATTCATCTTCTAAAATGTTTTTTTCTTTTTCTCTCCCTCTCCTTCAACCTTTGTCTATATTCCCAAGCTTGTGTCTCATTGCTCGTCCATTTACACTGTTCCCATCATCCTCTCTTCCTCTCTACTCATCTTCCACCTTGTTGTCTACTCTCGTCCTCATTTTGTCCTCTTTCTCTTCTTTCCATTACGTCTTCAATTGGCTGTCTACAATCTCCAGGCTGGGGTGCTTATTTGTGAAGTTCCTCTCCTTTTCCATTTTCCCGTGTTCCCTTCCACTCTCTGAATTTTGATATATTCAACACTTCAAGACGAAAGATTCCTTTCTTGTTCATCTTTTTCAAATCTACTATTTGTCCAACTGTTCCACCTCCAAACATTGAACATTATTCCCCTCCTTTCCCTTTTTGTCCTCTCTTCAACTCCTACCCTCTCTGGGGGACATCCCCAATGAGTCATCCTCTGTCTGGTACAAGGAGAGGGATATAGCAATATGTTTTTTCATCTCCTTAGACAGCGTTGTCTTATTTTCCTCTCCTTGGGTTTCAAACCATCTGAGAAATTGTTGCAGTTGTTACCCGATGACTCCGTTTTTCTGTTTTCCCCACCGACCGCTAAAGAAGTGGCTCATCCATCACTTTAAATACCCTCTGATGCACTGCCCGCAAAAGGCTGCAATCCTCTTCATGAAGTACAATACATGGGGCTAACACCACACATACACACACTCACTGTATACAGACAAGCCAAGCATGCATATAAACACATCCAAGGATGCAAACACGCAGGAGGTTCACACTCAACCTTTCAGAAATCAGAAAAAATCTTTTCACGTATGTTAGGCCTCCCTCACTTTGGCATGCATTTCTACTGGGTTAAATTGATGGGTGAGTGTTACCCATAAGGCCATCCACAGGTGCTTGTAGAATGTAAAACACCCTTTAATTTATTATAGTTGCCTAAGTCCCTTTAGCCATCAAACAATGGCAAGTACATTACATATGCAGTGTCTACTTCAAGGAATGTGTTGACTTTGAATTACCTTGTGCTGCCAGTAATAACCTCAATCAATATGTTATATTGTACAACACCACACCTGAATCGAAATAGGTCCAGTACTCCAGTACTTGGCCTATAGTGATTTTCTGCATACCAGACCTGCAAGCTGGTCAAGATGTTTACTGTACAGTGAAATCATTCAGGATGTCCAAACCAAATAATCTGCAATTGTGTTTCGACTGATTTGTATATATATTGTACATTGGTGTTTTAGTGATCGGCTAAGATTTAACAAGGGGAAAAAATGTTGTTTTCCTTCAAGATGTCTATGTTATCTAATAATTTATCTTCACATGCGGTACTCTACGTGCTACTCTGCTCATTCAAATTTCCATCCATATTACAAGTGCTCACCAGTATGCAGGCATCTGAATTAGCTTCCCATAGAGTGCAGTGCTGAAGGAAGGGATGATGGGGATGAGATGCAGGAAACCCCCTGTACTGTCCTGGCATGTCAAGCCTGCCTGGAACCCAAACACCTGGAAAGAGAGACCGAAAGAAAGGAAGAGGGTATGAGAGAAGGTTTGGAGGGAGAGAGGGGAAGGAGAAGACAGGGGAGATAAAAAGCAGACATGGAAATGTCTATTCAGCAATGTATAGATCAAACCATTTACTGGATCCATAGAAAAAAAACATATGGAGTTCACACAGCTTCTGAAAAGACAGCACAGAAGCACAGAGCCAGAGTTGTTGGTGTTCTCTTATCTCAATCACCACTGAACTGTTTTGACTCTGTCTTCAGCAGACCTGTCGCAGCCCAAACCTGCGCTCTTACAGGCCCTGGCTCTTAGAGACACAGAAGAAAGAAAAAATCATCTCATCTTACTTGTTAACTGTATAAACAGCTGTCAGCAAGTCCATCTTACAGTCTAGGAGGCACTGTTAAAAATATCCTTATGTTGAACCATAAAAAAACATTCACATACAATCGTACAGTACAGTGTAGTGAAATCCAATCTCTGTGTTTAACCCATCCTAAGCAGTAAGCCGCTACATAGCATCGTCTGGGGAGCAACTTGGAGTTCAGTGTCTGCACAGCTGTTTACTAACAAACGTACAGACTAAACTGAAGTTTTCAGAATAACTTTGAGGTTCTCTATTCAGTGTACATACATGCAGTAACAGAGTTGGAAGAGCAAGACATTAAGTAACACTCTTGCTTGCACTAAATTAACAGCACAGACAAAACACCCTATGGACCAGATTGATAAGCTCCAGATCACGCAAAGATGTCACTGTTAAGTAACATTGATGTATTTTCCAGAAAGACATTTTTAGTAGTGTTGGGTACCAAACTCTGTACTTTTTTGGGTACCAACCGAATTACGTTGGTACTACCAAGGACCGATTCACGTTAATTCAAACGTGCCAAATAGTTAAAGTCACAGTGAATCAAGGCAATTCTGGTAAAGCGGTTGCAAGTACTGTATGGTTACAGTTTTCAAAACTTCAAGCACACAGCGTTTGCTGCAATATAATGTAATGGAGAGCCCAAAGTGGCCGTGGTGCGGTTACACTTCCTCTGACAGACAGGCACAGCAGTGTTTTCTATGCCCTGGTGAGAGACTGGAGGTTGTACTGTAGGGCAAGGCAACTTTATTTCTATAGCACATTTCAGCAACAAGGCAATTCAAAGTGCTTCACATAAAACATTTAAGAGCAGTTAAAAAGAGAAAGAAAATAAAAACAGGCTAGAATAAGCTACAAATATAAGAATAAAAGTTACAGTGCAGTGTAAGAATGAATAATTATTTGATTTAATAGGTTGTAGGATTTGGGAGGGGCGATGAAGGTGTTTTACTTTGTGTGGTGTGTAAAATGTCTAGAGGTGTGAATCTTCACTGATCTCCCGATTTGATTACGATTATCATGTCAGCGATTCAATATCTCAATGCATCATGATGCGTCAAATACATTTTTCTATTAAAGCCATGTAGGATATTTAATTCATAGCTTTTCAAGCTTCAAAAACAAAACATTCTGCAGTGCTCGAATACTAAATAAATTGGATACATAAAACTACAACACTGAGCACATGGCACTTCCAGAATATGTAAACAGAAATGTTGTTAGGCCTACATTAAATTGTAAACGTCCACGATTTGATGCATCGATTATTTGATTAATTTCAACACCTCTAAAAATGTCCTAAATAAATAACAAAATGTTCTAAGTAAATAGGATTTGAAATTATTTTTTACAAATAAAATACATTTGTTACAGAGGGAAAGTTCCAGAAAAAGGTACCACATTTCAAGTAAAAATGTCAATGGTACCCAACCCTAATTTTTAGGCTCACTCACCTCAATGTGGTGTCTTTTAGTCACAATGTGGCTCATAAAGCTGAAGCTAGACTAACACGTGCATGAGGTCACCATGACATGACATCTACATAACAACTGTCATTCTGGTGGATTCATGAATCCACCAGAATATAGAATTCTACCAAACAGAAAGCGGAAGGTGACGGACATCCAGTCGAAAATGAGGGACATCCAGCGGAATTTCCAGCTGCACCTGAACAATCCCGGAAATGAAATGCCGTTGATATAGACTACCAGACACATAATGTACTGCAAACTCAATGTTTACATTCTGTTGATGGTGAACATGGTGGATCAAGTCCCATTTAATATTTGAGCCAGTGCTGGGCCCAGCTGTCCCACATGCAGCTGCTGTATATGCACATGACGGGATTCATTCAATTCCTGCAAGTGAAGGTCTACCAAACCACTTTACAGACAAAACGTTGGACAAAACTAAAATGATTATTCATTTATAATAGGCCAACTGGCCTATGGATGGACGATTAGACACCAGAGTAGTACTGTATATAAAGCTGAATAGTATGATGGCCAGATACAGATGTAGACATAATAAAAGTCCCACTTTGAAATGCAAGTTGGGGCCATGTAGCCACAGACCGATTCAGTACAGCTTCATCTGGGAGAACAGATTTCAAATTCTGTTCTCATTTCAGCAGCCCGAAGCAACTAGTTTTTCAAAAAGCCCAAGTTTTCATTTATGATCGGTCTGTTTACTTCTGTGGCCTCCTTGTTGAGCAAGGCTGACTTTTAGTTCTGGTCTATAACCATGGAAGAGTGAGACAATGGCTAACCGCTACCCTCAAGACAGACACCTTAGCTTTGTCAGCCAGTGTCAATAAAACACAGATTAAGATAAGCCTTAGTTTATACCCGTTTCAAATCACTTCCTGAAGTGGGTGAATTGCGGCCTGAATGACCTCCACCCTGTCATGATCCCCCTGCCAAAATCCAGAGGCGGAATTAGTACCTTGGCAGATACAGCTGCTGATTGGCTGATTGGTCAGAAGGATCCTTGGCCACTGACCAGTTGACTGTTAACCCTGCAGTGACCCTGTGATAAGGACTACCAGCATGATGTCCGGCAAACATCCTGCCTTAAAAAAACACAGCAGGCCATACCAGGCCAGACTGGGCCACCCCAGATTACTACAGAACTGTTATGCAGGCTTCCTGAAAGGTGGATTAGCTGAATTTGCTAAAGCCTCCACAGTTCTATATGCACTGCATGGGGCATTCAGGTCTTCAGGTAAATATAAACACAAAGCGTTAAAAAAACTCTTTATTTCTAGTTTATTTGTAGGTCAATTTGTTTTACAATAATAATAAAAAAACAATATTGAATTTTATATGTTGAGCTTTAAACTCAAAACTATACGATCATCACAGAATCAGGTGAATGTCACAGCTGCCCTGTACAAGCTTGTAGCCACCTATCAATTTGGTAGATGAAAAGCATGAAGTAGACCAGAGTTGGACTGGTGCTCATCAGAAAGCTCAGTGCTTAGATTTTTATGACCAGGTGAAAAGGGGTCATTAGGGTTATTTTAAGTTAGTTAAGACTGTGGCCACGCCGTTGACTTCCTACATTTGGGCTAAAGTGCATGGAAACTGACCTGTACAAATTCGAAAGATGAAATGAAATGTAAAATCAAATTAAATAAATGAAATAGAAATGTAAAATCAAATTAAATAAATGAAATAGAAATGTAAAAAAGATACAAACCTGTGCTAATCAAAAATGGCAAAGGACAGGGGGGAAAAAAAAGGTTAAAAAAAGGGAGCCAAATTAATTTGTTTTCATCCACTCCACCATAACTTTTGCACTGTGCTTTACCAAATATATAAGACAGCATAACAGAAGAAGGCATATTTTACTGATCCTTTTTTTTTTTTTTTTTTTACAATTTTACAGTATTGTTTCTTAACAGTCAACAGCACAGAACTTTTATAAGAGAATCAAATCAGCAAATGCAAAACTAAGCAGAGATGTGCAGGGTTAAACTACAATCTAGAATGCCTAAGTAAAGGTAGATGTGACTGTATATGTAGCAGCTCTCTACAATTACAAGTTGATTCTAATTATTATTACTATGCACATCAATTGCGTTGTTTGCAATGGGTCCCATTTTTGTTTTTATATCTTCAGAAAAAGCAAGCTGGGGTTTAAGATGGTTGTGCTCACCTTGAGGTAGAGGTGTGCATAGCAGTGATGTAGCAGGTTGTCGGAAGGCTGGCTGACAATGCTGACAGTGCTGACCAGCTCTGGAGCATACATGGGCACTGAGTGTTCAACATTCACCCTTTCCAGCTGGAACTGCACAGACGGTAGAGGGTGCACCGGCTGAAACACTGGAATGTTGACTGGCCCCGGTGCAGTCTGGGAGATTGATGATATGAAAGGGATTAAAAGGGAGAATACATATCACACATATTTCTCTAGTTGCAGTCTAAAGTTAAAATGTCCACATCAGTCTTCCTCGTATACTGTATCCCGAGGCCAACTCTCTCTGACAAGTTCTTTATTATATTATCTTTATAATTGAATTAAATCTAAATTTGAGTCATAAATGATGCGTGATTTTTATAATGATGGATGATTGGCTGGATTTGATGTTTGAATTGTATCTTTTTACTATGGACCTACTGTATAGTAAGGAAATAGTTAGAAATAACACAATACAAGATTTTGCCCCTCACCACAAGACTGCAGAATGTTATCATTTTTCATCTTTAAATCTTTTTAGCATGATATCAACCCTTGAAAGTGCAGTAATAACTGAATCTAATTTGTTTTCCTCTGAAAGTATCTCGGCAATCAATGTTTGTCAAAATCCAAGCTATCTATCGATTTGGTGCCTGTTCGGATAAGTGTATAGAAGCTTCCATGTCAGTAGCTGCAGTGTGTACTGTACAATGATTTTGTCGCCAAAAGTGTCATCTTGTGGTCATATTCTTGCTATTTAGAAGAATGTTTGTCTGTGTGCACTACCTTGCATCCCATGATGACAGGCATTAGCGTGTGAAGGAGGTTGAACTCTGCCATGGAGACGGTCACTGAGACTTGTAGCAGAGTGAGACAAGTGAGTCTGGTTGGGATGAATTCCTCTAAGCTGCATATTTCTTCTGGAGTAGCTGAACCATGGCTCTCGTCAACCACTTCTACAGAGACAATGACACAACAACAAAGAAACATGTTAGTTTTGGAACAAATGCCGTAACATGTTGCACAGGTGCAGTAAAGGGTGCTGTGTAAGATTAAACTTATTATTACAAAAATAATGTGCCTTTGTTTTAAAAGTAGTCAGTAAATTGAACCATGAGTATGCAACCTGTGGTGCATTTTTTGAAATAAAGTGAGGGAGTAGGAAAGGCCAGAGACATTTGGATTTGATGACTAAATATCATGTTACAGAGAAAGAGGTTAGCTGTAAAGCACACCAATTTCTTTGAGTGGGCGCCTCTCCTCTACGCCTGCAGCAGTAGAACAATAAAAAAGTATTTTCCAACAAAAACCGCCACCTCATACAATAAATAAAATAAACATGCACTAAAAAGTAGAACAATAAAAAAGTATTTTCCAACAAAAACCACCACCAGAAACATCCGGAAAGGCAGAAAATGAAGTGAACCAAATCAACATGGAATAGAGGCTAGCAAGGTCAGCGCTCACCAAAGTAAGGAGTGACCAGAGCACTGAACCAGTAAACTGTGTCCAGGGCCTGAGATGGACCAAAACCTTTTCGAGTGCTTTGTTACTGAACGGCCTTGGCTCTGGTCCCAGGACATGGGCTTGTTTCAGTTCAGTTAAGGTTCTGTTGGGCTACATTCCCAGCTCCAAGGTGGGCTCAGAACCTGATCCCAAAGCTGTTTTGCTCTTTGGCCTACCGCCACAGCCCGCATCAGGTTTATCTGGCAATGCCATGTCCAATCTAATCATATGCCAGGGCTCGAGTCAATATCCACCGTCAACATTCAAATTACAAAAGACATGCAGCTCAAATGGTACACATGGCATGATTACACACACTTTCTATTTAAAGCACACAGAAAAGGCGAAAATATGATTCAAAAAAGAATATGTGTGCAGTGCATGCCAACATACAACCCTTGACACACACAAACTACTACAGTCACGCCGTGTCTTTTCCTGTCCTTATTAACAGATTCCAGCTCTTAAAGTCTTGTTACTTTGTTCCTTCTATAGTTCTTAGGAAATATATTAAAAACAACATTCACACTGTAAGTCATGTACAAGTTGAAACCACCTGCTCTAAATAGTGCAAGATCTTAATACACAGACACCAGCCAATTTGGCCTCCATTACAGCTAGTTTTGGGGAGGAAAGTGATTCTTCCTAAGCTCTTGGCAAGGGTGTATGTGGAGGAGAAGAAGAGGACAGGATGAGTAGAAAGATAGATATGTCTTTGACCTCCTGACTTCTACTTCTCTCGAGGAGAGGAGAATTGATTCATGAAAATACATAAGGCATGTGTTATTTTATCACTCCATCTGTAATAGCTACCTTGGTGAAAAATGCTTCCTACTCTCAATTTCCCAATACACCCCCACCCTCCGGGGGTCTTACTATACTGACCCTTGCCAGAGAAAATGTCAGAGAGAGCATAGACACTTATAGAAACAGGAAGGAACACACTGACCTACCCAGCTTTAGTCAAAAGCTCTGTAGTAATTACTCCATCATCTATTATCTATCGCAGATGCTGAAACAGCCGAAACCTACGGATGTTATCGTTTCGCAAAAATGAGAGTTATTGCTACAGATATTACACAAAGACACACATTCCATGTTCTTTCACAACATCCCAGGGATGAGCTCATCAATAGCTGTGCAGGGACGATCACTAACAAAAGGTGTTTGGCTTATCCTCCCTCATGTGGTCCAAAAGGTCACCACTTTCATGCACAGCTGTGTGTTGAAAGATGGGTTGTGCAAGGAAATAACAATGTGATGAGGATACTGTAAAGTGCAAACTGTTGTGATTTCTGATCATTGGCAGAATAGAACAGAGTAGAAAAGAACAGAGTGGAAGCCGACTATTAGCTGTTAAAGTCAGCCCAGTAAAACCGATGGAGCAACTGTTAGCATTTGATGTCTGACCTTGCTGCGGTTTGCAGTAGGGTTCATACTCGTGGTCCATGGCACAGGTGACCATCTTGAGGATGCGGTGGACAGCGCTGCTATGTAGCCTGACGTCCAGAGGTCCCACCACCAGCCTCTTGATTGATGTCTCTTGAACAGTGGGCACTACCTCCTCCATACTCACCACCGAAAATTCCTGAGGGCCTACAAACAGAAACAAACATGCATAACATGTTTAAAATATACATAGTATGTTGTTTTAGCGGTCAGGAAATGTAACACATTTTTCAAAGCCAAATCTAAAAAGTGTAAGTACAGTAGACATGTCACCTTCTGTATTTAATGTACAGAGTGGTGTGTTTTTGACATAAATAGTTAGGGTAACACATTTTGTTCATCCTTAATGATGAACAAATATAGAATCTCCTCATCTGTTGGACAAAAACACCACAAACGTGGCAGTGGTGTAATGCAACAGCACGGAGCCGCTCACATAGCCGTGACCCACTGGAATGATGAATATTCCAAATGTCCACTTCTCTCACACAGCTGTCCCTTCATTCATCGTAGGCCCCTGTTCCAGAGGTCCACTTTAAAGACTCAGCTCCCCGGCAATAAAAAGGGAGAAATTAAAATTAAAAGAAGGCGGTGGATGAATGGCAGGGAGGGAGAAAGAGGACAAAGGGTCACAACTTTCTTTATTCCCATTACATTCCACCACTGCACTGAACATTCTTACAGCTCAGAGAGTCAATGCTATGAATTGAACTTTTTTAGCTGAATGGCTTGGGGGGTGGGGTGAAACTTCCACTGAATTCTGGGGATTTATAAAGGGCAACGGGCAATGCCACTTCCCCTTCCCTTCTTCAGTGAAATTTGGCTGCAATGGATTAGGCCTAATATCAACCATATGGCTGCAGTTAGAACGGTCAATGGAATGATGAGAAGGCTGAAAGTAGCTGGGATTTAGGCGATTTAAAAGTGTCTCCATTTCCCAAGATTTAAAAAAAGTTTTTAATCTGCTGCGTTACACTAATGTGAAGTCAATAGTGAGTGTGACCTGGGTCGGTTAGTATTTCGGTTGACTCAGAGTTTTGTTAGTCCCATGGCAATGGAAACTAATTTGTTTGGTTGACACTGGATCTGGTCCGCGTCCGAAAGGAAGAGAAACACTGACAGAAGAGAAGCATTCCAATTGGCAAGGGTAACCCCAGCCATCCTGCAGGAAAAGAGACTGACACTTATCCTGCTGTCAGAATGACTTTGACAGCTCAGGATGACAGTATCAATGTTTTTTTTAATTTAGATTATTATCTGTAGCTGACAGCAGGAGCAAACAATAGCCTAGTCAGAAAGAGAGGTGAGGAAGAGAGAAGTAAAATGAAAGAGGAAAAGCGGAAGGCAAGTGGAACATCATGGTGACACTAGACTCTTAATAAATCAAATGATCTGTTCAAGTCACTGAATTAAATCAAATTAGTTCAACCAGATCTTTCTTTCTTCTGTTATTCAGTCAACTGTGCACTATATCATCAGAAATGTCTGCCTTAGTTAATCATCACTGTAACTTGTCACTTCCACTCAATGAAGCATGATCACCTAACACCATATTTGCGTAGCATTCAGTGACACCATGAAGCTATCCTATTATACGTGTTGCCATTAGACACAGTAAGGTGCACTTCATCTAGATTTAATCCAATTTTTTTTGTAAAACGTTTTTGGGGTTTGTTTAATCTTAGAACTTGTGAATGTCACTCAGGTGTCACATACAGCTTCCTAGCAGCATTGGAATAAAATGCTCAACTATTACACACTAAAGCACGTAGATATTTGTGGGCCAAATATAACATTTCAAATTGATGGGAGAATGCTTTATCTCTTAATGGGAACTTCAGATCTTTCAGACTTGAATAAACACACTTGAGTCCTGCAGCTGAGGAATGAGAAATCCTGTCTGTCTTAAGGCTTCTGCCAGGAAGAGTGACACCTAATTAGCCAAGAGAGCCTATTCACTTTCTCAAGAGCTTACAGGTAACGAGACAGGGGGGAAACAGTGTTTCAACAAGCAGCAAAGAGAAAGAAACTTAAATACATGTCAGCGCAGACTAAACACTTCTGACAGTTGCCCTCCAGGTAAGTTTGGGGTGAGAGCGAGGACAGGAAGGGTCAAGGACCAGGTGGCTGTGACTCAAACAAGACAAGCTCTTTCTTAAAGTCTCTAGGGGGCTTGTTTGACAGAGAGGAGAGAGAGAGAGAGAGAGATGAAAAGAGAGTACGACCAAAAGAGAGAACAAGACAAAGAAAAGGAGAACATGACAGATGAAGAAAAAGAGAGAAGAGGTGAGCAAACAAGCTCTGAAAGGAGGAATGAGTTAGACAATACCTTTGCCGCTGCTGTTCTCCATTGTGTAGAGATAATCCATGTAGAAAGCACCAAAGCGCTGCATGCCTGCTATCTCCGTATAGGTCTCCTGTTAAACAAAAGTAGTTAGGTAAACAAGGCAGTAAGGGAGCAAACAAGCTGATAGCATTTAAGAGTGGCAGTGACTGGGGTCACGGTGGATACGGCAAACAGGGTCAAATCCGAGATTTAAAAAAAAAAAAAAAAAAAAGAGTAATTGAGGAGTTGATCCGCTTTTTTTACTGGCCAACAATATCACCAATGTACGTAAGGATTTACAAAGACTTGAAATGAAAGGAGATACCTGATCATGGCAGGCAGGATTAAAAGTGTCTCTAATCCAGGGGGAAATTATAACAATTTTTACAGGAGAAATTCAGATAGAGAAGACACTCAACTATAATTCATTATAGTTTCTGGTACATATGGAAGTAATTTACTACATATCAAGGCTGTTCTTCATTGGGTTATAACCTATTGATAAAAGGAAGTGAAAGTTTCCTCATTCAATTGGTGCTTGGATGTATGCCACTGGAAATATGTACCTTATCTACTAAAAGATAGGACTTTTTCATGAACAACCAAAACTGTCTGACTGGGATTATGGCTTTTAGTTTCAATATAAATAATTGTGAAATGTTATTTGGAAATAGTTAAGATAGCAGGATACAGCTTATGAAAGTATAAATGAGATGTAGAATGTACCGGTAAGCAATACGTATTCATTTGGAGAAAAAAATAGGATGATTATAAAAGCCCTTTTATAATCAAAATAGTGCATAACTTTCATTACATACACCTAAACCTAGGCTTTTACAATAGAGCACCCAGAGGAAACCGCAACTGACACAGGAAGAACATACAAACTCCACAGGCTGGAGTTTGAACCCAGGTGACACTAACCGATAAAGCACTGTGCCACCCCCACTTGGTTATTTATGATCATTATTAACAAATAAAACGTAAATATAGGTAAAAGAACTGTTGATTTTTGTCTTATTCCTATCTACCTCAGTGTATCGTTTTACCATAACTCGTTATCATTTATTAGTCTGCAGGTTAAGATCTATTGACCCTGCCAATATTTGAAAGTTATATTTTTACTGCACATCAAACCACTGGCAAACAGAGAGAATGAGTGAGCAAGCAAGAAACAGAGAGCGAATGAGAGAGGCCCCTCTCGCACACACATTTAACACCCCGACCCCAGACTTACTCACTAGTTCTCTAAACAGAGATTTCAATAGAGCCTTATCAGTCAAGCAGGTTAATGAGTAATATTTATTAGGGGAGCTCTAATGGCTCTGGCATGCTTTTGAATCAAAGCCATTGGCTGGTTTCAAAACGGCTAATGAATTAACACGAAGACCTTTGACTCTTTTAGACTTTCAAGTATGGACAGATTGATGGTTGGATGTCCAAACAATTGCTTCATTGAGGGTCATGAACATTTCTGAGCAGAGTCAACACTAGAGCTGTGATGGCTGATGAAGGGAGCTGAGAGTTATCAGGAATAATGGCTTTAACACTACTGCTTAGATAGTGACAACATTCCTCTATTGCAGCCAGCAGCTGTGTGACTGACAGAAATAATCTAAGTGGCAGTGATTTAAATCAGAATCATTTATTTAGAAGAGGAATTACTGAGAGTTGATAAGGACAAAATATTGTATTAACTTGGTACCACCAAATATGGGAATAGCTGTCATTGCAGCTTTTTCAGATGAAACCTGAAGAAAGACTGAATGCAATTATATCAGATTATTGTTTATTGACCCAGATAATGTACTATATTTGCAAAGGGCATTAGTGTGCTTGCTTTAGCAAGTCACTTAAGCCATACCCACACTAACATGTGTTAGGAAAGCTCTTTTGTTCTCTATTTTTGCAGTGGCCTCAGTAAAACGGATTGTCTTAATAACATTTCTTTGCATCTTGTGAATATTTGTTCTCTGAAGAGCTTGACAACCTCAGCGCTACATATGTTTTGTTTAGTGAGGACTGTGTCAATGGCAGGTGCTGTTCAAGTAAATAGCATCAGTGAGTTCATAATGTTTAATGCATTTTTGTGTATTGCTTGTTGGTTAAATAAGTGTGTTGTCAGCCCACCTCAATCTGAAATGCACGGTTTGCTACTGCCTTTTGACCTTCCATTCAAGCAAATCCCAAAATAAAATTCTAGAATAAAAATGTTTGGGACCATTACTCTTCTGTACAGTAGTATTGGGAATAGGGACTTCTAGAAGTTGAGAATCTATCTCATTTTTTCATGTGACCTTGTGATTAGTGGTATCCAGGATGAACTCAGCCCTGACTCCGTTGTTCTCTGGACTACGGTAGTCAAAGAGAGAGTTGGTAAGGTAGGTCATTCCTTTACTACTTAGGCTGTCCCCACAACTGAAGAACACTGCATCCTGCAGAAACAGAGAGAAAAGAGGAAAATGAGGAAAGATATGAAGTAGAGGATACTAAAAATGCAAGGAATATTTAAGATCATTTCATGATGTCACAAAAATACAATCCAGTTCATACTACATAAAAGAACTAGAAGTATTTCAAACTATTTGATATGAATAATTTGTTGTCCTTTCTAATGTAATACACCATAGGACCTATGGGTGCTTCTCAAAGTTTTGATGACGGAGTGCCAATTTATGAAGCCAGCCTATGAGGGCTGCACAGGAAAATTGCACACATCTCAATTCCACATTTAACTGCAGAGTTATAACTTTAGCTAACAGCACTAGCATTAATGATCGAACGTAATTCCCTTGACACTCGCTGTGTTCAGGCCTGGAATGGCCATCGGGAGCACTGGGGGAATTCCCGGTGGCCTAGCCAGCTGATTGGCCCGGAGGCAATATTTCTCTGCCGTACCATTGTATTCTCACCCTAACCAATCTCACTCCTCGTGCCTCAACCTAACCAATCCGATCCGATCAACAAAGGCAACGAGTACTAGCCAATCAAAGCAGCATAGGGTGGGTCATGCCTTCACCATCCTATGAAACGCACATTTGCGGCCCGCAGTGTCAGACCACTGTTAACCCTTGGTGACCAGTGGAACTGCCGGCAAGTTCTGAAACTTGACCTGACTGTATAAACTGACCTATTGTGACCTCTAGCATAATTGCAGCCTCATGAAACATTAAAACCACAAACTAGAGACCCAGCACATTCAGAGGATGCATGGCTTCCCTAGGTATAGATTTACAATAAGGGGGTTTGTGAGCTGTTTCCACAATAGCAGTGCTCGCCATTCAATTGCAGAAAATTGCAATTCTTGCAGAAATCTCCAAATGTCAAAGTTTTTTTTAAACCAAATCACAGCATGGTTTTTCTATGGTGTTCATCGAGGTCTAGGTGTCTTAATGTGGTATTTTGGAGAGATTTTCAAAAAATAAATGATCAATTCTCAAGAGTTAGAAAATGGTTAAATTTAGCACCAAATCTGTGTAACAAATGACATCAACCCAAAACACTGCTGAAACAACTTATGAGACATAACTGAGAATGAGAATGGTCATCATAAGAGTGAACAGAAAAAAAAGTCACATTTTACGTGGTCTGTCGTGAATGTGTGGGTATTTCCCTGGACTGCTGTTAAGATTCCCTGCCTGAATTATTATCCTAGTCCGGCCCTGACTGTGTGCCACTAGTTGCCATGCAACTAATATCTATAAACAGATATATGCATATGAATCCACAATCTAGGCAAAAGGACAAGATTTTGGTATCAGAAACTTTATGGTTTCTGTTCTTATTTTGTTTGTAGTCTGAGTAGTAATCACGTTTGAGTGGGCTTTGGTTGCAAGCAGGTAAACAGTCTGTGTGGAGTGGAAAAGAAGCGGAATGCATTGGCCAAAATGCAATCTCAGGATGGCATTTATCTGTAGAGAAACAGTTGTAGACGTCGTCTCTCAACTCCAACTCCATTCTCACGTCTGAAGTTGCTAATCAGACCGCTTGGTCCGTATACTGGGTTCCCGAAATATTAGTTGTTGCCCCCAGAGGCTAAATCGTTGATTGTTTGATGCAGTAGCCGAGTAGTGTATTAAATGTAGGCTATTGAAAGTGAAAATATTGAAATGGGTTAAAATATAAAGCATGCATTTCATGTCATTTACGGGGGCTGCAGAAAATGTTTCTGAGGGCCGTCATTGGCCCGCAGGCAACTATGCCATAGGTAAACGCCGTAGAAAAAGAATCATAAAACACAGTTTACACATACAGTAGTTGATGAAATACAATAAAGTTGATTTCAACTGAGCCCCAAAGCATTGCACTGCACATTAGTAGATGGTGAGACTATTGCTGACACAGTGATGTAGTGGCAAACACAGAACATTATAGTAAATTACAAAAAGGCAGCTGGGTCTCACTCTTCCATAAACAAACCAGACCACATCTCTACCTGCTTCTGAAAGCTCTCGGGAGCAATAGAGGCTGCGGAGACATGGTTTAGGTGAAAGTGATCTCTGTTCTGGGCTTTTAAATTCTCCATTATCTTCCTCACTCAAGTTTTCCGGGTTTTTTTCTTCATTTTCCCTTCCTTTTTGATTTTAGGCCGTCTTTACCTCTTCACGTCGGTTCATGTTTTCTTCAAAATCCCGTACTCCCATGATGCCTTTCAGGCAGAGTGCCCGGCAACCCACAAAGCCAATCTGACAATCGAAAAAGGGCTCCCCCATCATCAGCACCTGGAATAAAAACCAGAGGAAGAGACATTAACCTGTTTTTATACGCCTATACACAAAGAACAATGTGGAAAATGGATCAACTCCGGAGCCCTTTTCCTCCAGTGAATACAATAAGAAAGACAAACCTGTACAGTTAAAAAAAAGAAGAAAAAAGAATATATTAATTATTAATTAATTATAAGTGAATATTATATATATATATATATATATATATATATATATATATATATATATATATATATATATATATGTTTGTGTTAAAACTGAACAAAAAAGGTGACAGTGCTAGCTTCAGAATCCCACCCAAGATGTAAAATGTCTTAAATCAATCAACAGAAGCCCAGTAAAACCACAACAATAATTCACAGAAATTAATTTGACTGAATTACCTTTTTACATCACAATAAAACATAACATTTGAAATGAATGACAGTTTGAGACTCAATTTATTGTGGACTTTATCACAAACAAGGTTCTCCAGGTTTGTGGGGCTTTTGAGGTTGTGGGCTCATTTCGTAGTGATAAAAAGAGCAGGGGTCAGACAATTTCCATTTTCCCTCGAGATTAGTATGTGTGAGCGTGTGGTAGCAGTCCAGCAGCCCCTGTAACCAGTAAGGTGGGCTTGTGTCTCACTCACCGTGCCTTTGCTTTACCCAGCAGACAACTAAACAGAGAGCAATCCAATAAAACTTTACGTTTCACCACACAATAATTACAAGGCCTAGTTTTCCCTGTTTTACTAGCCATCCCTTTGCCTTTCAACGCTCTCACTTTTGGTTCCAGTTCAGACTGCTCTCTTTCTCTTCCAGCAAAAGCATAAATTACAGAAATTGGAATTGGAAATCTCCCAGAATTCTCACATCTGGTAGAAAGCTTAGGAGCAGAAAACTCCTTTCCTACTCCAACCAGGTAATCAGAGAAAAAGGTTTAAAAATATTTTCTACACCGAGGGGGAATTGCGGAAATGATCAGACTTGGGCCCAATTCAGACACAGATTCCACTGTGTTCACAACAGGCCACAGATTAGTGACCTGGAGAAGCTTTAAACATGTACTTAGAGAGGGAATTAAGAGGAACCTCTGTCCAATAGTGAATAAGAAGACACTAATATAAAATAATAATGGGAGGATCAAAATGGAGAACAGGGATCTTTATTGGTCTGTCAGGTCTGGCAGTGAGGGGTAACAAGGTTGCAGATTCGTAAAATTAGTAAAAGGCAGATATCACCAGAAAAAATGAATGGTTGGGGCCTGATATTTTAATAATATTATTCCTCAGAATTTATATTGGTAACAATCTAGAAATGGACAATATGATCGATAATCTATATCAGGATACATTTTCACGTTTGCCTTAATAACAATACATTTCATTTCTCTATTTTTCGCATTTTGACATCTGGACTGGACGTGGGGCTGTTTGGTTAGTTGGTTAAACACAAGTTAGTTAAAGTCTTTGGTTATTGTAGCTATGCTCTGTTTATTATATAGAAATTACAAATTGTAATGTGAATAAATAAGAAAATTATAATCAACATATTTCTTTAGGCGACAAGGTAAGAATTAAGCTGTGGCATCTTACCTCAATAGTGATTCCCTCTTGCTCCAGGCATAGAACCTCTCTGGACTTTACCTTCTGAGGACTGTAGTAGCTGCTCTCTGACTGCATCTCGGTTAGCTTAGACAAAAGACAGATAGACAGAAACCATTTTATATTCTTATGAAAGGTCAAAAATGGCCTCAAATAATAAGTACAAATCAAATAAATACATTATTTAGCAGTCAAAGCTATTTGGCCCTTAAGTTAACCAGGTTAGAATAAGAAAAGAAACACTTTCACAATTTTGATTTCATCTGTCAAAAATATTTAACTTCTACAAACAGGTGTCACAAAAATACATCAAAGCAACAGACCATGAAAGCTGAAGCCTTTGAGTTTAATTTTGTGTTGTAATTAAAGGAAGGGTTTGTAATGTAAAAAAGCTAGCAAGATTTGAAAGTATCATCTACTCGGGGCGCCGTCTAGAGCTGGGTAGCGAATTCAATACTTTTCAGGCACCGACCGAATTGCCTCTAAAGTATTAAGTATCGCAAAATGCCTCGTCATTCAATACCCAATTTAAATACCTAAGGAGTAAATCTCATCAGCGAGCCAATAACAAGATCTAATAATGTTGGTGATTGGCTGTCTAATGTAACACGTCTAGGAGGCAGGAAAAACTCTACGTTACGCAGAGAGACAGGGCTCACATAGTAGGAGCTGAAAAATAGATAAATATTAGTGCTGTAATGTTGTAATGTCTTTGTTTTCATAAAATTGGTATCGGAAAAAAGTATCATTTAGGAGCCAGTTTCGAAGTCGCGGTATTGGTATTGGTTCCGGTATCAAAAACGATTACCCAGCCCTAGCTCCGTCTAACCCCTCCCCCTGCCCTCGGGCCTCCGACCCACACACAGACGTGCACGGGCAGAACGAAGGAAAGAATTTTACTTCATGTCTTATTCACCAGTAAGCAAACACCTCATGTTATCATACCGAATGTTTAAACCAAACATGACTACTGTTAGCAATGCTGCGACAGCATTTCATTGGTTCGTTCCAAGCGGACTGCGAGGCAGTGATTGGTGGGCGTTTTTAAAGGATTACAGCAGCTACAGGTGACAGATCTTTTTCAGAGCCAATAAGTTAGTTATTGCCGTCAGGGCGTAAAGACCATTTCATACAATATATATAAAAAGTGTATATTGGAAATAGTTACCAACCCTGCCTTTGAGGCTTTGTGACATCAAAAAAGTAGATTTGGTATTTAAATATCATTAAAACAGATCAAAATAGATTGAACAAGTCTTAAAAGTAAAGGAAATTAAATGAAAAATAGTTAAATATAGGGGGGATTATATTGGGAGACCACAAGGAAAAGTTATGTTTTGTTTGACAGAATACGTAACGGTTAAGGGCAATAATATAATATGGATGTCACAAAACTTCTACGCTAAAAACTGGAAAGCATATGTCTCATTGTGTGGGTGTGCGTGTGTACCCACAATTCACTGCTGAAACAGATACATGATTTGAAAAATAAACAAAAGCTATGCAAGTCTTTAGATTTTAAGGGCAACGAGGCCCCGGAAAATAAAGCTTTAAACCAGAAACAATAACATCCAAACAAGGACAGATGGCATTTTGTAAGATCAGAGACTGGATGCCAGCCTTGGGACTTTTTGGTCGTTTTCCCTTCCAAGTTTGGACCCAGGCCAAAGACATTCATCAAACCATATGACAGCCGCTCCTCTCTGATTCTAGGGGAGGCCCACACTGGCTTTATTGGGGATGACAATCAGAACATGACTAAAGCACTTAGGATACCAAGGGGGTAAACTGATAATGTACTGTATGTATGTAGTGGTTGTTCATTGACTATTCAGGTAAATTAATAAAAAATAAAAAAAAGAGAGATTGTTCATTAGAGCATTTATACTGTGTGTAGAAATAGTGTGGGGGAAGAGAGAGAGTGTTTCTGGTTAACTACTTGGTTAAAGTGAGAGTGGGTACAGAGCTGTGATTCTTTTGAGGTTGGCCAGTCCAGAAACTGTGGGTGTAGAACAGAACTGTGCAGGTCCTAACCCATTCAACTTTTAACACAGGAAGCAGGTGCAGAGCAAGAAGCAGCTGTGCCTTATTATCCCCACTGATGGAGCAGACTCTCTCAGCCTCGCTCCCTTTCCCTCTTTCGATTCTGATGGTTTAATCACGTGCAGGGACCACTTCAGCCCAACCCGCAGGTCCCTGGGAGCAGTGGTGAGCAAGGATGTTAAATTATATGAGTAAACACATTGACTGTTAATCCAATAAGAATATGGCCAATTTGGCATTTCCCAATCTAGACTGGTGGGACATTTCTGACTGTACCTAGGCCTGAAACAACACATCAGACAGAGAACAGAAAAGCAACAAAGCATTGGAGCAACAACACGAATGCTTAATGCAGCCAGTAATAGACAGAGCTACTGCTGCAACTACCGTCCCTGCTACCTCTCCTTTTTTATACTTTGGCCCATTAAAAGGCTTTGGGAGTCCAACACAAATCAAATGATTCTTTATGAGGCATCTTGGAAATGTTATAATGTTGGATGTGAATATTGGGGTACTTTGTCTTTATGTTCATTTCTCAGAACTGTAACATGGTAGAAAGGATCTGATGGAAAAGTAAAACAATTCTTTGGGAACACTTGAAATTTGCTATTGTTGAAATGAATGAAAATACTAAAACAAAAGAATAACATGACGTCTGGCATGCAATGAGAGTTTGGCAGCAGTGCAAATGTGAAAGAGGGGAACAAATGGTAAGTGCTGAACTATGCATTATGTGTGTTAAAGTCATTAAATTATACTGCCAATTTCTCTGATCAAACAGATCTGGTGAGTAATGGGTCAGCAATCTAAAAATACCTCTCTGATTTCATGTCCATGTCAAACTCCAGTTCAGGCAGTGACTGTTCAAAGAGACCAAATTCCGTCAAACTAAATACTTCCTTGTAGGAAAGAGACGAGAACGTTTAAAAACCATCCTTTCAGCTGTCTGCAATTACTCCAGACGAGAGGCAATTAATTGATTAAAAGAACTCAAACAATACAGGAACAATTTAAACATTATTAGAAAAGCACCATGGTCTGTTTGGCCTGAGACATACCTCCCCTTCACTGATCACACATGCTGTCAAGTACATGTACACACACACACGTACACACACGTACACACACGTGTACACACGTGTACACACGTGTACACGTGTACACGTGTACACACGTACACACACACACACACACACACACACACACACACACACACACACACACACACACACACACACACACACACACACACACACACACACACACACACACACACACACACACACACACACACACACACACACACACACACACACACACACACACACACACACACACACACACACACACACAGTAATATGATCTCAAGTGCCTGAACCTGAGGGGAAACGTAGATGAATTCCAACTATTCTGAGTGAGCAGGCAGGATTAAAGTTTGGGATCCATTTCTGAATAGTCATCATACCACGTATAATGTTTAAAACATTAACGTGACCCGAGACGCCAGTTAGAGGTTACGCTACCCTACCCTATACCACACACAGAGACAAAGAGGATTGTAACTTCCTGAAGATCAAGCTGTTCTTCAAGACTCAAACTGAAAATCTCCACAAAATGTAGGAAGCAGGGATGGGGTGGGCAGTGGAAGTGAATAAGCAATAATGGTAGCTAGGAAAAAAACTAACTGTTAACACAGCAATATCCAGAAATTCTATATCAACATTAAATATCATTATCTGAAAAATGTCCCCAAGAATATCCTGACTTACCATGACAGCCCCCTACACATACTGGTTCTACCTTTTGTGTAATACATGCATTTAAGACATTTACATTTTTATCTTCACCATCTATCCATACTACTGTTTTTTGGACATCAAAAAGTATTTTTGTTGCCACTGTACAGAACATAATGTATTTGTTTATCTGGAATACATTTTTATTATTTTAAAAGCACACCTTAAAAGGGGAACTATGCAGTTTTTAGCTTAATTTACCTTAACTGAACAGCTTCGGAGTCATTGGAATGGTTATGACTTTTTTTCGGGTGGAATGGTGGTCGTCTCACTTCCCCCTAGCGCCTGTGAGCGAAAAACCACCCTTGCAACTTTCGGCCGGCAAGCCGCCAGCCTCAGCACCAGGAAGTATCGTGTGATAGCCTCAGCACCAGGAAGTATCGTGTGATAGCCTCAGCACCAGGAAGTATCGTGTGATATCAGGTCTCGCAATGTAACGAATTGCTTCACGGTACTGCACACATATGCACATTCAGGAACCGGCTAACAAGGTAGCGATTAAGGCTGAGCAATTTTATCGATTCTGCGATATAAATCGATATTGTTTCCCCCAAGAAAGTATCGATTTTTATGCGGCGAGTATCGATACATAAGTCCCATTCAAATCCCCCGTGTTTACCCCCGTTCACGTTGCAGGAAGAGCGATTTGGTCAGCCAGCCGCTAGTGTCGCTGTAGAGCAGCCAACGTCAACTGGCGGCCCTCAGCCATTTAGTCTGGCCCCCAGAATAATCATGAATCCACAAAATGTAAAGAGGAAAAAATGCGTTCTGTTATTTATCATTTCAAGCATTTAGAGCAAAAACCCAGCCCCCTGTATTTACATCTCTATTCACATGCCGGGATTCTGTAGCCTACAGTGATGCCCGAGTTCCACACACACTGAGCCGAGATGTGTGTCCGTTAAAACACACACACAGCATGAGCCGAGATGTGTGTGCGTTAAAAAAAAACACACACACACACACACACACACACACACACACACACACACACACACACACACACACACACACACACACACAATACCTGTGTGTGTTAAAGGTTAAAACACGCAGCACCTGACTGGGAACGATACAGAGTTACCAACGGCCGCTGGGGCAGATGAACTCATGCTGGTCTCTTTTCTGTAAATAGGCTCCAATTAAACCTTCGTGAGTAGAAAGTCAATACTTATCAATGCACTCACCTGTGTAGACCGGCATAAACATGTAGAAAGCGATATTTCAATCTGCTCAGTCCACCGCTGTTTTACGCAAAACACAGCTCTACTCTGCAAATAGCGAATTTTTACAAACAAGCTAAAACAAAAGCTGTCGGTTTGTAGTCTAACTGTTTATCTTAGGTTGCCGGGAATCTGGACATTTTGACAAATTCTTGTAAACCTCACTGCTGGCTGAACAAACCAAACTCTCCGCTAGAGCGGACAATCTGGAGCTACTTAATATGCAATGAACGACGATCGAATATGAATGACGCGATCGTTATGTTCAGTGATGATGATGATTCTGGTTGTATTATTTTTCAACAACATCGTTTCATTGCAAATGAGTTATACATGACGAGTGCATAGCCTGCTTATCAGTCCATTCATCATTAAAGCTGGGCTTTTGGCTTTTCCACGTCAACTTTTCACTTGTGTGACAATGACATGTTTACCTGACAACAGCCTCTCTTTCTGCAAGCATTTTCCACCAATCAGGATGCTGCATACTACAATAATGTTTCCATATCACAGACTTTAACCATCACTCCTCAGTGAACTGCCTCCTAGTCTGAGATATTTTTCTAGTTAAAGAGACAGTTATCATTATGGAGTTTCCATGTTTTTTAGGAGTTTGCTCACACTAATACATGTTAAAAAATAGTAGCATTAATTCAGTAAGAAAGTGAAAATTTCGAACAAGAATAGGCGTATTAGGTATAAATTAATTTTATTTTCTTAATTTGAAAGTCCGGCCGCCAGAGTGCTTAGAAAAATTCTGAAAAAAATGTAGTTGATGATCCTTGCTGTAGACTCTGTCCAGTCAGAGACATATATTTTGTAATTGATGTTTTCAGTTCAATTAATTAAATCCAAGTAAATGGAACACTCACAAGATGTCACCAAAATCACTCGGTCCCCTTTAAATCTTTCGGAAAATGATGCAAGTGTATCGAAATATATCGAATCTTTTCGTTGGCTGAATATCGTGATATATATCATATCATGAGCTGAATATCGTGTATCGTATCGTGAGATTAGTGTATCGCTACAGCCCTAGTATCGATGGAGTTTTTCACACTATCGTCATGGCTGAGCCGGCTAAAAAGAAGAATAAAGCTACGAAAGCATTGTCGGAGGAACAGAGGAAGAGTTAACGGCAGACTGACCGAGCGAGGAGTCACACACAAGTAAACATAGGAGCTGTCAAATATCTATTCCAAAGCTGTAGGGGGAGCTCTATAGAGAAACCTGCCAGCAAAAATGGCCCCAACTGCATACCGCCTCTTTAAAGCTAAAATCACATTCATTCCACATGTATTTACGTTCAATGTGATGCAGAATACTTGTAACTTTAAAACCGTAGATAATATTAAAGTACTTCACTTACCCATATTTGACTATTTCATTTTGATATTTGACATCAAGTTGATCATGTTTTTCCTTTCCCCCAATGACGGAATACAACTTTACACATGGAAAAAACTATAACTGTCATTCACCCAATGTATGCTGGCCTACAGCCCCCGGGTGATATTTAGTTATGATTTAGTAATTAAATAATTTATGATTATTATTTTTTTAAACAGTTGATTTACCTTGAATGTAACAGAAGCTTTGGTGCAGTAGAAGCCTATGGAAACAATGGGGTCTTTGGGTGTGTGCTGTTGTGGGTTGTTGGGGATGCCTCCTGTCTCTCTCTGCTGGTACAGGTCTTCCTCATATTCCTCCTCTGTGCCTACGATGGCTGGGACAAAGGACCAGGCCCAAGACACCCAACCCTGGTCTCCCTCTTCAGGACTCCCAGACTGCATGTAGAGGTCTGGGCTAGAATATTGGCTAGTCCCCTGGCTTTCCATATCCACATCCATCCCTGAAGGGTCAAAAAAAGACATAATTAATTATAATGTAAAGATAAGCAGATGATTTTACTGTACTTTTAATAGTACGAAAAAAGGCAGGGTAAGTGTCTGCAGGTCTACTGTTACTCCGATAAAGAGTATGTTTAAGATGTTTTAAATATTCAGAAAGTTCACACTTCCGATCTGGTGCACACAAAGTAGACTTATTAAAAAATGCATAATAATCCATGAGAATTGTTAAAAACAGGAGGTCACTGTCTGCAATAAACAAATGTATTACATTTGGTAACAATACTGTTACCAAATTTATATTGCATTCAAATTAGGTTTCAAATGAAACACACTACATTCCCCTTTAGTATGCTTTTACAACAGATAAATCAATGTAAAGAGGCAGGTTCTAAGAACAAACTGGTCAAACAAAGAGACAACTGTTGATAATGTAAGCGCATGTGCCCAATGCAGCACACTAAATTAATTTGTCCACGTCCTCAGGGTAGTTTAATACAAGCAAGATGTTTCAGCTGTCAACTGAACACACAACAACAGCAGAGAACAAGGCAGTTTACAGAAGTTGCTGCCAATGCTCCAGCATGCAGGTGTGTATGTCTGCTGCATGAACTCACTGCTACATGAACGAGAGAGAGGAAGCCTGTTCCAATGGAGGCCAGAGGGCACAGTCTGTCAGCCAGCATCCTGACAGAAGCGAGCCTTGACTGGGACTAGTGGATCACGGTGGTCAGGGCTGTCTGTGCCGGACCGGTGTGTGTGTGTGTGTCTCTGTCTGTCTGTCTGATATACATATATACACATACATATATATATACATATATATATATATATATATATATATATATATATATATATATATATATATATATATATATATATATATATACATATATATATATATATATATATATATATATATATATATATATATATATATATATATATATATATATATATATATATATATATATATATATATATATATATATATATATATATATACGTTAATTAAGATTAATTCATTACAGACTTTAATGCGTTAATTAATTACACAAAAAATAACACAAATTTTTTTACGCATTTTAATCACACTTATTTTTGCACCGCAGGACGTTTCTCACTGGATGAGTTTCGGCGGACCGATTATACTGGAGCACCAACTAGCGTTCATGACTTCAGACCTTTTATATATGTCAATGCTTCAGACAACAACAAACCACAGTGAACATGAGCGAAGAAGCTGACGAGACAGCATTGGTTGGCCCCGTGGATGGGAAATTTTGTTATAAAAAACGAACGGATGGAAGCGTTGATTAGAGCATGGTTGTGTGCATGCTATGCAACAAGGACTTTGCATATCACCGCAGCACATCGAGCCTCAAGTATCACCTCGACGCAAAACATTTAACAGCTAGCCCGACTCCAAGTACAAGGACCCACACCCAACCTACACTCCACCAGATGACTGGTTTAAGAACCAGGGTAACTAAGTCTAAATGTACTTGAAAGTATTGTGTTTTACTTAAAAAAACATAGTTTACAGAAGGTCTACCTACCTATAGGCTACCTGAATTTCTGAAATGTACTATATTTCTAAATATGCTATTGCTACACTTAATGGCAAAAATTGCACTGGTCTGCTGGACTTGGTTGAACAAAAATAAACAATATTGTGTTGCTTAAGCTTATGTATTCAGTCATTATTCAATGGTATACTAAAAATCCATGTGAAAAAAATTACTTCTCACTGTTCTCAGGTCAAATATTTATGCAATTAAAATGCAATTAATTTCGATTAATTACAAAGCCTGTAATTAATTAGATTAATTTTTTATATATATATATATATATATATATATATATATATATATATATATATATATATATATATATATATATATATATAGTGTACAAGTCAAAAGTTTGGACACACCATTCAATGTGTTTCTTTATTTTCATGACTATTTACATTGTAGATTCTCACTGAAGGCATCAAAACTATGAATCAACACATATGGAATTATGTACTTAACAAAAAAGTGTGAAATAACTGAAAACATGTCTTATATTTTAGATTCCTCAAAGTTGCCACCGTTTGCTTTTTTGATAGTGCTGCAAACCCTTGGTGTTCTCTCAATGAGCTTCATGAGGTAGTCACCTGAAATGGTTTTCACTTCACAGGTGTGCTTTGTCAGGGTTAATTAGTGGAATTATTTCCCTTATTAATAAAAAAGCAAAGGGTGGCTACTTTGAAGAATCTAAAATATAAAACATGTTTTCAGTTATTTCACACTTTTTTGTTAAGTACATAATTCTATATGTGTTCATTCATAGTTTTGATGCCTTTAGTGAGAATCTACAATGTAAATAGTCATGAAAATAAAAAGGAAACGCATTGAATGAGAAGGTGTGTCCAAACTTTTGGCCTGTACTGTATGTATGTATGTATGTATGTATGTATGTATGTATGTATGTATGTATGTATGTATGTATGTATGTATGTATGTATATATTCAATGAGAATAATGATACAAAAATGATCATTCCCTCCAATATTGTGAATCATATCGCAATCGAAATATCAGTCAAAATAATCGCAAATATCGTGCAGCCCTAATAGACAGTTGGGAGAAAGCAGATTGGGCAGAGATCTAAATATGGCACAATAAGGGATATTAGGAAAACAAAAGAGTTGAAGATAAACAGAAGTTAAAGAATGTTAACAGGCCGGTCCTTGTGTCAGTAACAGAAAACTTGGACTAGACTGGCATGTCACTTAACATAAGAGAAGCAAAAGTGTGGTGAAGCCCATTCACTATTATCTTTCCCCCGTTTCTCAGCAAACTATTTAGGGGTTCACGGGTTACCCAAACCACCATGCACCACCCCGGTCCCTGATGTCGACCTCTGAACTCATCCCAATCGTGCCTGTTTCCATACATGTTAGAAAAGAGGAAGCTGATGTCAATACACAAGAATGTGTAATCCTGTTCCTTGTGGCCTCACGTCCTCTGTGAGAAAACAATATTGTCCGTGAGGTCACAGCTTAGGAATCCCAGAGGCTAAGGCGGTGAAAATTATGACATATTTTAATTAAATCTTTCACTTTGTGAATTGGCAGTTGGAAATTCCATGTTATGGCTTTTTATCTCTCTCCCTCTCCCCAATCTCCCTGTTGGATTTTATCTCTCATTTCTCTTTTTTCGTTTTCACTCCGTGGAAGCCTTTGAGGTGTCAGTTCAACAAGTTAAGCTCTTTCGCTTCATGTCACAGCCTGACAAAACCTACGTTTGAATTGCAAGGCAATCAAAATAAAAGCACAATTACCAATCAAGTGATCAAAATAGACCGGCTTAAGGACACTTTGAAGTATTAATCCAAAGAAGTGAGTGAAAAATTCCCAGAGAGTGATGTGGGTAGGCCAAAATGCTGCTGTGAAGCAGAGCACTATGACCACAAAGGTGTGAAATAAAATCAACATGGTTCTCCGTTTTACCATGAGAGCAATCAAAGCCTAACTTGATATTTTCCGTGGGCAACTCACAATATTAGTGTGGCACCACATAAGCATGCACATGTCCATAAGCAGATCTCAGACGCACTATGTAATAGGATGTGTCAGGGTCATGGTTGGTTTCCATGAGTCCAAGGCCTCTAGGCAGCGGCGTATGTCTAAGCTAGCGAGTGGTGGCTAGGAGTTAGTGTGTAAGTGAATGAACAGCTGAGTGACATTGAGACAGTGAGAGGGGAGGAGTGAGAAAAGGCAGTGCCCTCACAGGCCAGTAGATGTCCCTCCATGTTTATAGAGGGAGAGGTGGACTGATTACCTGACCACTGAGCAAAGGCTACTCTGCTCGTCATCACACACACACACACACACACACACACACACACACACACACACACACACACACACACACACACACACACACACACACACACACACACACACACATATCATGTGTGTCACATATTGTTTCAATTTAACACTACCAGCTTGACATTAACATCAAAATGTTTTAAAATCCATTTTAGCAGTCATGGCAGGAGAATATAAAATGCTCTGCAGGACAAAAACCTGTTTCATCCATATCCATAGACTTCTAAACTCAATGGCCTCCACGTCTTCACACCAATATTAAAAAGTGAAAAGATGATTAAAAAGAGGCCCTGTCACGTCACTAGGCTAGCATAAGGGAGCCACATGAGGTTTATAATGGGCAGATAGCCTGTGGCCTCTGGCTGATATGTGTGTGATGGTCCATTCCATTCGAAAGGCCTCTAAGGACTCTGAGGCTCTCCTACAAAGCAAACACAAAACACTCAGACACACACAGACACACACCCCCCCCTCGGTTCATAAGTCTTCACATACTTGTTGAAACTGTACAGCTTTCGGTGCCGTGACCAGCTGGTCCATTCAAGCATGTTAGTCATCTATGTTTCCAACCGCTGAAATTTTACAGTATATCATAGCCTTCATTGAATTTCAGACAGTAGGAAAAATAGCTGTCTAATCCTGACTGAAAGGTTGCTTTGGTTAGTGACACATAAGTATCCCGCACTGTTCCCTTATTAGTGCTATTCATTAAAGAGACACTGGCTTACCTAAAAAGAGAAAAAAAATCAAATAAACAGCATGCAGCAACAGTGAATCATGGGCATATAAACAGCTTTTTTCCACTTTGTTAATGGGCAAAAAGAAAAACACCTTCACAAGGAGGAAAAATGAATATTCAAAAATAAGCAACACCCCAGCCCCCCTCCCCCATTGGAACCAGAATATACAGCAAAGACTCACCACGCGCAGCCTATGGGAAATCAAATGTATGTGATGAAGTACTATGTACGATACTGGAATCATGTGACAATGATTGTTTCCTACAAACTACAACCCACTAAAAATAAATATGCATGTAAGCCAAGTCAGTCACTATAAGCGTCAACATACGTGAATGTTGTAGAACTCAGAAACTATCAATGGTAAAGGCTGTCAGTCCTTGTTAGCAAAAAGAACTACATTATATTTTCTTATCACAAATAATAAATCATTTAAGCTGTAATTCTGCTGCTATTATTAAAAGAATTGAGTTTCATTCCTTAAATCTGAAATGAATACACTGAAACCATATGTTCCTGCAGAAGCCCAAACGCCTCCCAACAAATACAAACCCACCAAGTACAGTACATATACACACACGCACGCACGCACGCACGCACGCACGCACGCACGCACGCACGCACGCACAGCTGTGTGTGTGTGTGTGTGTGTATGTGTGTATCAGCGTCTTCACTCTGTCGATTACTTCTAGCATAACAAGATCTGGGGGTGCTCAGGTTCCAAGAGCTGGTCCCCTTTTGTGATGGGATACTAATTCATTCTCAGAGGCTCCGCATAGCAGTAGCATGACACCGACTCTTACATCTGGCAATGGACACTGAACTGGAAGCTGCGCCAACTTGCAGTAAAAGTTCCAGGCCAACAAGCAGGGAGCAAGTTAGAGGGAGTGAGCGAATGGTTGTATTGTGTTGGGCTGCTTCCCCTCTGCCCACCACTTCCCCTGCACCATAATTTGCTCCTGGTGCTACAGAGGCTGATTTAGCCCAGCGGGACCTGGGACTTGATCCTGTTCTATTTGGCTGAGATGAAGATGAGCATTTGGGGAGAGATGGGCGTTTAGGGAAAGAGGTGGGGTTTTTTTTAAAGACAGAGATGGGCCTGTGTTTAATTCATCCTTGTGTCTTCCCTTCATCCTCCTCTCTCCTGCCTCTATCCACATGGAGGGGATCAGGCTTGACGACAACGGTCTGTGTCGAGTTACACGCTCCATCTTTTGTTTGTGGAAAAAGCAGGAGGAGCGCACACCATGGTCAAAGTGATGTTAAATGTCCCGTTTAGGAACAGCAGCATATGGACAGACATAGCCCCTGAACAGAACAAGGCAACAAGCAAAGCGTCACGAAAACACTGTCTAAGGAAAACCTTCAAAGCTTTGTGCATGGTCAAATGGATCATTAACCACTTCAGAGCTTTCAACCACATTTTGCTGGTGATATATGACTGTGACAGGAACTATACTGACACACGTGCTACATCGCTGTGAAACCTCAATATATAATTTCGAAATGAATTTTTAAAAGAAAAGAAAAAAAGCTTTAAGAAAATTCTACTTTTTTGCTTTTGGTTTGCTGTGTACGTCCTTTGCTTGGTATGATGGGTAAAAATGTACAGCTACAACAACTGCCTTATTCTTCTATTTTGTAGGTAAGCAAATAAATAAAGAGCAGAAATGACCTTACTGAATGTACTTACATATGTTCTTGCATAAGTTCTAGCAAATGCTGCTACTGAAAGAAGTTTAAAAAAATAAATAAAAAAAATACACCAGATAAAGTAAAGCAACCCAGAGTTTTGTTTTAGATAACAATAAATCTGAGACAAAATTGTCGATGCCCACTCACCAGGTAAAATCGCTCCAGCCTCCCTGACATGAACACTGCCCTCTTCTCCCTCGCCCTCTTTGTGTCCTCCAATTTCCCCATAGTAGAGGGCAATAATCAGCTCTAAAATGCGGATAAACATGGGCAGCTGCTGATCTGTAATAGACAACTTCAGGCTTTCCACCATGGTCTGGATCTGAGGAAACATAGGGAAGAAAAACGTAAGAGATGGTTTAAATTCTGAGATTTGATTTGTTAAAGTATATGTTTAGATGATTATAGTGGGCTCCCGCTTAATGTGAATAGGAATGTTTAATAAAAAAAAAAAAAAATGGTAGCGCTGCCCCAGGCCCTGTAAGAAGTGGTATGGCATCCCCTCTGGCTAACTGGTGGATGCTGAGAGTTGCATGTTGAAGACGGAATTTTTGCTCCTGTTAAATGACATACAACTATAAACCACAAATTATGGTCTGAATGCAAGGAGATTTACTGTATGGAGTAACAAGAAGGAAGTAGATATATTCCATGAAATAAAAACAATGTCAGGAAAAAAGAAGTCAGGTCCAAATGTACCCACATAATACATGTAATGTGAACCAATGTGTTTACTGTAATTAACTACAGCAGCAACTAAACTTTTCATTTAGGCAGAGGGGTTTGTATTATATATTTTGTATACAGTGGTAAATTATAAATAACAGAAGACGCTATGGAATAAAGTCAAAGTGGACTTACCAAAGCTACTGCTTAACATACTGTAACAGATGCAACTACTCTAAATGTGGCAAAACTTTTGCGTCCGATTCTGTTGATTGGACACCGTGAAACTGATACTGACAATATGTAGATGGGAATGAGCCAGTTCTGCTTTGCTAGGGTGTTCTCAATTACATCAATATGGTTGACTAGTTATTAAACAAACCATGTCTAAATTGGCCAAAATAGGAATAGCATATTCTTCTCTAGGGTAGCTTTTTCAAACCTACTAGAATGAAACAAAGTGCCATTTGTTCAGATAGGCAAACCAAACTGAGGTGCTGATGAAAGTCTAATCTCTTTAGAGACCACTTGCGTCAAAATCAAATAGTGATGGTACTACAGTGACCAATCATATTATTTGTAGCATTATCTAGCATTTTCGTGGGCTGTCTTCTTCTTCCATACATATTCAGAACAATGGACTGAAATTAGTCACTATCCTGTTATGGATTTAAGAACAGCTAACTCAAAAAAGGAAGTGTCATGTTCCTGTAACAACTTTTCCATCCCTAGCATGTGTGGCATATTTGGAGGATACCAAAATGACATCAGATTAACCCATTTAAAAATCTTTTTCTAGATCTTGAGCTTTGGGAAGATAATGACGGTTATTGAGTTATTGCTCAAATATGGAGCTTCTCACTTTGATGACAGATGGGATCTTGGAACTGATGTTGTCGTAGGTAAAATGGAGACGTGTTCTGAAGGAGCATTTGTACAGCAGCGGGTCCTGGTAAAACTCGATCTTGCCACTAGCATTCCGCTTGTCCAAGCACACAGTACAGTCCGCAAAGTTGATCACTTTCCTTAGGACCAGCTCTGGAGCTTTATAAAGAAAAAAGAAAATGAAAAAATTATAGATAATTTTGCATTGAACGCATAAGAGGTTGACCAAATGCGCTTGACACAACATGTGAACATACATATTAAGAGTACGCACACAGACAAATGCACACCTACAATCTATCATACACACAGTAGCAGAGTGCAGGCCCTGTCAGTAAATCTGTGATCTAGGGAATAAGGTGAGATGACTCTGCAGACATCACAGAGCTGTTGTGTAATGTAACATTTACAAGTAGTACAACCAAGTGGTGTGTGTGGTGTTTATCAGATTCTCAGTTGTCACTGACTCACTCACCCCAGACAGACTGATAACAGGACTCATCATTCCCAGAATTATTTCACTCTCTAAACAGTGCCAGTAACTACTGTTGTAACCAATACTTGCTTCACATGTTGGAAGAGGGCCCCCTTAACAAGAAATTCCACAGTGATAACAGTGACTGAAAATGACCACTTTATGAATTCTTTGTTGAATTAGGCTTTTGTGACTCCGTATAAAGAACCAGTTCTTTCTTCAAGGTTATGATGGTAGTTCAAGTTAAAATAGTTGTAATTCTCTGGCAGTAAGCTGAGAAACCCAGGAGTTTGTACGGTGCAAGAGCTTCTAAGTACAATGGAAACCCTTTACAGAGAATGTAGATGGGCTTACAGTATTGTTGCTGTGAATAAACACCAACTAGGAAGATTTGAAAACTTTATCGTTGTTGTAGTACATATACAAGATTCAGGAAAAGCCAAAGATGCCAGGCTTGTGTGACATTAAGCTACCAGTTAGCTCCATTTGTGCATGTATAGGTACTGAGCGTGTGTGTATTTCAGGTCTGTGTGTTCTAACCGAGTAGAGCTGGGCGATTTGTTTCCCTAAAAAAATCTGTGATTTTTTTATAAAAAACTCGATTTACGATTCGATTTCCTCCCCCCCTTCCATTTAAAACAAAATAACTGCAAGCTGTAAATATATTTAAAAAATATATATTTATTGTATTTAATTAAAGTGCATCAACATAAACAAAATTGCAAATGCAAACCCTTTCTCTAAGTGAAAAGTCACTGTGCAGTGTGCAACAAAGATTGTTAAACATCCAAATTATTTATACTGTATTTGGATTAAAAAAATCTAAAAAATCGATTTTTTGAAAATATGAATCGATTTGACCTACCAACTCGATTTTTAAATCAAATCGATTTTTTTCCCAGCCCTATAACAGAGTGAAAAGAAAATTGTAATATCTCTTGCAGGATTTATAAAGTATAAATTATTATTAATGGAATAATAGATGACAGAACATGGAACTTAAAATTCAGTTTTTTAATTTAAAATGTAAACATCTATGAATTAAAATATTTACATGTTATGCAGTAGTCTGATGTCCCCGATAATTGAGTTTGTGTGATTTCTTTGAAAGTTAACTTCATACTTGCAACCAGATATCACCGCACAGCATTTAGTAAGACTTTACTTTAAAACAGTGCCCCACGCACGCACACTAGAAACAATTCAGGCGGAGAGTGGTACTGCAGCCCGGGAGACGGCGAGACTCTGCTTCCAAAGCAAAAACCCCTCAAAATTATAATAAAATTAAAAAATAGTTATATATGATGTTTATGAGGGAAACGCTTCTAAAATCAGGAAGACACCACAGAGGTGAAGACAATGTCACTCTCGCCGGACTGCTTTTCCTTTTTGTCCATTTCACGTTATTGAGAAACACTGTGGTGTCTGGTGAGCGCTTTTTTGGCTGATTATGTGTTTGGCAAATTACTGGAGATGTTCAGAAAAGATGGTGAATCTAATTTTATCAGTACATTTGGTCTGTAATTAGAAACGTCTTGTTATTTTCCCAACCTTGTTCATGACCTGCTTTAATCCTATTTTTAACTTTATTTGTTGCATCCATTCTTCTGGTTAGCACCAGCACTAAATCCCGGGACCTGCAGCTTTTTTTTTTGACTGCACCAAAGTTAAAAACGCGTGCGGTATCCCAAACCCAATGCGGTACTCTAAAGCAAAGCACTGCACACAAACACTGTCACACATCGACGCAATTGACGGCTCTTATTAAAACACTGTCATCCTTAAAGTATCAGTACTAATAAAATGGGGTATTGTGCGTGTTTAATTATAGGATATTATTGGTATTTTCTAGTATTGGTATACCGTGCAACACTAGTTCCAATACATTCTTATGCTTTGCTACAAGTAATTATTGTCTCTACAAGGAATTAAAACAAAAAAAACACAACGCAGGATCCATGCAGCCATCAAAAGCAAGGGCCCACATGGATTACAGTCCTACTGTTCTATTTACAAGTGGCATGCTTAGGTTTAAAATCCCCCACTTCAATCATCTTTTGTGGTTTTGAATGTGAGCTCTTTTCTGTGTCAAAGCCCACTCTGGATTGCACCTACACATGCTCCAATCAGACTGGGGAGTCGGAATATGAGACTTCTCTGGCAGCTGACATTGGGCATTTACACAAAGAGCCATGTTTAAACTTGTCCGATATGTCAGTTTGACCTTAGTTTGAACTAACAAAATTAAATACTTACTGTAGTATATAGGTTCTTGTCTCAGTGGATTTACTAGTTAATCCCACTACCAAGGAATGTAAGCAGCCATTGCTCACCAGTGATGTCCATGAAGGCCCTCTCCCATATATCGTCCACAGTGTAGCACTCTGCTGAGGTAATGTTGACCGACAGCACAATGTCATCTTCCACGTACTTAAGGATCAGGTTGTTCACCACAATATTCACGTTGTTCACCACGCGCCTTATCAGACTCTGCACGTAACCTAAGAACACATAAGCAAACAGATGAGAAACATCTTAAACTGCACAATAGGTCCAGATTAAAATATACACAAAGAGCATGCCAAATAAAAAATAGACACACATGCACACAGGAGGACGTAGTAGCTACAATTCCATATACTGTATCTACTAGCATACATCAGGACACATTAACTTAGTTCTGAGACAAAGTAAACGAGTAAAATCCAGAGCTGCATTCCCTAAAAGTCTAGGCATAATACTACTGACCCCTGCCATCCTCGTTGACTCGTAAATAAGAGGAGGCCCTGACATGTTATTTTTTGCCTCAGTCTATCCCTTGGACATGTAAAGTGAAAGAAGCTAAATATCCATAAGAAAACATTTTTACTCCTCACCCTGCCTGAGCAGCGCTACAAATCCTGGGTGAATTTATGAATCTCTGAAGAGCTCTCCTCTCCGATACAAAGTCCTGTTTAACCCCAAACTATGCACAGGCTGCCTTAAACATATCCCTCCCAAGCCTTAAACCACTGAGGAGCCTGCATGTTCACTTAAACATACACAAGATTCATTGGATTAGCATGCACACGCCTTCATACATACAAAATTCAGAATTTTATACATATTTATACAAGATGGAGTTTCTGAGGGCACAGTGAAACAGTGTCTTAGGAACGACAGGATTGGAAATGAAACACCCTTCTGCCAATGCTAAGAAGAAAACTTCCAAATGGGCGACCTGTGCGAACACTCAATACACATTCAATTGTGCGATAGCTCAACAAGAATGTGTCATCACTTACTTTCAAAATGTTAAATATGAATAGCAAGGCACAGGAAATTTTACATTTTGTGGCGTTGAAGAGCAAGAGCTATTTTATACAAATGGAAAGACCCAGGAAAATAGAAATTTATTTTTTGGTGAGGGTGAAAGGTGGGGGCCAGCAACTTTGTGGTGAAGAGGCAGAGGGATGTAGCAATCAAGAGCCAGGAGGAGCGAAAGAGCAGCCCGATAGATTGGGTTTCAGCAGAGCTGGGGGAGCCATCCGGCAGTGTTACCAGTACCTCCTAATGGCCACAGTGACGCCCAGAAACAGAAGCTTCACAGGAAAAACATACATGCGAAGGACATTACTCAATGAAGTAAGAAAGAACTTAAAATATTACAGACAGGGGAGTTTCGACCATAAAATATGAAAATATACAGCAATAAATCCTCCTAACTACAGGACCAATGGCATTATTCATTCCTCCCATGTACTGTTAAACACAGTCACTACAAGTTAAAACATATAAACCTTTAATGCTTTTCCCTTATTTTCCAAACCAAATGTTTGTCTTCCTGTATCTACATGCTTGGCCCAGGGCATAACAGAACCGATAATTAGGCAGAACTAAAGGGTGCTGTTGATGAAAATATTTATATGAATTGGTTAACTGTTCTGCCACTTGTACACAGGCCCGACTATTCATTAGCATAATCCAATTGACAAAATTCTCATGAGTTTGCTGCCTGACCAAACAGAGCGGCAGGAAGAGAGGATGACATAATATAAACTCTACTCATAAACGCGATGTGTGTTCGTGACATTTGTGCGTGGCCTTGCATGCATGCATGTGCTTGTCTGAGTTTGAGTGTGTGCCTGGCTGCTTTCTTGCGTGCATGAATGTGGCTGTGTGTGTGTGCCTGTGGTTTTGGGGTCAGTCAGAACGCTGCTGTCGCACCTGCAGCCTGGGCAGTAAAACCAGCACTTTACCTCCTGCTATTTCCCTCTCTGGATCTAATTTACCCGTGTCAGAGTGTCTCTCTTACACTTGCTATACCTCTTCTTGCCTCGTACCAAGTCCAGGGCCCCACTACGTCTCTCTGCGAGCCATCGCGCTGCTCTGAACTTCTGTAAACAATTGACACAGCCAGCACCTGTGCTGCGGCCCACAGGGAAGGAGCCCACTTAAAACTGTTCAACCATAAAATGACTGGAAAAACCAGCTCCTTTATGATTTTAGAACAGGCCAAGTACTCTCTTCTGTGCAATACAGGAAAGAAACACTATACTGTCCATGCTCACAATTTTTCCTGTATATGGAAAGTATTAGCAGCTATCAGCCTTGCCAGTTATTAGCCATGGAGAGAAAGATTGACAAGTCCATCAGACAATAAATGTACTGTAAGTAGGGCTGCTCCCTCTTAGTCGACTAATCGGTTGTTTTGGTCTTAGTCAACTTAGATTTCTTTAGTCGATTAGTCATGTTTTATGCTTTTTTCATGCTGAATGACTTATTTCCAAGAAACGTAAGAGCACATCTCTGGTAAACACAAGAATTAAAGTGATGCTTTTGCATGACTCTTTGCAGAGAAACTCAGATTTACAGATCAGTCAATTAAATCAACTAATCGATTAGTTGATACAATTGAATGAGTGTTAGTCGACTAAGAATTTCTTTAATCGAGCACAGCCCTAACTGTAAGTTGGTCTTGTTTTTCTAAAATGTAGTTAGTACAGATAGCAATCTAGCCAAGTAAATACATATAGTAGCTACTGTTGGACATAGCACCAACTATCCCATTTCATTTTGATCTTTTCTCTATAAAATACAAAATACTAGGAACATAAACATAGTGGTGCAAGAATCTTGATGACTGACACCATGGCAAGTTTCCTGCAGGAGCATGGAAACACTGTTATTACAAGGTTACCATCATCACTTGATTATGTTAGCCAGTCTATTAGCTAATTGTAGATTCACAGAACCCAACCATGCATGGTACAGCAAGTCTCCGAACACAAGAAAGCTCCAGCTGGAGAAAGCTCCAGCATTTACCAGTATGGGATATTCTCTATCCATAAGTAGCATTTCCCAGTAATACCAGAACAGATGCTGTATTTATTTTCTGAGCAAAGGTCCCAGTACCAGGACAGCAGTAGCACTGGACCATGGATTTATCTCAGGAGTGTTTGCATTTCAGTCCATGTAAATCTCAATCTCCTCCAATCACACGCATACTTACACAACCATGTATGCATGCACAATTCTTGGACAGACAGAAAGCAACATAAGCACACTCACATCTGACACATACATTTAGGTGTACTTTATGCACTTGCACAACAGTACATACACATGTATATTACACACAAACACAGCATAGCAAAAGTAGGAATGAACGCAACCTCATGCACAATGAACTTAGTCCCTGTGTCTAAGCGTAATAATGTGCATTCTGTGCTTTTGTGGCAGGGTGTGAAACAACACTACCCTCCAGAAAGCAGTTGTTATCTTAAGAAATCTAAATCAACATATGGTCTGAGCATTATTAACCAACAAAATAAGAATAGTTAGGACTGGAATTTAAAATCCATATTTTGGGACCCAGCTTAATAATGTATTAGTTCAATAGGGAAAAACATAAGAAAGGGTCCCCAGATGCTCCAGTACTCTCAACGGAAAAGGTTGAGACAGTATAAAAACATTGGTGGAAAATTATACACAAGTCAACTATGTAGGTATGCAAGAACGTATAGAAATTAATATGAGTGTCCATTCATTTTTGTATCAAATGTCCAAAATAACAGGCTATCACATGTGACAAGAGACAATTTGTAAGCAGATGCTTGTTTACCTAGAGAAACTGTCAGACTGCAAAGACACTTCATAATACATGTCCTGTGGCACTTGCAAAAAATGAAAATTTGTGTGGCTCTTTAGGAGTTTAGCTTTGAAACTGCAAATCTTGAGTATAACTTTGATCCACCCAACTCACAGGTAGCAGGCTAAACCCAGACTCAAAGAGAGACTTGCCACTATTAAATCTCTTTGAACTTATATAAAACAAAACACATTTTCAACAGTGTGAATAGGGCCAAAGCAGGATTCCTCTGGAACAGAGAAATGCAGTTCTCACAAACAGTGGCCGCTGGTCCCCCACAAGCAGCAGTAAACATAATCACTCACAGAATCGCCCAAGGTGGAAGCACTTGGTCTTTGGTCTTTGTGTGGCTACCAATCCCATGGCATATGAATTAACATCACTATTTTCCACCACAGGGAGAACAGGGAGGATAAATTCATTCAGCATGTGAGAGCTTAGGGCCAAATGACTGGATAATTGCTGGTGGCTGCTTTTTAGTGTCGGCCGTGTTTTGTTTTGGTTGTTTTGAAGGGGAGTGGAGCAGACTCAACACACAGGTTTGTTGACGTAGATGCTGACGAAGAGGTAAGATTGGTCATTGCCCTGTAATTGTCTCACTGCTAAGTAACAACCTCTATCGTCACACACACACACACACACACACACACACACACACACACACACACACACACACACACACACACACACACACACACACACACACACACACACACACACACACACACACACACACACACACACACACACACACACACACACACACACACACACACACACACACACACACACACACACACACACACTCCTGTGTCCATCATTGCCTTCTGAGACAGAGGCATTGAAACTAACTTCAAATATGGGGAAGCATGCATGTGGCTTAAAAAATAAGGATGATGCCAGAAAAGGGATGTCCCAATCACATGTTATTGCCTCCCACTTCTCTAATAATATGTCCGCATAAGCAAGTCCAATTCATACTTTTTACTATATTTCTTTTAATTTTGTGTGTAAGTGTAAATTTAGCCTAGAGTAAGTCTACATTAAAATAGTAAAGCAATATACATATTTTGGACAGCTAAAATGCTCTACATTAAAAATAAATATAGATTTATTCATAATAAATATAGCTTTCCTTTAATGTTTTCCTATAACATTTTAGTATTGTCTTGTATCATGTATTACTAGTGCAGTGCCCATCCAAACGTGCCTTTTTGGAACGGGCCGACTGCTTGGCCTCCTGTATTGCTGCTTGCAGCTTTCTCCAGAACCATTGTAACTCAATAACTTACAGAAGGTCCTAAGAGCACTTAATTTGAAACCTAACTCACTTTGTGCTTTCATTTCAGAGGAAAACATTGTACTACCTTTACCTGACAGAGAATGTTGCCAATTTAGATTCTACTCACAAAATATCACAATTACAATATGATGCATTATTATTCATTAAACTATCCAACATTATATGGGAGTTGAAATTTCCACCATGAACAGTTCTTAAAGTTATTAAATGTAAGTACATTGTGCTGATAAAGCAGAACTTGTACTGTGCGATCACAGGCGGGTTTCACCATATGGCATACGTAAAGGGCCTCGTGAATTAGTTTTTTATAAATACATTTTTATAAAACTCAACCTGTAACACATGTTGCAGCACGGTTCAATCAGGCGCGGTTCGGCTGTGGCTCATCTAGAGATTCAGCGTGTGCCCCTTTTATCGTGTAGCCATCACAGATCCAGGTAGTAGTAGGCGATGTGGACCGGGCGGGGGAAGCAGGGAGCCCAGCTCAGCCTTCTGGGGAAGCCGCTTATAAACAGTGTGCAGAACAGGCGGAGACAGGTGCGCAACTGCCGGCAACAAAACAACGTGCTGGAGAGCCCAAGAGTCTGGGCGTTCATCTACCATGTGTTTGTTTACGATTAATTTCATCATTTGCATGTAGGGTAAACAGCAATCAGTTTTTGGCTAGTGAATATTTTTTGGCATGACACCAGTAGTTTTTTGTTTTTTTTTTGTCAACCTTTATACCCATGTCGCAGTTTTATTCTGGTTATCTCAACCTTCATGGTGCGGCCGTTTAGTTTTATTCAGAGTTTATTAATATCCAAACCAACGCTGTCCAAACTGCTCCAAATTCCAAACGCCAATTTTATTGGGTACCTAGGAAGCAAAGTGTGAAGCAGATCGGATGAACGGTTCTCAAGATATTTGAAAGACAACGGACGGACGGACGCACGCACATAATCTCAGAGATTCCGTTATGTTCTGCCTCTGTTTAGAAGTGATGAACGTAGGCTACAGCTCACAGGAACTTAAAGGAACACGGCGACTTATTGGGAATTTAGCTTATTCACCGTAACCCCCAGAGTTAGACAAGTCGATACATACCCTTCTCGTTTCCGTGCGTGCTGTAAGGCTGTCTGACGGCTCCAGCGGCATCAGGCCAGCACAGAACATGCAGGTGAATGGTTCCAGCAATCCTACTGCTCCGAATAAGTGACAAAATAACGCCAACATGTTCCTATTTACATGTTGTGATTTATAGAGTCACAGCGTGTACAAAAAGGCAGAAGAATATAGTACTTGGGCGGAGTGATATGCTCGCAGCAAGTCTGTCTGAGAATATAGTTCCCGGTTTGTTTACTGTTAGAAGATGGCTGTGTCTCATGTTACGTTGTTTTTTGTACACGCTGTGACTATACAAATCACAACATGTAAATAGGAACATGTTGGCGTTATTTTGTCCCTTTTGTCACAATTGGGAGCAGTAGGCTAGTTGGAACCAGTTACCTGCAGGATCTGTGCTGGGCTAAGCTAATGCTGGAACCGTCAGACAGCCTTACAACACGCACGGAGATGAGAAGGGTATGTATCGACTTGTCTTACTCTGGGGGTTACAGTGAATAAGCTAAATTCCCAATAAGTCGGCGTGTTCCTTTAATACTATATAGTGTTGGTAAATGGCTTTTTATTGAGTTTCCTCTTAGCAAAATAATAGACAGCGAAATAATAGACACTGAAAAGCATAGGGCCTTTTATTTTGCCAACCTTATTCCACATAACAATCGCGATGTTACTTTCTGCTATCCGAAGGAAAGTGAAGAAAAGTTAGTTTGGTATATCCAGCAAAGATGTAGCTAACATGAGCAGGAAAAGAGTCAAAGGTGATAACACTCAGACCTCTTTAGTGGTGCTATCAAAACAGATGCTGTAACACAGGGGTCTTCAACGTTTTTTAAGCTAAGGACTCCTTCGTCTATATCCACGACTTTCCACTTCCAGGATTGCCCCGCTGCCGCCGGAAATTCCGCCGTATGTCCTTTTTTTCGAGCGGATTTCCATTACCTAACATTTCCTTTATGTTGGAATTTCAAACTCCGGTGGATTTGTGAGGACTATGGTTAACTGCTCCTCAGATCGCTGCAGGGTAAATCCAGACAGCTAGCTAGACTATCTGTCCAATCGGAGTTTTCTGTTGCACGACTAAAACTACTTTTGAACGTACACGTGTTCCACCAAAACAAGTTCCTTCCCAAGGCTATTTTCCAGCGGCACCGGGGCTCTGTGCAGCACTTGGCGCCAGCCATGACGATTGTGATTGGTTTAAAGAAATGCCACTAAACCAGAGCACGTTTTTCTCCCATCTCAGATTGCTGTGTGGATTGGCCAGACCCTCCTCCGCAGCGTTGGGGAGGAAGGTATGGCAAAGCGAGACTAAGAACCCCTTAACTGAAAGAGAGGCAGAGAGCAGGGACCCCCTACTACATACAGTATGTTGTATAAAATGAAGTTTCATAATAAATTGGGCCTACAGTAACGTGTAAGGCGGCCTAAAGCCAAACAGCCTAAAAATTGTTGGCATGATTTTTTAATCATGTTTTAATGTTAAACATACATGTGGCACAGTGAATCCTTAGGATTACCTTTATCTCTGGATAGCTACTTTAGTGACTACCTTACCTATAAGCCAGTAAGCAGTGGGGATTTATATTTGCTAATAATATCTTGGATTCATGTTAACACTTTAACACTTTGTTCTGGACCCCCTGTTGAAGATCCCTGCTGTAGCAGACAGTGGGGCTAGCGGTGTGCATTTAGGTATATTTAAAGATACAATAGGCTTACATAATATAATAAACATTACAAGGCCATGCAGAATATAGATATTTTCTTAGCGAAATAGCAAAAATGGAAATTCTACTCAGCATAACAACATCTGTATCTATACCAGTGCCCTATAACAAGTCTAAAATAAGGTACTCACTAAACTAATGAATGTCTATAAAATTGCACAAGTACACTGCCATGAAATGCTGTGTCCACATTTTTAACTTCTTTAACTACATTAAAGACTCATGACAGGTTTGTTTTGTATCTTATTCTTATGAAAACATCCTCTGTCTGAGTCATAGCAGGTTAGTTTTATCTCAACTAACTTTTAACCTCTACCTTATAATTAGGAAGGCTGGGATTACAGCATCCATCTGCTTCCTCGCTGTTATTGAGGTGCTGCAACCTTTGACCTCAGAGTTGTCTCTACAGCCTGTAATGGTTTGAAACGAGGTTCACTACATTGTGGGGTGTGCCCACAAATTAACACAGATACACTAAAAACCACAGACACACACACCTGGGGGATCTGTTGGAGGCAGGCCCTAAGGGAGATGCTGGGGTGTGAGGCACCCTGCTTTAACAGCTGGGGAGAGATATTATCTCATAACATCAGGCCTGGAAATTGATCCTCCCCAGATACAACCAGCCAGGAGTGTATGTTCATACATTCATGCATCCTAGGGCTCTGGGAGTGAGTCTTTTGGATGGGTGTTAGACCGGGACCTAGCTCCTTAAGCTTAAGGCCCCCTTCTCTCTCCTCTTCTTATTTTCCCTCTCTAAAAGCCATATCTTGGCTTCACATTTTAGTCTCCCCTTTGCCACCTTCTTTCTCACCTTTGCGGTTTTCTCTGGAAACATTTTCCCCTGGCCCTAGAACTCTTGGTTCTATTTTTTTTCCACAATGTTGTGTCTCAGAAGGTTGTGTGTTGAGTTAAGATTACTGAGGTTGTGCATCCTATGTAAAAATTATACAAATTGAAAAATCCATGGCTAAAGTTTCAACTCAAAGTTTGGATCACAATTAGACTAAGAATATACATTATTGGATAAATTATGGATAATTAGATGGAGTGCACATAACTCCGACTTTAAACCCAATCAACTAGATCTTCGATTTAAAACATGGATAGAAAAAGGCATCCGAACATCCTAATCACTTACAAACCAAAGGGCAACTAAAGGGCTTCCAAACTTTAAAAGAGTTTTCTTTAGATCAACAGGATTTCTATTTTTGCAGGTATTTGCAATTACCGAATTACTTTGATAAATGTAAACAAAAATACCCAATAGATTTGGAAGATCCGGTGCTGAAAGAAATTCTAAGGGCATATTCATGTGAATCCAACAAAGGTACCGTTTCTAGACTGTATAAAGGTTTCCTTACAAAAAAAACTTACTCTACAGATTACATAAAAAAATAAATGGAAAAGACAGGGAGACCTTGAGATGACAAAAAGAGGAATGGTATAGCTATTCATTTTTATTTCCTGCTTTTCTACCTATTTACATATCTATGTATGGAATAAGTGCTTTCTTATTAATATTTTTTCTTATTGTTATGGGAGGAAACAAGAAATAGAAAGACAAGTATCATGACCATGTTGGTTTCAAACAATGTTAATTACATTAAGCGTATTGTTACAACTTTATGTAACCAACAACAAGAAAGAACTGGCAATGTCATGTATGTATGCAATACCCGGAAAATAATAAAAAAATATATATTCATATTTTCTGTGCCAGCATAAACAAAGAAAAATGTCTGGGTATGTTTCTTTCTTTCTAAAAGCCAGTTAAAAATTGGTAAAAAAATAAAATTGATTAAAAAAGTCATACATTTATAAAAGGCCATAATCCAGCCCCAATCAAACAAGGCCATTCCTTGTGAGGTGCAGTAAAGTGGTGGAGGCCGGCAGGCATGGAATCCATGGCCCTGTAGGAGGCATGTGGTCAAGTGGCCTTGTTGATAAGAGCCATCACTGTGTGATTTATCGCAGACACATCCCCCACGCTTTCTCTGGCTGATTTACACTGGTTAAAAATGCAGAGCTACACAGCTCATCTCAAAAAGAACATTTCTCACAGTGTAAACAGGTATTGCCTAGATTTGAATCTGCCACCGACCTCCGCAGGTATTGGGCTACAACAAGCCAGTGGATTTAAATCCAATTATTTGGTGGCTTTACATATTGTTAGTTATTGTAGAAAAGAAAAGAAAAAAAGAAAATATTTCTCCGTATTGTAAAAGGTCCTAATCTCAGCCTCACTCTGTGGTCCCATCCTCCCCCACAGAGGGTGATCCTGCCTTGGTGGTCATTGTCTGAGCAGGGATTTGGAATAGCCTCACTGGCCCCAGAGCCATCACTCACCTGGGGGCAGGTCCGGGTCGCTGGGGGCAGCCTGCTGGAAGCGGCGTGGCTTGGCCACGGCCTTGGAGCTGTCCGAGACACTGCGACTGGTGGAGCTAGAGCCGCTCTCGTGGTCATCCTGATGAAAAAACAAACAAGAACGCCTGTTAGGATAGGTAGTAAAGTAAATACAGGGTTCTACACAGAGCTCTACAGAACCAGTGCATTTAGATTTGCTCTGATAGCTATTTTCATGTATAGATATTTTCTTAAGTAATACTTTATTTTACTAGTGTACAGTAGTAGTAGTATAGGTAGGTTTGTACGTAAATAGTTTAGTCTAGTGTACTTTTTACTGCACGTGCATCACAGAGGTCAGAGAGTAAAGTTAATACTAAATGGGGTGACATTTTGTTGGGAGATGGCACAAGAGTTTTCTTTAGGTTCAAAGAACAGTCCATGTGTGAAGATGCCATTTCCATTCACCACTGCCAAGACACCAGTTCAATGCTTAATTTTCTGTCTATTACCCTGTGGAGCTTTAGTTTTTGGCAAGCACACATGAGCAAGATTGATTACCAAACCAATCATGTAAACTCTAGTTATGGGGAAAAAGGTTACCAGTCTAATCTTTTACCTTTATCTGGTTATTGAGGGTAATCCAATTATTGGTGTGCATGTAAAAATGATTATCTTTTCTCCTGCATGGCTGTGTGCACAATGAACATAGGAGTGATTAGGGGGAGCATCTACTATACACCACTGTTTTTAAGCCTCCCTTCACACCAAACCTTCCCCCTAACCTCCCTTCCATCCCCATTTAACAACCATATCCATGGGCTCTACAAATAAACTCTGGTCCTTGGATGAGGGTGAAGGCCTCTCCCTCCACAACAGCACATGTCATCTGCACTCAAGAGACCATCAGCCTGTTAAGCCCAGGAATGTACAAGATCTGTGTGTGTGTTTATATGTGTGTAGAAATGACGATGAAATGGACATCCCCTTCAGAGATGAGCCTGAACATAAACAAAATGAGCCAAGATTCAGGATGAGGGGGTTATTTATTGGTTCAGCTTGTATAGTGCCTCCAGCCCCTATGGCTAAGACATGAGGTGCAATTAAAACAATAGGGACATGAGGACAAAACAGGATTGGCAGACAAGGACTTTTACTAAATCTACTGCTGGGGTAGATACAATTAAGCTTAGTAAATTCACAAACGCACAAAAAGAGCATTATCCTATAAAGCAATATGATCAAACATTCTCCTAAAGCTTAAAGCAGAAAACCAAGGCTCTCATATCTGATGTCATCAAGTAACAAACTCTGGAGAAGCTCCATTAACAATAAAGAGACTGACTTTGTGGACTTGTAAAATTTCAACAAGCAGATTGTCACCTTCTCCAGAGGGTCTTGGTCATTGTGTTTCCAAGTTTTAGCGGAGGCTTGCGGTCTTGTTTCCAAGTTTTAAGAGGGACTTGCATGTTCACAGCTTTTGATTAAATAGTTCATTATCAGAGGTTATGGGATTAAAATGTGTCAAATCTGTTTTGCACGCCGGGGTGAAATATTTGTCAAATTTAGAATACAGCCAGCACCTCTTCAACCATAAATTATTAATTTGGAGAATAGGGGAGCACACCCTATTACATCAATATCATAGCCCAAAAGACATACTATGACTACTATAGCTAAAGTTCTACTCCTCTACAGCTACTATGTATGATTGAACAAATACCTCATATTCACAGTGGACAAACGCCTGCAACAGAAGAATGGAAGGAAGAAAGAAAAATAACCAAATACATTATTAGACCAATTCTAAAAAATAGAAAACCTCAGGAAAAAAAACCCTAACCCCCAGTATGGCATTAATTAGGGGTTACTGCTGCACTGTAACCTTCTCACAGTCAGCCCGGACGGTAAGAGAGTCAGGCAATCTGGACAAAGAAAATGGGCCGATCACATGTGTTTAGCATTGAAACAGTAATCAGCGTGGCGGAGTGTCTCAGGAGCCACCCCTTATCCTGACAAATGTAAACACTGAAAGGTGTCAATACCAAATATATTTGGCAACTCCATGCACACACACTTCATTCACACATACTCAAATGAGCAAATGAAAACCCACAGCCATACGTTTCATGCAAGTCACATGCTGTATATACACGTACCTCACACAATTAACACACATTCCCTGGTTCTAACACTATTTAATGACAATGAACCCCTTTTCCCTCTGTGTGGTTGAGTAATGAAGATTAGGTTTTAAATATACTTTGCATAATTTGAGTTGTGGACACAGACAGAGAAGCAAGTATCCCCCAGTGCGGTAACGTAAACATGCAATTGCCAAAAGAGACGAGAGAGGCTCTGGCAGAAATATTTACACTTTACTTCAGTAAGGGCCTTTGCGGTAGAGCTGCACTATGCAAGCAGTTTTTTTCCCATCAGTGAGTGGTGGGAATTGGTAAACATAAAGGGAAGAATAATAAATACTTCATCAAGGTTCCAAAGAATAAAGATTGGCAAATAATACGATGTAAATTTTGTTGCTCATTATTCACACTTCATTTGTTAACTTGTCATCACTTCAAACGTTGCATCTGCAATATTTAAAGTAGAAATTACAATAAAAAAGAAAAAAGGCTGTTTTTTAAGATGAGGTAAGTTTATAATGAGACATGCTCACATGTTGAGGTTTTTAGTTTACATCACAATACACTACTTTAGAATTATAAACAGTCCCCCTCCCCTGTAGACTCTCATATCTATACCTAAAGGAGTGCCTAGCCATGCATGCCAAGAGTACATTGAGTTCAACAACTCAAACTGCCACTAAAGAACAAGACTGCCAAATTTGGAAGTAGCGCAATTAAGCGCTCAATGTCACCGTGGGCAGCGAGCAATTCTCCAGAGGCGAAAAATGCCTTTTCAGAGGGAAGCCCTGGGACAAATGAAGCCTGCCTCAGCTGCTGCCGGGTAAACTGATCCCTCCAATGCCACGGCAGGGCACAGGACAAGGAGGGAGGGATGGAGGGATAGAGAAGGAGGGAAAGTCAGAAGGACCAGGAAAAGGGGGGGGTTGCTTCCCCTGCAGGCATGTCAACTCAGCTGTTGACCAAAGATGACGGTAGCAAAAAAAGAAAAGAGATACGAGAGATAAAGAGATAAGTGGAAAAAATAACAGACTGAGAGAAAGTGAGACACTGTAAGACCAAGAGTAGTAAAGAGACAGCAAGAGTGAGAGAGACTTGGAGACAATGGGACCAGAATGGAGGCACAGAAAAAAGGAGCAGGTCCTGGCAGCGTGAGTGACAGGCAAGGGGGACCCCCTACTCAGAGGGTAAGTGGGCACCCATGGAGGGTTAGGGCACAGGAAGGCCAGGCCTGACCTCTGTCCCCATGCAGACGTCTGGCTCAGTCAGGGACCAGGAGGCAGTGTGTAGAGCCTGTCTGGAGGGTTGACTCTCATCTGAGCTGCTCAACACATTAGCTGAACCCTGCCACCACCTCCAGCTATTAAAAACAGCACCTCTGCAAATACTGTCACAGTTGCCCTAGTACAAACAAACGAGCTATAACTCTCAGATACCAGAAACCAGTAAAAACTAAACTGCCATTGGCAATGTAATTTATATGTAAATTGTGATGTGAATAAGTAAAACTTACTATGAAAAAAAATGCAATTTGTTTTTGTAAGTACACCATTTCTGGCCACAGCAAGCAGAAATTTGAACAGCGCGATGTGATGACACCTAATCATTATAACTGAATTTGCCCAATTGAATTTTATTTTAATGTTTTCCAGGCATCTGTTTAAACAGTTTCAAATGTAAGTTTAACATACACTTAAATAAAATAATTTTAGCCTCCGGGAAATAATATATACATTACTTAGTGTAAAGTGTGTGTGTGTGTGTGTGTGTGTGTGTGTGTGTGTGTGTGTGTGTGTGTGTGTGTGTGTGTGTGTGTGGGGGGACACGACACAGAATAATGGTCTTCCTGCAATTTCCTGTCATTTTAGGCATTCATTTTGACATATGTTGGCCTAAAACAAAACAAAATTGCCACAGTTTGTTTTTATTGCCCAATGCACAATTCTTATTAAATATTATTTTAAATTATTATTATTATAAATTAAATATGACATTTTCTTTTTTTCCTCCACAAATTACAAAGCAATTTTTCAATTTCAGTTGAACACACAAGAAAAATAAATTGTTGGCAGGGATTAGCAGTTGACTACCCTGCATGCCTGCAACTGCCTGATCTTTGAAAGCCAAACATTTTTAAAACTGGTCAATTTCACACAGTTTCACCAGATTAATGGGTGCATACAGAAGACCATTGCTGGATAAACACACTCTTTGTTATTGTTGTTTTTCCTCTGCAGGTTGCTGGCGAACTCATGCTGACATCAAAGCAGCAGGCCTGGAGATTGGAGGCCAGGCAGTGGAGGGCGAACGCCTACGGAGTGAGAAAATAAATGAAGGAAACCCAATAGCTCCTTATCTCAGACAGGCCCCCCTTCTCCTCCAAATCACTCATATACACACACAAACACAGACACACTCACTGGGTCTGACGAGTAGAGGCCCTGTCCCCCATGTCAGGGCCCACAGAGCACCAAGCCCTAGGGAGGATCCAGCAATCAGACCTCCCTTCTTCTACAAAAACACTCACAGAAGACATTTTGCCAGATAATAATCAAAATAATAGAAAACCTCTCTGTGGGAGACACTGTGGATGTGATGGATCTCTGATTGTTTTCCCAGAACAATACTGTAAACAAACACTGCTGATGTGATACAGACACCCTACATTCAGCAGAGAACACACTGGTCTGCTCTTGAAGCAGCGCCTCTGTTCTCAGCGCTACGTGATGTCCTCTCTCCTCCTCATTTCATCTTGCTCTTACTTCTTTTGTTCCTTCACCTGTCCTTATTCCTTCCTACTAATCATCCTATTTTCCTCTTCCTTATCAACAATCTATGTCCTTTTTATACAGCGGCTTCTAGTTTGTCACCTTCTTCATCCTTCCGCTTATTCTAGAACTTCTCATCCCAACTATAACCAGCTAGTCTGAAGCTTGTTTAACAATGATGACTCTGGTTCTCATAAGAATGGTTTCCTGCTGGCACCAAAAGGAATGAGTTGTGAAAAGTGGCTTACTGTTTTCAAACATACAGTCACAGTTTGGGATGGTTCCAGTAATGTCAAATGGTATGCAGCCATTGATGACGACTCCACTGGAATGTAAACTGAAGAGAACAGAGCTCATCGCAGTTGACTCAAATTACCTTTTCTTTAACGTCCCTTGGCTTTAAACCCATCCATCAGCTCAACTAAAAATTAGCTGCTAATGGGTTTTTAATGAAACTGTAACAAATGCAGAAAGCCATTACACCATGATTAAAGACAGTGGTTTCATTTTCTCCTCAAACGGAGGTAGACTAGAGAAGGCTGCGGCCAGCCAAAACTGTAAGGACAGAATTTCACACACTCACCATCACGTTCAAAAGACTAAATGAGCAAAAGTTCTTAATATTACTATTATGCTCTGCAATTTGTATACAAAAAAACAACACACAACTAATGTATACTAAAACAACTACTTACAGACAACACCACACACAAATACATGTGCACAGTACCACACGGCCTAGATATAAAGACCCACGCTTGAAAAACACAGCAGAGCCGTGCAGCTGGAATCCATGGCAGATTGGAGGGATTAGAGGCCGAAATGAGCCCAGATGAATATCACATCGTGTGACATTCTGAATAATTATCTCAATGAAAACAGCTCCTTACAAAAATGTGGTCTCTCTCTCGCTCTCTCCCTTTTCTCCTCTCTCCAAGTAATTAAATCCACTACTGGCAAAGAAAATCCCCATTTTCACCACATATACTGCACTAATGAAATATTACAGTCCTGAAATGTAGACAATGTGCTTTAGTACTTCAACTGAACTGATGTATTCCTTAGCCTTGTTTTATTCTGATCAAATAAGAGAGTCAGTGTAAGATCAGTGTAACTGAGGAAGAGTGTAACTTAGTAGTTTCTGAAAAAGCTCAGCTTACAAAGTATTCAACCCAAAGAAAAGGCTACTTTCATATGATGTTGAAATGTGAAATGTAGTGTTTCTATAAAAAAAAAAAAAAAATCCAGCAGTGCATGGTCAAATGCAACTAAAGATCAGCAAAGATGGCTGATTTTAAGTACCGTTATGCAGCTAAAATGAATGTACTGCTTTTTAATGTCAAAAGTAAAGCTATTGTGATTCTCATATAAAAGTCTTTTTTAAGTTAGTTTTCTTTTGTGAAACCACACACCTCAATTATTCAGCACATACTGCATATTAACCATAAGATAAACAAAATATCCTTAACTTCATATGAAGGGGAAGACAGTCCATCAAATTATGTATCCCATCCTGGTTAACTTGAAACTCATGTTATTTTCTTTATAGTCAAATTAATTATTTGTAATTTGTGTTTTTCAAAACCTTCATACCTATACAAGGACTGCAATCACAACAGAGAATAGACAGACTTGTGGGATTTCTTTAGAATCATTTCAAAAGGCTGTGTACAAGATCAGTAATACCAGAAGCAAACCGTTTTAATGAAAGCATGAGGTTAATTTTCCAAGTATAGGCCATCTTTCTTTCGGAAGTCCAAAAATATAATATGTTCATTAAAAAGAGGGGAGCAGGAACATGGAAAAGACTAAAACGCCAAAAGGAGAATGCACAATTACAAAACTATTTCACTCTAAAGCGGGAGGAATCACAACGACAGCAGTGGTAATGTCATGCTCAAGGCCTCTGCCAAGAGTGCCTCCACATGTTTAATATCTGCCTCCAACATGCCCAGAATAACAACAAAGACAAAAAGGGATCCCAGTTATGGACTAGACCCAGAGGCAGCCACAGAAGGATGTCTGACTTCAAAGTAGGGCTGGGCGATATGGAGAAAATCTAACTAAAAAATCTAACTATATTATATTTTTGACCAAATACTTCAATGTCGATATTGCGACGATATTGTAGGGTTGACAATTGGTGCTTTCACAAAATATCTTCACACTTAGATTTTAGATAAATAACCATCATAATGTGGATATAATGACTAAGTGGTTAAAGGTAAATAATAGAACAGCTAGAACAGTCTGGTAAGTTCAGAAAATCACATCACTTGACTGTAATGCAGCCTTTGAAACCAGGAAAAGACTAAAAACTTACCATGCAACGATATTACGATTCTTCAAAATCTAAAACGTTATCCAGTGTCATATCACAATATCGATATAATATTGATATATTGCCCAGCTCTAATACAAAGCATTTCATATGGACATCTTCGGACAGCCGTTTGCATTATCTTTGCCTGAGAGGATACAATTGTCTGTATAGGTCTTTAAGTAAGGGACAGTAAAATATCTGCACACTGTACACAGTAAAACCACCTTAACTGTAAAGTGCTATAGTACCCTTCTCAAACCTCTTTAACACTGTATGGAGGTTTTGACAAAGACCCATCCTACGGCATCTTAGTATCATGGACCACTCAGTGCCATTATTGTCCATTACTATATGTGACCAGTTTAAGTGAATTTCAGCTCTACTATGGAGCTATTACATTCTGTAGTATTGGTTTAAACCCCAAGACATTTTCTTTAGTTAAACCTTGAGTAATACCACCAGAAACCAATCTTGTGTTTACGGTACAGTAGCTATTTTAGCTCCAGTTAAAGTGTGCATAATTCTCCATTAATCTAGTAAATCTTAAAGCCTGCATGATGCATGTAATTGGTTTCTTTGTTACAAAATATAGCTATTTTGCAAGCAGGTCAGCAGTAAGACATTTTAAAGCAGAGGGAGCACCGAGGTCAGTGCTCTTTCATCCTCGCTAGAATTGTCCACAATTTTTGTTCAAACTAAATGTTTTAAATCATAGTTACTATAATTCCAAGACTTTATTAAAAGCCAACAACAAGAAATTCAGACAGGCTAGATATAGGTGCCGTGATGGAATTTCGAACCAGGCTGAACAGTCTAGATCACTGCTGTGTCATTTCACTTTAATTGTTGCCCATTGAAATTCTGCCCAGTGAATGCTTGATGTTAACATACCATGTTCCTGCTGGTGACCTGCACTTTTAGTATTATTGCACCTGACACACCAGTGTTTTCTCACTGGTGAAAATGAGAAAACATAAAAAAGGAAAAGGACAGAGAAAGAGAATGAAAGAGAGCAAAGAGTGAGGGAAACATCACTTAGAGAACAAAAAGTCAAGCCAGAAAAGAAGAAAAATAGGAGTGAGACAACAGGAAAGTGTGTGTGTGTGTGTGTGTGTGTGTGTGTGTGTGGGGGGGGCTAGCAGACACAGAAAGATAATGGGAAAGAGGGAGAAATTGTTCCTGATTTAGATCTGAGAGGCTCTGGTCCTTCAGATGTCTCCATCAGCTAACCACAAGCCCAGGCTGAGCATGTGAGGCATGCTGCTTATGCTGGCACAGCTATCCCCTACTGCTAGTAACTGCAATGTATTAGCTACAATAAAACACTCCACACAGACCCCTCACAGACCCCTCACAGACCCCTCACAGTCACACACAGACCCCTCACAGACACACACAGACACACACAGACACACACACCTTGAGTCTACTATAAAACATGGGGGAATTCCCAAACACTTTAATCTTACCTGTTAATCTTTAATCCAAATAATAACCAGGCCTCAGTTATACGTTATGTAGTTAACCCACTCAAACAAACCAGTTACTTTCCTACATATGATATGAAATAAATTAACAATCTTTAGAAATGGTAAAGAAAAGGAGTATCCTATAAATATATTTATATCTTCTTTTTATTTGAATTTGAACTCTAGTAGTCAGGACCGGATTTTAACATAAACTGCCATTCATCTGTCAAAAAACTGAACCATCCCTGTTCTGAGCTTTACCTATTATTTCATACACAATATTAAGCACATTTTACAAGACATAAGCACCCCTTAAACGATGTAAGCACCAGCCTCCAAGAACAGCGCAAGTAGTGGCTGAGGCTACTCTGACAACTTAATTGCACATGTGAGGTGCAGCTGGAAAGCCCGAAATGTAGAGGCATAAGTGTTCTTGAAGAGTATCAATATTCTGAAACCAGCAAGATAGAAAAACAGAGAGAAATAAGAGAGTACATTCCATCCATTGCCAAAGCCATATTGCAGGGGGTTTGAGCATGCAAGCGGAACGCAGCAGGCCTTATGTTTGCATAGCTTTTATACACTGGGATCCAAAGTGACTGAGGTACTGTCAACATTCAGCTTACTTGAGAGATGGAAAACTGTCAACCTTACTCTAGAATTTTTTATTTCATACTTATAAACGTCTTGGAGCCGTAATCCAGCCCTTGTCCATGGATTTCAGGTCTCTTATTGTCTTCGTCAGTGTAATGAAAAACGACATGTTTCAGTTCTTGACTCAAATTTTGATAACAACCCAATGAAACAACAGGCCTGGCCCTGGCCAAAAGCAGGTGCAGTCCTGTTTTACCACTCTAAAAAGGTTAAAAGTAAGATTTAAAAGGTTAAACTTTTTACCAATCTGCATTTTCCTATAAAACAATGTATAGACGCTAGGGCTGGACCCAAATATTCGTTCGGTGGGTTGGTATTTGATTTGAAAATTTGACATTCGAATATTCGTTTTTTTTTATTTTTTATTTAATTTAATTTTGGTTTATTTATTTTCTGCATTTATCTCTCGTTCACACTCCAGTCCAGTTGGTGGCGGTAATGCACATTTAAGTTGGTTTGCCAACCGCCAATAAACTACAAAGAAGAAGAAGAAGAAGCTACTGTCGGTACACGATGACGCCCACTTCGAGCATTTAGCGAGCTGGGCAGAGAAGCTAGCGGTGATAACAAGTGCGGAAATGGAAGACTGTTTCGCGTTTTTCCGTTGTGATTCGGCCAGAAACTTCAACATTGTGAGGCGAAGAGATCGTTTTGGAATATAAAGCTTGGATATTACATTTCCTCGGACTCTTGGGGATTTATGAAAATCAAGTTTTGGTCAAAATACCACTTTGTTGCTGAAAGGACAATGACAACAGGTATGCATGCCCTCTCGGCTGCGCAGATTACAGCTGAATTGTTTTATTTTGTTGTGTACATGGCTGTATATTTTAAAGATTTAATGCTTTAAAGTTATAAAAACGCTCATGAGTGGAAGTTTTATCGAGGTTACAGCGACGCCCCAGTCACAAAGTGTCCCGTTGACGAGACGTAGATCCTTGAGAGGTTAAAAGTTTATTAATTCTGAACGCGTCTGGCCTGTCTATCTATATTGCACCAAATACGACACTGCACTCCCTTGTGAAGTCGTTTGGATGAAAGGTTCTCAAAATGCAAACAAACAGACACATAGAGATTCCTGCCTTTATTAGAGATAATATGTTCAGCCCCCTCTCTCCGAAGCTTCGAATATTTGATGCTCATTACTACCGAAGCTTCGAAGCTCAAAAAAAAATGGTATTCGGACCAGCCCTAATAGACGCATACAGAATTAATTCCTCTCGATCATCAATTGACCTACTAGTGTGTGGCGGTGTCTGTATCTAGAGAGACCCTGCCCTCTACCTAGATTTTCTTAATTTCTTCTAATTTTGCTGTTCGGAATGTTTCTGGGTGTCACCCATAGTCTTTGGGCGCCACGTGGGTGTGTAACCCCCAGCCAATAACAGTGTGTAGCCCATTCACGTCGCTGTGCGTTTGTGCTGCATCTGTTTGACCAACGCAGACACCTCCTCTTTGAGCCAGAGAGGAGGGGACAACTTTCAAACACCAACTTCAACTAAACAGCAATCCAATTTCTCTACTTTCTGTTCCGTATAACTGTCAAAAAGATTGTATCAAAGATTAGGAGCACATACAAATCAATTATATCATGTGAATTATTATCATGTTGGTCATGTAATCTAACTCATATACCAACACAAAAATAGAGCGGTGGAGCTACTTCTGTACAAGATCAGTTCAGGTATCATTAAGTGTTATATATAAAATGTGTTATGGACAGAATCTAGATCTATAGGTAGAATTAAATTTAGTATTGGAAAAAAAAGAGCTTTACCAAATAGCTTGTTACTGACTAGGCATGCATGATTTTCCTGGTTACAATGTCCTGCCTTAATGGCGTCATCATTTCTATTATAAGAGTGAAATTATTCATAGGTCAAAAGGGGTGAGGGTCTGCTAAATGGAGCACACACTCACCCTGAGACATGAAACACAGACCACCCACAGTTTGTGTAACATGGAGTCATACAAGCCTACCTTTCTCCACTGAGAAATTACACACAGAGGCACTCAGTTACTGTGTTACTCCTTTTTGTTAATTTCTGTCTCACCAAAAGTGAAAGAAAATACGCATCTCTATGAATGTGGTTAGAGCAATTACAACAATTACAAACCCGGTGGCATATGGCAGCACCCAAAAGACCAAATGAAATGAAAGCCTGTTGTGTCACACTCACACACAACACAAGAATATTAAAAGCAAAATAAACGTGTTCCCTAATGTAGTGCAATCTCTTCCTAAAGTGTCTGTTTAGATTTAAGAATCATAAAGAAGGTGGTGTTCCTAATTGCGATACAATATCTTCCCAGAATTTCTGTCCGAAGAAAGCACTAATAAAGCAAACATTAGCCTTAACTGCAAAGTAATCGTTTCCCAGATGGCAATATCACCTGGAGCACCCAGCGAGTAATAAGCTCCATTGAGGGATTGCTGTAGTCCGGATGGCTTGAGAGCAGGGATTAAATTGTGAAGCGGCAGCATCCTGCCCAGAGTGTATTGATCACCACTTGACTCACTGGATGCAGGAAGCCATTGGGTTTAATTTTGCCCCCGACAGCTTTCCTGTGTCTGAGGAGCTAAAGTAACCTCATCCCACCAGGAACCCAAAACCTCAAAGGCAAAGCAGTGTAACGCTGTGGGTTATGTAGCATTGGGTGACTCACAGCAATGGTGGCTGGGTGGAAGGCCTTCTGCTGGAATGACACACTTGTGCATTGGCTTCTGTAGATGCTTTAAATCAGTTTGGAATACCAAACAGAGACCAGTGCAATGGGTCTCTATGTTGAAAACTTGAATGAGGGGACCGAAAAGTGCAGCATAGTGAATAACACTTAGGGGTGTATGATATATTGACTCAATATCGTTATTGCGATATCATGTTGTGCAATATTATAACAAAAGTGTCGCAATAAGTATGCGATATTTTGTTTATTTTGTGGAGCGCTGCGTCCCGTCCGTTGGCTGTGTGGCTTAATTGTGTTTGATTTAGAGCCCGCTTGAACCGCTATAATGATCATGTTTCATTGGCCAGTTACTGTGCCACTTGCACTTGCACAGGTCCACTATGTGACGAACCCTATGGAGCGTACCACGTGACGTGTGTGCATATTTCGACACAGTGACAGTGTAAGTGAAGAAATAGATAGACAAAAAACATGGAAAGAATCAGAGAAGCGAAAAAAGAAAAGACTTAAAGAGAGAGCGAGGGAGTCAGTGGATCAAAAGAAAGAAAATAAATGTTTGCTCAGAGAGGAGACGAAATAACGGAGATTGAACAGGAAACTTTAATGGCCAAAAGTAATGCCTCCTTGGTAGCTTGGAATACTTTGGCTTTAAGCCAACAGATGTTTCACAGGCTAATGCACTATGCAAAACGTGTTGAATGGTGGTGAACCGTGCAAGAGGCAATACAACAAACTTTTCGCACCTAAAAACCACAAGCCACTTTACGATGAGTGCATGATACTATCCCAAAAAAAACACTGTTGCAGTTAATACGCCAGCTAGCCAAACAAGCCTCACTAGCGAGAGCTTTTGCTAGTGGCACAAAGTACGACAAGAACTTGGAGACATATCGAAATCACCAATGCTATAACGTACTATTTGGCCAAAGATATGATGCCCATCCACACGGTGGATAAAAAAAGGCTTCAAGAAGCTTCTGAATGAACTAGACAAACGGTACCAAATCCCATCCCGCATCTATTTCTCACAGGTAGCTATCCCGCAACTTTACAGAGTTTAAAGGCGGTGCAGGCAGATTGGAAGCAGTCGGAAAGTTTGAATATTTTTCATCCACGACCGACCTGTGGTCCAGCTGGTTAAGTCTCACTGTGCACTATATTGTTGTGAATCTATTTTGATGAGTTTTCCCATAACTTTTGTAATTTTATGGTTTAAAAATATCAAAATTAATATCGCAATATTTATAATCAATATCACATTTTGTCAATATTGTGCAACCCTAATTAAATCATTGTTTTATGTCCTAGAATTATATTGGAAAACATTTATTTGGCTTGTAGACACACTGCATGATTACTATGTTAATTTCTTTTTATTTCAGCATTAAACACAGACTTACTAACCAGGAAATTTATTACAACATCAAAGCCTTCCTTAGATTTAACAGTCCTGTCACCAACTGGGTTGGCCTGAGGCCACCAACGTACAGTACATGTGACAAAGACAGTGGGCAACTTCATCTATGGTCTCATCTGAAATATCTCCCAATCTTGCCAATATAATACATAGATTGATATTACAGTTGCCAATTTATTAAGTTTATGCACACACAATCCGTATAGCAATACAATACAAGAGACAATTGTTAGAGGGCATATTTGTTGATGGGTCATAAAACAAACAATGGATGCAGGCTTTTAGGATAAGTTTAAATGAAGGCCTGATAAACTATAAACAATGTGGAGGTTTCATCTTTATAGCCATTGAAATGCTGCCATTTTTATGACATCATACAAACACATACAGGGACTTACACACAAAAATCATTTCATAACCACTTCCAAGCAACAACTGATGTTCAATATACTTCTGTCTCTATAGTTTTTTTGTCTCTCATCAGAACACTTGCTCTTGCTTCCAACCTGCCTGAGGAATCCACAGTGTGCCAACATTACTCCATCTTTTTATTATTTACAGTCAGAGATGCGTTTTGTTACTGCTAGGGGGGGGGTTGGATCCAAGTAAAAGATTCTCCAAAGCTCCATGTCTGCACCCTCTGTCTCCTTAGTCCTGAAGACAAGGCCCCGCTGAGCTGATGATCAGAAGGATTTATAGTGCAATCTCTGTAAGCCATTTGCTCCCTGCGAGCCAGAGAATCAAAGGTAAGATTTCCGGATGGTATTGGGACAGAGATTATCCAGTTTGTGCTTTCTGATTGCAAACTTCCACAGGCTGTTTTCTTTTACTCGTTCAAGTTTTTCATTTGTGTTTTCTGACTTGTGAAAGAAGACTTGCACAGGCCCAAAAAGATCTCAGGGTCTCATTCTGTCAGAGAAGACTATACTATGGAGGCTACATACATTTGATTGCATGTTTAATGTTTTACTAGATGACACAATGACATTTTTGAAGAATATACAGTATGTTTTGTATTGCCACTTTAAAACATGTTCACACTCTGTCAGCGAGAATTACTGTACATATCTCAATTTTAACCAGAAAGTAAAGAATTACTACAACAACCTTAACACAGAAGCTGCTAACAGTCATACATCCCAAGTTTCCCATTTAGTGGATTGTAGATTCAACACCTGGGTTGCAAAACCACAATTAAGCAGTAGCATCCACAGTATAACTCCACAACAATGTCACAAGATTAGACCAGTGTGTAACTGATTGTTTGATAATAAAAATGTATGTATCACATATATAGATTTCTGCTTCGGAAGCCAAAGTAGAAATCCTTTGTCTTGTAGGTGGTAGATTTTGCAACGGAATAACAACTTGGGGTTTTTAAGGAGTCTTCAAAAAGGGGTTCCCTAATTCACATGCATTACCCATTATTTAGGAGCAATGAGGTCTGGTGGTGTAAAGCCCTAAAAATAGTTTGGAAGGAATCTAACAGAAGAAAGGGCCTAGCTGGACCATATGCCAAACCAACAAGTCTCAGAGGCACCTCCCCAAATCATCTTGAGGCAATGCATCAATCAGAACCTCCACATCAGTGGCAAATGCACTCAGCGGCCATAAAACTCCCAGATCAAGCACCAGGCTGAGCCAAAACCAGAAAGGCTCTCCTCTGTAAACCCAAGTCCTTATCTTTGTCTCGTAAAAAAATAAAGACTTCCTGAGAGTGTTATGATCCACTGTAACTGCTGTCCAGCCAGTTCCTCTCTGTCTTTGCTGATCACACCTCATCTTCAACATCTGGAGCAGTTTACCGAGATGTCAAGAAGAAGAAAAAATGTGCCCGTAATTTTGCAACATTACATCAATGTTAGCTGGTAGGTCTTTCATTAAGGCCTGAGTTCAACCTTGCCAATATATGTTACTGCTACAAATACAAGAACAAAACTCCTAAAAACACACACAATAACTTTTATCTCAGGCTTTATCCGTCTCCTCATTATAGGGGGAAGCTTGAAGGCAGTAATGGCTTAAATCAATAGTATCAGTATCACATCACTGACCAGCACATTGGAGCTGAAAACCTTAAAATGACAGCCACCTAATGAAAAAAATGAAATACACCAAATATAGAAAAACTGTCCTGGATGTGAATAGTTTGGTGTGAAGCTGATAAAACTGAAGATTGCTGCTAACTCCTTCCATGAGATTTCCATTGGGATATGAAGATAGTAGATGGAGACCTTATGGGTTCTATTAATAACTCCGGGTTCCATAGGGGCTCTGTATATAGAATGACCATTGTTTTATCCTGGACAGCTCTTGACATTTTCAGATTGCTTTTTAATTTAGAACGGGCTCAGATCAAAAGGTCATATCAAGTAACTCAAGAGGGGCCACATTGAGTGTACAAGAAGAAATAAGTTGAAGTTGACTACTACAAAACCCTTTCATCCCCATGACCAATCTCCTGTTACACACATTGAGCTCTTAGACATAGACCAGAGCTTAGTTTAATTTCACATGGAGATGTCCACACTAATTATTCAACGCATACATGAACTACAACGATTTACATTTTTTTTGTTTTTTGGGCAAAAGTATCTACATGCACAATAAATCTGAAAAATAAACAAAAGCGCTAGGGATTTGAAAACAGAGATGTGTATTAAAGAAAGCATGTACGGTGTCTAATTTTCAAATGACGCAGGTAGCCTAAACACAATTAAAGAAGATTTCTAAGCTTGCTTTGGAGCACCACCATGTCACTTGAGGACAAAATAAGGCACATGCACAATGTATTTTGTTTGTAAATGGCCTTCAGTTTGTAAAATGTCAAAACTCAAAAATTGACAACATATTTTCTATTACTCTACTTTCTGCACTACAAGTCCTCATCACAGCTCATTTTAAGCAATTACACTGTCAGCAGGAGCTGTAATCTCCAACTGCTGTTAAACGCCATTTGCTGGAAACTATAATTGTGAGCTGCTCTTGGTGCTTTGCAGATGGGCCCTATTGAGCAATCTGAATATCCCTAATATTACCCAGTTCCTCTCGAGGGGAAACATGAACATTAAAAAGGTCCAAATAATTCCGGTCAAATTACACAACCCTTAATGAACTTCAAAAGACGTACGGATGTTTTTACAGGCCAGCGCTCAGGCTTTAACAGTAATTATGAAAACAAACCATATTAATGATATCATTTATCATTTCCACACTTTGGCCGCATGAGGCCCACCACAAAGTTCCTGTCTCTACTGGACTAAAGAAACACTAGTAACCTACTAAATTTAAAATGTAAGATTTTCCATACACAGATCAATTTTTTCAGCTCTTTTTAAAATCCTGTGGGCCATCACCCAAATTACTTAAGGGCTTCAGGGAGAACTGTCATGGCCCAGGTTTTTGCATACACTTATGCCAAACTCCCTGCATCCCTGCTGAAATCTGATTAAAACTGGACCTGGGTCTGACATGCATATGAACAGGATATCTAACCTCCAGAGAAATATAATCTTGTTTGTGAGACTAATGTGACAAAGGCCTACAGACCTTTTCCTGTAATCAAGGGAATTCCTTCTGGGCTGATGATGGGAAACTGCCATCACAGAGATGACATGGCAAATATTGTTGAAGGTGTAATAAAGATGATTTAAAGGTTACGATGTTACGTAGTTATGATACAAGTTACCAAACTATACAAATCTAAAGCATATATGTAAACTGGCTTCATTTTCTTGGCCCAAGAACACAGTAGTCATCCTCCCACTTGCATAGGAGAGCAGTGTAGCGGCTCATTTAAATTCCACATGCTAGAAGGACTTCTGCTGTAAATCTGGCTTTGCTCCAAATTATGTCTCATGGGTATACATACCACTGAATAATTTGTCCAAACGTCATTTGCAATTCCCCCAAAATCTTTTCTTGACTGGAAGCCTTTTACAAAACATCTGTAACAAATAGTTGTTTTGAGACTAAATGCATTATACCAGTACCGGTGCTGGTAGATGACCTTAAGCTGTGTATGAAGCATAAAAAACAAGTTTAAATTTCCATCAAACTGAAACCTGATCACATGAGCAGTAGCCACCTGCGTAGTATATTTACCATTAGTTCAGGGCAGCTCAAGCTCATGTGTTACAAATCTTTTTGCCGCAGTCTATATAATTAGATGTAATTGACTTCCCTTGAAATGTGTTTCTTCTGGGACATCTGGCCTTGGAACTCCAACCTTCCCATAAAGGCCCAGTGCCGGGCTACACTTTCAATGTTAAAACTGTATGGGTGGCAAAGGTAGGACCAGGCTCTTCTGCAAAAACAAATCTAAGAAAAATGGCTTTCATATACCACACTTAAAACATGAAAATATGTATAACTAAACTAAATACAATAATTTAAATATTTCTCTTGAGATAACATTTCTTACTGAAAGTTTACAAGGACAACATCTCACTCCAAAAGGTGCCCTGGGGAGTTTTCTTGTAAACAAAAAAGTTTCTATTCATATTTTGTCACTCACCAAAACGCATTTCTTACAAATGTGCTGAATGCATTTTCCTCCCCATAAAATATTTGCAAAAGGTGATTTGTCCTAAATGTTTTCAAACTGCATCATTCACATCTATGTTTACTAGCTTGCAGTGTTCTTCTTTCCTGCCTTTGTTGGCGCATTGCTGCATGAGAAACTAAAAACATGGATCCAATCGTTTAAAAAACCCACAGGGTACCTTTAAGCAGCCTAATTTCACAGAGATGAGTTGAGATGAATGTAATGATATAAGCACTGTTCATTGCTTAGAAACTTAATGAAACAGAGGCCGATGACACGCTAAAGATGGAGAAGGCAAAAGTAGTAAATAGCACTGGTCAAATTCAGTCAAGTCACCTCTCAGTTTTAAGTTCAGTGGTCAATGAAGCTGTCCCCCTAAGAGACAGATGTGGTGAGGGAGAGTACCATTCTTTCCTGGAGGAAAATCATATTGGAAGAGTAAAACCAACCATTTTTAAATGCCAAAAAGATGGGAAAAACAATAGTTAATAAATCTTGTATGCTGGAAACCATCTGTTTAGAAGTAAATGCAGATGCATCTTTTAATAAATTGAAAGAGCATTTGCAAATAGTTAATTCTGGTAGTTTGGTTGACAACACTTTTATCTACAAATTCATAAATGTGCTCCTCATTGCAGACTAGTATTACATCACTCACTAAAGGGCTTTTTTTCCCCCAGAAGCTTTTGAAAATGTAAATTATAATCCAAAGCACTGTTTCACTGTTGCCTCAATAAGGCAGTGATTTACTTGCTTCTGTTTTTTTGCTTCGTATTTTTTTCAATGCATTTTTCATCAGAGTAATTAAGCATGAATAAGAAAGAGAACTGCTACTGAGCTGTGTCAAATTAACACATTTTAAGCCCTTCTCTTAAATATGGTTGAGCTCTATCTTTACCATGTGACTAAGTGTGGCTGCAGCAATATTGTCCATAACAAACTCTCCCAATTTATAGTACCAACACTCATATTCTCCTTTTGATGCTTGGTAATTGTCTGTCATCATGCCAGCTCATTTTAGATGTAAACCTTTAAATCAGAGTTGCCAGGCAGACAAAATGTGTCATATTGAGTTAAGCACCAAACCAACTTGAAGTATGGGGTGGCACGAGCAGTGGGACATAAACTATTAAGGCAAGAGGGATTAAAGTAGTTGAATGAAAACATTAGAGTTAAAACATAGCAAAAACATTTGTGATTTTGTTTTTTTAAAAGACAACCTATGTTATTTAAACATGACAAATATCTACAGTATATTACTTGCAGGTAACTGATTTAAATACAAGACCACATGTAAAAACATTTAACACTTTAGGATTCAGCATAAACCAAAAATTAAATAGTAGGTTGTAGTAGGGCTGGGCGATAAAACGATAACGATATGTATCGCGATAGACACATAATCAATATCAATAGAAAATGCGGTCGATAAAACGTTCGATAACTTGTTTTTCTTCATCAGAAGAAACCAGAAGTTGTGAATCAAGTTTGGTTGCATGAACAAAGGCCCTCACTCTCTGGCAACCTAGCAACGTGGGGAGTGACACTCTAACAGCCAATCATGTATCAGTATCATGTTTGGTTGCGCCACATCGCTGTCTCGTGTTCTTCAATAACAGAACCGGCGTGGAGTGGAAAGTGAGTGCCGGAGCGAGCGAGGAAATTGTTGATAAAACAGGAAAAGTTAGTATGGCAGTTTTGGGGATTTTATAAGTCTGACCGTAGTCAGACCAATGTCGTCAGACCGTCGTCCCCACAAACACTGGTAATACCATAAACTTGTTTTACCACTTTAGCCGCGCTCACACTTTCGAGCACAGCCGTATCCGCCATCAACGTCCAACAACATCTGCAGCTGCTACACGGCACAAGCAGCAGACCACCATGGAGAGGTACTCTGCATCAGCACCTTACTAAACACTACAAGCAGCAGACCACCATGGAGAGGTACTCTGCATCAGCGCCTTACTAAACACTACAAAGAAATAACGGACACTGTCCAGAAGCCAGGTTACCAACCTAGCACTAAACCTGCAGAAAATAGTTCCCCTAACACTTTGCACTATTTTATGACACTTTATTAAGCATTTCTTACTTATTCGTTAATTTTGCACCTTAATGTTAAGAGATAATTGTTAAGTGTTCATTGTGATTTTAGACCCGTTTACATTTTAATTATGTTTTCCATGGTTGTGTTGACATTTCTGCTTTTATAATTGAGGGGATTATAATCAGAGCAGGGTTAAGTTTTAAATAAAAATGTTTAAATTTAATATATTTTTCTCCTGGTCCTTATTTTAAATAGGTCATAAAAAATATCAATAATTATCGATATCGACCGATATGAAAAACTTATATCGTGATACAGTTTTCAACCATATCGCCCAGCCCTAGATTGTAGTTTCTCTTCATGTGATTTAACACCAAGTCAGGATTATAGCGTGCCTTTGTCACAGCAACCCCACCACAGGGTGAAGCTTGCCTGGGTCAAAATGTTCAACATGTTAAAAAAAATATTAAAAAAAATCTCCATTTGTTTATTTAAAACAAAAGCCATTATGAAACATCATGGAAACACAAAGGGAAAATCGAATGAGAAAGCTTTTCTTTTGCATGAGGAGGAATTTCACATTAATAACAAGAAGATCTGGCCAGTCCTGTTTTGGCCCTATAATGAAATTTGGGGATAACGGGTTTGTCATACAACTAAAGAACTAACCTGGGCTCCATCCCTGAGCTTGAGGATGCACTCCATGGTGTTGATGGTGATGACCACAGGCTCCGAGCCCAGCTTGGTCCAGGGTACGTGGATACGCAGCTCATGGATATGACCACTCATGAATGTAAAGGGTAGCTTCAACTCCTATAAATATGCAAATACATAATGAAGATGAAAACAGATAGCTATGAAGCTATAGTTCTAGCTTTATAGTATACAATCTGTACTTTAGTATTACATCTACGATGCAGACAACATTGTAAGTGTGGTGATATGTTGCTGAGGCTTCAACATTTGGAACCTTCACCCATCTATTTTCTAAACCGCTCTTTGAAACTAATATTTGAAGACGAGAGGACAGTAAAAATTAAAACCGCTACAGATTCCATACTGGTCACACTTTTAACAAAATCAATCAGATTTTCTCAGGTAGTTAAATCCCTATTCTGCAGCTTGACCTACTCTGAGTAAAAACAAGCCCCATGAAAGCAGACTGCCTACATACAAGCTGTACATGCCTCCTCTGTAAATTTAAGCCAAAAACCTAATAATTAAAGATATTTATAAAGAAAAGCAGTCATAGATGTATGGTATGTCTGCTTAATGACCCCCACAATGTTTCACAAAAAAAACTCCTTTATATTAAGATGATGATCTCCAATTGCACATTTCAAAAGAGGTACTGTCCAAATGAAAGGCAATAAAACGGAAAAGGGAGGATCATTGCCAAAGTTCTGACATAGCATTACACATCAATGCCTAAGACAATTACTGTACCACAGTTTAATTGGCGTAAAGCTGCTTTCAATAAGAACTTTCATCACCATCTCTGTTGAGTTTGGTAGTGTCTTGGACTGATCTTCAGAAGCAGTCAGAAACCACTCACGACAAAAGACAATTCTTTTACCTTGTCGTGGCAGATTGATCTAATTCAGGCATTACAAGTGAAAAAAGCACCCTGTGTCAAAATAACGCTGCAGAGCAAAATATGTCAATAAATCTATCAACTCCTCCAAAATAACAGTAAAGATACTGTTTGTGCCTGGCTGGTAAGCATCGCTGCTTTTTTTCTGATGCTAGTCAAGGCAATAGACCGTGACTATATACACTGTGGCTCAGATGTAGATGCTTGCTTACCCTCCACACATTAATTCCTTTCCAAACATTTTTCTTTATTTTATGTTCTAAGTGGAACAACTTAAATTCTGACTTCATTGTAAAGACATTCTGCAATGTTAGCATTGTCATGTTTGTATGCTTCTTTTGTTGAGAGACAAAAATTCTAAAAGTAGTCATTTTAAAATGCTTAAAGATCCAATCCATTAATAGCTTAACTGTACGTATCTTACATGTACCTGGATGACCAATGTTTTTGAACAAAAGCAAAAAGTAAAAGTGCAATAACCTACAAAAAGAACACGATGAGCAAACACAACTTAAATCCTTTGCAGTAAAAAAAGAAGTGAAATGTAAAAGGAAAATGTATTTTTTTATAATATATGCAGGAAAGAGACATTAGGCATAAGAAAACAGATATGACTTAATTGCACTAATTACTGCATAGAGCCACCGATGGCTATCTAAAAACCTGTTTGGCATTAATTGTGTATGGATACGAAAACACCATAGTTAATATTTCTCCCACTAGCAGCACTGAGCACTAACTCATGACTATCATTCATCAGAACTACATGGCATCCCTGGACACAAAAAAAACCACATTGCCTATTCATGTGCCCTGAAATGAAAAAATATAATGTCTGTCATCCCAATAAGTCTTGACTTGGTCTTGTGAAAAAGTTAAAGAAAGCAGAGGACATTCAATATACCTGTTCCAGCACATCCAGTTTCAGGTCCAACTTGCTGAGCACTACATCTCCTCCCCAGAGAGACAGCTGCAGGTCAGATGGCTTCAGATTCTTAATATACTTGTTCACATAGCTCATCAGGAGTGGTGTGACATAGGACTCCAACATCTTGTCCCTGGCCTGCACATGCATCAAACATTGAACAAAACGTTTTTATGTCATTCAACGTTATGTTTATTTGAACATTACAGTATTTATGTATTAAACTTATTTCGCCATTATATCCCAATATTATGTTTTTGTTTTTAAACACCACTGCTTCTGAAGCCTGGACCAGAGAATAGACATTTTTCACAGCGTGTATATATAGTATATATATATAGTATATATATATATATATATATATATATATATATATATATATATATATATTTTACAGCAGTACTGTGCTGGCTGACTCACTGGCAAGTCTTATTAGGACACTTAAACTGAATGGAGACATAATTAATTACATAAAGTAGTACACCTGTGCCTTTCTTGCTATGACAAGTCGAAATATCTATTTGAAAAAGGCCTATTGTTATTATTATTATTGTTGTTGTTGTTCTTCGCTCCAGACTCAAGACAAACATAAACTGGGCTTTTGAGGTTGTAGCTCCTAAATTTTGGAACTCGCTTCCATTGGACTAAAGCTCTGTGGACACCTGTAAAAAGGTTAAATGAAATGTTTTTAGCATTTCTTCATGTCCTCTATGTTGCTCTGCCTTTTATTAGCTTGTTTGACTTTTATTATGAACCACTTTGTGACGTGTGCTCTAGAAATGTGCTATACAAAAAACGTATGCTACTTACTTACTCACTTACAGTACAGGCCAAAAGTTTGGACACACATTCTCATTCAATGCGTTTCCTTTTTATTTTCATGACTATTTACATTGTAGATTCTCACTGAAGGCATCAAAACTATGAATGAACACATATGGAATTATGTACTTAACAAAAAAGTGTGAAATAACTGAAAACATGTCTTATATTCTAGATTCTTCAAAGTAGCCACCCTTTGCTTTTTTATTAATAAGGGAAAAATTCCACTAATTAACCCTGAAAAATAACACCTGTGAAGGTAAAACCATTTCAGGTGACTACCTCATGAAGCTCATTGAGAGAACACCAAGGGTTTTCAGAGTTATCAAAAAAAGCAAAGGGTGGTTACTTTGACGAATCTAAAATATAAGACATGTTTTCAGTTATTTCACACTTTTTTGTTAAGTACATAATTCCATATGTGTTCATTCATAGTTTTGATGCCTTCAGTGAGAATCTACAATGTAAATAGTCATGAAAATAAAGAAACACACTGAATGAGAAGGTGTGTCCAAACTTTTGGCCTGTACTGTACATACTTACCTTACCACGTAAGGTCATACATATTACCGGTTTGTGCATTTTAAAACTAGCCATATTCTAAGTTGTATCTAGGTTGGCTGAGGGTGTAACTACAGTTGGTCATGTAACGTTAGAGCAGATATGCACACTCCCCAGAGACAGAATGAGAATTCTGCTCTTATGGGTTGCAGGTCAAGGTTGTAACGTTACTAACTGTTTTTTAATACAGGTCAGTGTTTCTGCTTTGAAGTGGCTATATTTTAATTCACCTGAATTAGCCTGCTTGCTAAGGTGTTTTTAAGCATGCGACTTGAGGAGAAACGCCAGCAGAGGTTAGAGACTTCATTTCCAAATACATAACAATGTAACTAAAAATAACTTGTGGTTTTAAATGAAGCAGCGTCGTGCTGCGTAGTAAGAAATAACTTACTGCGGAGTAGTTAGCCAGAGAGGCTATATATGCTTTCCTGTCACTAGCTATAACGTTATAAGTTACACCAGAGCAGCACAGCAAAGAAGCTAAGCTAACTGCTAGAAAGAAGTCAGCCTAACTTCGTTTGGCTGAATAAAACACGCAGCCACAGGTAAATATAGAAACCCCACTGCTTACTTGACTCCCGCTTGTATCCTGTAGCTATTTCTTGAATTCGACGTTTAATATAACATATTCATCCTGTTAACTAACGTTAGCCTCATCGCTCCACGGCTTTAGCTCAAACGTCATCAGTAAACACCAACTCGGCTTCCGTATGTCTGGTGTTGCCTTTATATCTTTTGGAAATTTGCTTTTCGCAGTTAAGTGCATACATTGTATGCAAAATAGTGGCAAGCGATACACTAGAAATTCCTGCAATGCGTGACAGGATTGAATTTGATATTCAGACGACTGACTTCGGAGATCGCTGAACATAAATATATGAGAACATTAAGCGAATTGCCTGATGCACATTGTCTCTTCCCATAGATATATGTATATATAGGCGATCTGTGGTCCTAAATCGGTTACTGCAGCACCTGGTACCGTAGTGCCAGTTGATTTAAAAACAAATAGCCTATATTTCCAATCAACGTGTGCTTGTAGTCAAACCAACGGAGCTCTCTGTGTTGGGATTTACGAGGAGCACGGGAAGGCATCATTGCACGTAATACTCGTCATTTCTTTCGCATGCCCATAGCACTTAAATTAAGCTTACATGGCCGAGGAATCTCACCTTTGCTGAGAGAGTAGATATTACAATTCTCAATGGGCAGCCCCTGAAAAGTGTCAACATGTCAGCAACGTTTTCTTGAAATTATTATTATTGAATTATTTTTTTTAAAGTCCTACTTTTACATGGGTTTCATTTCAAGAACAGATATTATCTTCAGATAGGCTGCTGAGACCGAGACCTATGGAAATAATGAAGCCTATAAAAAGATATTTGCATTTCGGTCACACGGGTCACCTGTCTGGTTTTTAAACAGTTTATTGTGGGGCTGATCTAATCCAAAATAGGACATGAACTGTCATAATGTTAACACATGCAACTGGAGGCGCACTGAAATTTACACGTGTTATTGGATAGTAGCTTACATACAGCATAGTGTAAATTAAAATACAGTAGCACATTCTATGACAATGAATTCTAAAGTTAACAAAACAATCCAAACTAAAGTTGCCTATATTTGTCATTCGTAGTCTTTTGTTGTTTCAGCAACACGAATGACCTTGGAGTCAAAACCTGGCTTGGATCAATATAGCCCTAATATCGGAGTGAAAGACAGAGTTAAACTCCATCTTTACTTCAAACTTGTACACGCCCGTAATTTCTGTGTGCCAATGTCAAATCTCTAACACTTGTTGTAGCCTACCTGCAGTTTGTCAGTTGCTGCCAAATGCACCTGCTAGTTGTTGTTTTTAATAGCTATAGAGAACACTGAAATGACTAATTAGAGCTCAAAAATAAGTCTCAATCTGCTGAAACAAACACACCTAAAATATTATAGTTTTGAAAGCTATAAAGTCCCTGTACAATTGCTTCTTTGATGTCAGTATTGACTCAAAGCGAGTTTTGGGAATTTGAGGGACTTTTTTTAGGGGCATTACAGGCACTGTGGCTGAAATAAAAAGTGGATGTCTGTCACAGGCCGCAGAGGGTCATGTGGAGATCTTATGAAGTCAGAGCAGCGGGGCTCAGAGGCCTGTCAGTGCAGCCTCTCCCTGTCAGTTAGATAAAGCTTCCTGAGTACACAGTCCACATGGCCCCGGTCACCGATGAAGTTCACCATGTGTCTGTCCACTCTTTGCCAACCGTGTGCGTGCGAGACAATGTGCGTGTAGCGCGCACTCCCTATTTCTGTCATTATTCTAAAGTCTGTTCAGGCCGATGTGCCTGTTTAAGTGACGAAGAAAGCATGGCCTACATGATTTCATGTTATCTATAGGCTACACCTATAGTATGCACAATATAGTTAGGTCATTGGCCCAATCTGGCATTCTTTGGTGTAGCCAGTAGGCTAATAAATAATAAAAAGTTTGTTGTGATCATTGCACCCTTGTCCCTACAGGACAGTAGCCTGTTTCCATTAACACAATACATTTGAGCTGAAAAGTAGACTGTCTTGGTGATCAATTGCCGTCCATGTCTTAACACATGAAATAAAAAACGAATTCAGAAAAGTCAGAGACCAGTCATGTTTCATGTTTAAAAATGTATGCCAACAAAGTTTAGTTCACTTGTGAGAGAACTCCTGGAAAAGTCTTTTTTTTTGTCAATTAAATATCTTTATCATATATACACATTCATGTTGAACACACCAGTTACAGTTACACACTAACTTGGCGCATATAGCGTCTCAATATGAAGACATATTTAGCAATTAGGTGTAGAATTGTTTCGTTGATTTAAGTTGATTAGAATATATAACTACAATCCAATGATTTAACCACAAGATAATAGAGACTTAAATACAATGTTGAGAAGTCACTTTTAACTCATTTGTAAATAAAATCAAAATCCACAGGTTGTTGTCGTTATTATATCACCATCATCATCATTATTATTATTATTATTATTATTATTATTATTGCGTGTACCTCATTTGCATTGTTTGTAGGTTTTAATTTTTAGTGATAAGCTTGCTTCCCCGGATGATTATTAAGAAGCTAAATTTTTGTTTTATGAATATTAGCTTGCTGGAGACGTTGCATGTCGTTGCCTTTCCATTTAGAAAACCATTAGGAAAAGCCTGCACTGCGTAATAATGGGCCTTAGTTAATGGCCTCTCAGCAGCAACGAGCGCTGTTTTAAATCGCCTGTTGTTACTGTAACCACTAATTCCAGACCCTTTAGAGATCATTAAATATAAATGGGGGTTTTTTTCAAGCAATTAATTGCACTGTCAGGTGAAAATTAGGTTTTCAAACGAGTCTTCGGTGGTGAAATCATGAAACAACAGGCCTGAAGGCCAAGTAACACAGAAAGGCAGAGAACTTTATAGGAGTCAGAGGGAGAGAATCTTACTTTGTCTTCACTGAATTATAAAATATATATATATATATATATATATATATATATATATAGATCATCTTATTCTGCCACAGAGCATAGCTCTGGTGATTAATATTCAAGCGCATTTTGATCCGACAGGGGCCGAACATAGTTGGATAAAATCCAAATCTTGGGATTTTTTTTTTTTTTTTTTACATCAAAAATCTGTCTAAACCTGGGTTGTTTAGGCAGAGTCCCAAGCGCCCACTATTCCCCGGTGAACCTGTTTCTTTTCTTCTTTTCTTTTCTTCTTTTTAATCGGTACAATAATTATACTGTGTGTGTGAATGAATCAATGAAACAAGGACCGAGCTCAAATAGGCTCAGCTTTGATTTGCGGAATCGAATTGTAGGCTACTACATCTCCTCAGTTAAGTAGCATGATTTTGTTAGAAATTATGAAAATGCTCAATTAAAAAAAGAAAAAAAAGAGTCTGAGACAGGGTCCAAAACAGGAACAACTCAGTTGTATTTATTTGTGTTTGTTTTGAGTGTAAAAGGGATGAATGAATTCACCTTGATGACTTCCTCCAAAAAAGAACGTGTTGACAGTATATCGGCCACGTCTCTTCTCCTCCTCGGGTTAAATCGCTTCCTTTGCTCTGGTGACTCCTTCTGTCGCGTTGTAAGTCGATTCTGATATCAGAGGTGATGTAGATAAAGGCGTGATATGGCTGCTGCTAATGCGGCTAATAGAATATTAATCAGCCTCTTTAAACTCTAAACTTCCAAGACAATAGGGAATAATTCTGTTAGGCTAATTACAAAAACACTAATAGGCGGGTGTTAGACAAATCTGTGTAATACGCTAATCATTATATGATTGTCATTTTATATAAAAAAAGAAAAAAACATTGAAATTGTTTGACTGTAGGCTACGTAATCAATGATGACTCCTGTCTGTCCTGGAAGACATTTCATGCTCCCTATAGCTGCTAACTGACATCTGCTGGTCTGCTATAAAAAAAAGCCACACTAAGCTCTCACTGCCTGCCGGCTGTAAACATATAGACTATTAATTTGATGGCCACGATAAACGGTTTCATCTCCATTTTGCTTTTTGGGCTTTAACAATGTGTCTCGTGTTCAGCATGGGGAACTTGGAATAAAGACAGAGCAAGTGCAAATGTATCATGGAAGTATTTATTTCTAAAATACAATTTAACATACTTTAAACTTATGACTGCTTGTTGACAACTTTATCATTTCAAGATCGGAAAAAAATAAAATAAAAAAAAGCAACATTATGTACATGGTCTTGATATTTACAGGTGGTGTGAAAGCTGGACATGGCCATGGCTCCGCTGCTGTCCCACTTGAGATGCAACCAAATCCCACTCTAAAATGTGCGGCGGTATAAAACGTGTCCTGATTTGGAGATTGTCTTTGAACAACAAACAGTCGGTGGCTTGTCTTCCTGCGTTTTGTCCATTGTTATTTTGTTAGTCTGTCCAGGCTAGTAGTCCTGATGTGGGCTGTGCGTCAAACTGTGCCGTCGCAAGTCACAGTTGCGCCGAAACACCTTTCCGCAGCGGCCACAGCTGTAGGGCTTGATGTCTGTATGGGTGAGAAGGTGAGTTTTCAGGTTACTTCTTTGATTAAAGGTTCTTCCGCATGTGGGGCATTTGTGGGGAGATTCCTGTTTAGATTTAAAGCAAGCAAAGGATTATTCCCTTTAATTGTATAGAACGTCTATATAAATTATCATTCATCTACATAAATCCACTGTTGTGTCAGTTGTAACTCTATAACGGATTTACACACATTTTCACATAAACTGTATGTGTCTCTTACTCACATTTTTTGTTTTAATATAGTAACTGGCCAAACGCAATTATTTTTGTGAGACTGTGAGCCCCATGCATGCAGTAGACAGTGCATTATAGGTGAATTATGATCATGACGTATCACATAGTTTTAGTGAGGATAAAAGCATGGTGTGTGTTAATATTTCCAGCTTACCTGCATATGTAAGGTTTTATGGACGGCTAGAGTTCGAGACTGACAGAATCCCTTCCCACATTCTTGACATTTGAATGGTTTTTCCTTGGAGTGGATGTATCTGTAAAACAGAAATAACACTTAATCAAATGTCTGCTCATGCATGGAATCGCTTGTAGCTGTTATAAACCCCAGAGTCATAGGGCGAAAAATCTCTACTGTGCAACTTATGAGCGTCCAACTTAATGCGTAAAAGTGCTTTAGCGCCCTCATGGAGAAAACTCTGGGTACAGCCTGTATGTTGTAGCAAAATTAAGGAGATCTATTTTAAATAGCAAGCCCTGAAGATGTTGTTTAGTTAAATACACATATTTGTGATTTAAATCACGTGCAAAATCAGGAATATTGCGGGGAATTTGAGACCCCCTCCTAACCCTGAGCGTAATTAGCACAGTATCTGCTAAATAATATATATTAAAAAAAATGATAAAGTCTTACCTGTGGTCTCTGAGATGGTCTTGCCTTCTAAAGGCCTTGTGGCAAATATCACAGGTATAGGGCCGCTCGTCTGTGTGGGTCCTCTCGTGGATGAGGAGGTTGTAGGACTTGGTGAAATGCCTGCCGCAGAACTTGCAAATAAATTCCTTTTTAGTCTTGGATGGGAGCCTGCCCCGGGTGGGCTTTCTGTCCGGGGATAGCTTGCTCAGCTCGGAGATGGTTCCCCCTAGTCCCGACGCCAACTTCACCAGATCCGCGGCTTTCGGCGGGTCTTCCTGAGTGGCAGCGAGGGCCAGGTTGGCGAAGTCAAACCTCGGCCTGTCCTTGTGCAGCGAGGGGATGCCGTGCGCAACGGCGGCTTGTTTTGGATGGAAGAGCTGCGCTGCGGTTGTGAAGGGTAACCCTGGGAAGGGAATCCTGGGGTCCATCAGACCCTGGGCGGCTGCCATCTCTGTGATCGTCGACCTCAGTCCTTGGATGTGCGGGTAACCAAGAGTCCAGTGGTTCATGTGCATGGTTTGCACAGCGCTGAGGCCATACAGTCCCTGCAGCTGGTCCGCGGGGAAAGTGTTAACGGCCTGCAGGAAGGAGTAGTTTGTGAGCTGGAGGGCCGGGTGCAGAGGGATCGGAGCGTGCAGGGCTTTGCTCCCCATCTCGGCTCAGACCTCTGCAGAAGACACGGTGATACACCTAAGGGGAGGAATACAAAACGATCAGTGTTATGTGTAAATGTCGAATTAGAGTCTCTGGTAAAAATAAATAAATAATAAAAATAAAAAAGGCAGGCAAATTATGACCTTCACTTAGTGATCACGTTACAGCAAAAACACCTGTTGACTATAGATTACTATTTTACTTTAAATACATTAAGATACATATTTTGATTCTAACATAATATCATTTATTTCATTAAAATTAAGTCACAAAAGGGGATTATACTCCTCTAATCAATTGTGCTCAGATTAGCGCGCAATTGAGTGACCCTAATAATAATAATAATAATAATAATAATAATAATAATAATTTGCACAAAGTGATGGACTGATGAGCTGATTGGGTGAATACATTGAGAATCTTGTTAAGATGCAGCAGTATTTTTTACTATACTGACAATGACGACTAAAACACTGTTTGTCATGAGCAAAACCGCAGAGAGAATATGAACACGTATATTTACGCATTAGTTTAAGCAGTTTGTCTTATAAAAACAGAGATGCGCTTCCAAGTAATTTTCTAAAAACAAATCAGTCATCGAAACTGTAATTCAATTAAGTGGGTGTGAGCGAGTCATATGGCATCGATTGACAGTGTAAATTACACATCCAGATCCCTCCGAATAAAGCGCTAAATCTCAAACGAGGTAATTAGCGAAGACACGCTGTTGTTTTTGACGGTTGTAGTTGGTGTTTCACAATGCACAACGACTGCTCTGTGTGTAGTTGTGTAGCACTTTAACATTTTGCAAGCAGAGATCAAATATGTGCATGAGTCAGAGCAAAACACACAAATGCTGGATATTATTACCCACAAGAAAGTTACTATAATCTCTACTGTAAACGCATGTGCTTTTTATTTTCATGTTTTCGGATAGTAGCCAGTTCATTTCATATAGTTCTAATATTTAGCTTTTAGGTCTATTTTATTCAAGGCTGCATGTTTTATTTTATTTATTTTTTTTAATAATGCGGGTTCCACATGGGCAAGAGAGCATGGTAGCAAATAACCTCTGGGCATTTGAACCCACTTTTCTGCCAAACAATGTTTGAGTAGAATAAAGCAGGAGCTACCTATCTCCACAATGTAGGACAGCTAAGGTGAACTGACTGCAAGGGAATCTGAAGGCCTGGTCCCATGTTTGTGGGGATGACAGGTTATGTTTCCCACACAGAAAAGAAAAACCGTGGAAGTTCAAGACTCCGGATGGTGAAAGCGGGACTGGCGGAAAGCCAGCGGTGCGACAGCGAGCTGACCTCGAGAATGAAAATGGGGAGAAAAAAAAACACCTCAGTTTTCTGTGTTTGGATAATATGCTTAGCTGTTTTTGACAGGTCAGACCAAAATCGTATTTTAACATAATATGTTACAAGCCTGTCGAACCTGCACATTCTGGAGATTGAGGCATTATTCCCACTTGCAGAGTGAAAGTCCTGCTACATGGTAGCCGGAGGGCTGGTCGCTTGTTTGGGTCAGGTCGTTCTATTTGTTTCACAGATCTTTGAATTATTTCGACTTTGCTTTCCCCTTTCACAGGCGGGACAGGCTTAAAATGTAAGTTTGCACAGGTGCAACGTAAGTCACCATGCAGGCACTTGTTGTTCTTTCCCCATATGTACAACTTTGTTCAACCTGTTGTTCTCCCAATAACGCTTGGACTTCATTTAAACTTTGACAGCAGCTTAAGTGTCTTGTCGTGCTCTTGTCAGTTTCTATTTTTTTTTGGCAGAAGGTTTTGAATATCTTTAAGTCGTGACAAGTCTTCAAAGACGCGACTGCTTGTTTCGGCAATGGTATATACACTGTGGACAGAGACCAGTGAAGTCAAAACGTGGGTGAACTATGACCTCTCAAGGTGGTGATCGCCACGAAGCAATAATCACGTCTATAAAACTACATTTTATTTAACTTTTCTTTTCATGAAAAGTTGCCCCTTTTTTTAACAGTTTGATCTCTTTGGTTTACAGCTCAAACAGTAAATTAAACATATTTTCTTAAAAATATTCTGACAAGTAAGTTGAGTGATGTTGGGTTCCCTTCCTGCAGAAGACTGACATATACCATGCCAAACAGAATCTTACCCCAATAAATAGCTGCCAAAGGTCCTGCGTTATGTCAGTAATCCACAGTAACTATAGAGGCGACGAGCTCCAATAAAGCGCCGCTAAAAGTTTTCCAAGTTCCAAGTCCATGAAACTTTCATGTAGCCATGCAGTCAGCTGTGATGTCTCGAACCTTTACAGAGATCTGACAAGTTGTGAAAAGTTGTGGGTAGAGGCGAAGAAGTTTGGAGGAGAGACAGCAGCAGCGTGGGAGTCCCGTCCGGAGCTGGGGCTGGAAGTGTGCGTAACGCGCACCGGTCCTTCACTTTTCAGGGCTCCGGGGCTCTGGAGCGCTCAGCCCGCCCTCCGACACGCCTCCACCCCCCTCCTCTATCATTAACTCCAATGTTCCTCCTCTGTTTATTTGTGTTTGGATAGCAACTAGGGCTCCAGACCATAGTAGAGAAGCGTGTTCAGCTCAACCTGCCTCCTCTGACACCTCTCATACACCATATAGCCAAGGCTGATACCTTCTTTTGGAGACGTGATTGGAAGCGCAGGAGGAAACGCTGCTCGGTTTTTTTTTCTCCCTCCAAGCTTTTTGAAAACGTGCTTTTTGGATACTTGAGCCTGCTTATAAGATTTTTTTTTTTTGAAACCATATACTCCATTTGCGAAAATGAAGGGCACATGCAAGAGCCACCACATGAAATGGTTTTATTTGTTTGTGGTAAGATTAAAAACATTCTGAGGTTTGTAAAAAAATAAAAAGAATAAAACACACACCCTGAGATCAGCATGGTGAACAAATGTAAAACAGTAACGCCACTTTGACAACGATTTCTTTCCGTACTGTTTGATATTTTTTTTGGAAATTGTGTCAAACACTTCAATAAAATGGACTAATGACATCGCCATGAAAACGTCACACACGTTGTCTGGACAGTTTTACAGGCTTGCCACACAAATCATCCCTTTTGTTCTCCAAAAATGAATTGGCATTCGATTATATTTGATAAATTTTGTGCAATAAAAAAGGTCTGTAATATGTTGAGGAACTATAGCCTGTGTTGACATCAGCCTTAATCAGGAAAACTCTTTTTTGTGTGTGTTCAAAAGCAGATACAAAACTTCAGTGTAATTCTTTCATACACATTGTCCAGTCTTTTTTTTTTATTGAATTTATTGAAAGTGACAGAGTAAATGAGATGAAGTAGACTGCTCTTGAATTGGATTGCGGGTTGTTTCTGGCCACAGATTTAGATGCAAAGTAATAAAGACTTTTGACAGCGCGAAGTTGCGCCTTTTTGTGCAACACACGCAGAGAAGCGGCTTCACGCACACGCGCAGAGGCTCTACATAACAGGTTGTTATTAAACCAAGATGCTTGATTTGTAGAAAAAAGTTCATTGACTATTAATTTAAAAAATATAGGCCTATATTTCTTTTTTTTTATTTTTATTTTTCAAGGATGAAAAATCCTGCTGATATTTCTTTCAGTGAAACGTCAAAACGTAGACTAATGATCTTGTGTTCAATTATTAATTATTTTTACTTTAATTATCTAATCATTTTACTATGCAGGACAAAAAAAAGGAGGAACACTACATTTTCTGCTACGTATAAACACATATTCATGTTAGTTTTGAACATGAATCTGCAGTGTGTAATGCTGAGTGCAGCAGGGCTGACTGGTCTGCAGCGGCTTCACTTCCAGCCTTTGCTGTGCAGAGCTGGTCTGCAGCGCCGCCTGTTGGGACTTTAACAGAACAACACGCTGCTTCTTCTGCTCAAGAGTTTGCGGCTCTGACAGAACACTGCCTGTTGGAGCAACTTCATATTTTCTGCCGACATCGTTGAAAACAAATACTTTAATAATAATAATAATAATAATAAAACAAAAATATGGCTGCATCATGCATGCGTTAAAACTAATGAATTTTTAGGATAAAACAAACTAATTGAGCCTACTAGACGAAAAGCAGTAACAATTGAACTCGATTTCACTACTGAACCGGATCATTGGAGCGTCTGACCTATTCATGCAAGTCTTTAAATCCGAGTTAATAATTGAAATGGGTGCACATGGGCCAGGCAGATCTCAGCTCATCATGTGAGCGATAACAAGAGAAGACATTGAGTATATCCAAGAGCTCATGTAACCTAATTTTCGTTTTTTTTTCTTTCTTAGAGCTGCAGAACATTTTCTGCACCCAACATGCTTGTGGTTTTTTAGTTCGGTTTCATATCACCCAGGGCTCCATCTTCACTGTCAAAACACTGAGCATTGCGGACAGATTAGAAGACACATAAAACCCCCCCACATTTTTACATTACAGACGGTGACATTTTCTCAACGTATCCTTTTCTCAGAAATGTATAACAATGTAAATTGTGTTTATTTTTGGTCCCTGGAAAAAGGCCATTGAAATAACCATACGTTTTCTTTTATTATATATGTATATATATATATATATATATATATATATATATATATATATATATATATATATATATCTCGGGCTGGTCCATAATACAAACATTAATAATAAATTTTTTTCGGAATGAATTTAAATCGGACAAAATAGAGAGTAGAGAATAAAATACCGACTTCCTAGGGGAACCGAGCGTTTTTCTTTAGTTAAAGCTATTACAGCTATCGCCCTGAGCCTCTATGTACAACATTCACGATGAAATATAAAGTTCTTGGTATAATTCTTATGTGACATGGACTCATATTGCTGTGGTACTCCAGATACATTTGACAGTAAAACATATTTTACTTCATGGTATTTCTGCATTTTATAGAGTAGTTATGACTACTCCATTACATTATTGTTCCGACAGATACCAATGGTAATGGTGCTTGGTGGTTGAGTGTGCGTCTTTTTGTGCTTGTATCTGCTATAATATCACAGTTACATACTTAAACGCATGACTCAGATAGTCCATAATAAGTTTATAGCCACCTTGAAAACACTGTGGAATTTTATCTTGTTCCCGTGTTCCTGACAGGCCTTTATATCCAGTTTTCTATTTTACGGCTGCACCAGTCTGTGCTATGGGATTGCTGTATTCTTTATAGTTGGGCTAATATCAGAGCCAGTGAGTTAGTGCCTTGCCCTTTGGCCCTGCCCTGAGTCCCCTGCAGCCGCCATCATTCTCTATGATAATCTGACTCCCACAGAGTATCAGTGTTGCGGCTCAGTGCAGCTGCCAAGCCTGTAATGGCCGACACTCCTCTTCCAATAGCACTGAGTGACAGAGCAGAAGACTAGCACAGATTACTAATAAAGCGCTATAGAGCTCTCATGGATTTGCACAAAAAGATTTAAGACAGAATTCAACTTTGGACTTCACTTGTCAAAGATTGACTATATTCTGATAAAGGTTTTGACATATAGGCCTATAGGCCTTTATATAAATGTGTAATATCACATGCCCTAGTCTTTTCTAATGGAAGTTTTAAAATATGTATATTTTTAGATGTCAGTCCCATTCAGGCATTTTCTTAAATAATATTGTAACATAATATTCCCCTCACAATACTGATGATGTGTTCATAATGTGTATTCTTCTCAGGGTCAGAAATAAAGTTCAACTAAAGGGAAAATTAAAATCAGTAGACTTACAGATTTGGTTGGAACGTGTCTATTTCATCTTTTCAAAAAGTGCTATTGATTTAGATATTCAGTGTCCCAGCTCTTAAGATCTCAATATGCCCCTTCTTATATTGTAATAAAATATTCAGCTCCTACTATTTTATTTTTTATTTTTTTTCTATTTACTATTTTATCCTGCATATGATGTAGCCTTGTTTCCAAAATGTGCTTACCTCTGTTATACTCGCATGCAAGCTAGTCCTTGACAGAAGACGTAGAGCTGCTGGGCTGTTCTGTTCTGGAGTGGGACTGGGTCTGTTTGTCTCTCTGTGCTACTGTGTCTCTGTGCATGTTGACAGACAGGATGTCAGGTCCATAGTGTAAGAGCAGGGGGAGGTAAACCTGTCACTCTTACCTGCTGTGGTTTCAAAGCCCCCACATCCCCACCTACATTCTCACTCATCCTGTCCCAGCAGCAGCTCTCAGGATGGTTGTTTACACTCAAAGACCCTCATAGTCACATTTTCCTCCACATCACACTCTTTACCTGAAATTGTGCACTTCTAGAGAAATGCTTTTTCATATAGAGTCTTTTTATATTTATTTTAAATGAATGTGTCATGAATAAGGCACAGGGGCTGCAGATTTGAGTTTTTCAGACATAATAGACACAATAAGAAAATAGGAAATATCTCGGTTGGACATATAATAACGTATCTTCTATTGTAAAAACCCTATTAGGCTGTTACTGTTTGTTTTTGTTAAAAGGTAAAGTTGTATCTTTTCTTTTGGTTTTGGTTTATTAGCTATGCTGCGGTGGTTGCCATCCTTTGTATCACTAAACCTCCTGCAAGTTTTGACACGTTCATTTTAAACGGCTTTTAGGTCTTTTTTATGCCATCTAGGAGTTTTCGTGTAAGACTAGTTTAGCAACTAAAATGAATGAAGTTAGGTGGACTTATCAAAAGGTGCCTTTCCTCTGTGTGATTGTGCTGATTTTCTGCTCTGAAAACATTTGAAATCCACTTAATCTCATTTTTTTTTAATAGACAGAAGATACAATTAACTGTATTTAAAATGTCAAGTTTTGAATTTTCATATATCTGCAAACTACTGTTGGCAACATGATGCACTGCTTTTTGTCTGAATCTGACAAAGAAATATTGAGAATTAAAAGACATATTAGTCATATGAAAATTAAGCAGTAACACATATTTCCACCAGTGTAAATTGGACACATGGTCCATTTAATTGATAAACATGATGAAGATGACATTCTGCAGAAACTCACTTTCCTGGATAGTGCACTACGTAGTGTAGTTCAGCTGTGACAACCACATGCTCGGCCTTTTTGCTTTATTGTACAAGATCGCCCCCTATTGGTTTACCCTCAAATTACTATTCAGCATTTCATGTTGTACCATCATACAGCACACTGTATCATTCAGTGACAAGTGCATTATTCATTCATCAGTTTTAGAACTAGAATTAATGTTCAGAATGGGACTTTAAATACCCTTAAATGAATACAGTCCATGCCCTCAATTCAACTTCTGAGCTCTAACAAATAAGTCATATTTGTTCTGTTCTATTCTGTTCTCTTCTATGCATCTTTTCTGGAAATGCATACTGTTTTACATTTCACTCAGAAATGTATACATGAGGAGGAAAAACTAGAAAATAGACTCATCAAGTGTGAGCAGGAACAGGGGACTGGCAGTGTGTCGGGTACGTACAGTGCATTGCATTCCTCTGGTCTCCTACATAATCTCTTCTCCATCTGCTGCCCATTGCCACTCTCTTCACTGGTCTGCTGCCATCTGTTTAACAGCGTTCGGCACCTTTGCGTGACCAAATGCCTTTGCTCCCTGCAACGTCATCCCCTTTGCCAGAAAGGCATAGAGAAGAAAACCGCCATGATATCGTGCTCCTTCAACCAATAAAACCCACCAGTTAATGCTGCTCAAGCCCAGCACCAAATCCCATTTGTCAGCAAATAGCCTCCTCTGGTTGTCTGTGCTGGCCAGGCGCTTCTGTAGAGCCCCCTGCCATTAAAATGACATCTTTAGTTATTTGTTGTCTGGTCTGATGGCAAGCAGCCTGAAGAAGAAGTAAAAAGAAGGAGCAAAGAGAGGGATCTGTGTATGATCATAAATGTGCCTCAAAGAATGTCTGATCAGACATCTGATCTCGGTTGAATTATCAGCTGGTTTAACTGATAGCTCGGCAGCCTAAACATGAAACACCATGTCAGCATTTATAGAAGTCCACATTCATTAGAGTTAACTAACACTTTTCTTTGGGTCAATTTGTTTTTAAAATATGTAAAATCCACAGGTAACTGGGATATCTGGACAAGAGACTGTAAATAAAAGTCTTATTCTATAAGAGGAGCTGTATCAAAATTGTTTCCTGTGCCTCTTTGGTATCTGTGGTGGGATGGAGAGATGGAACAAGGCAGACATTTTGGGATGGAAGTGTGAAGAAGTGCTGGAATGGATGGATGGAAAGATCTTAGAAGAAATATTTAAAAATGAATATGGGAAAAGTGAGAAGCAAAGATAGAGATGAGAATTTATGCAAACCATGCCACTTCCCAGCCCATAACAACTGAGTGTATTATGTGTGTAATATGTATGTGTGTGTGTGTGTGTGTGTGTGCTGGAGAATCTATGTGTAAAAAGCGAGCAGGAGAGCTACGGGTAGGTGAGCAGTATCCTGCAGGCTTCGGCCTGCACAGCTACAATATAGGCAGAGAGGGTCATATCAAACTGTCTCGAGCATGTTCTCCCAGCTGTAAGGTCATTGCATTTTTGCATTGTTATATGTGCTCGTCATGAAAAAGGTATTTTCTCAAAGCATGTTCTGAAGCTCTTCACGGCTCAGCAGTAACAGGCGTGACCTTTTTGTTGCCGGGCGGGGATTCTCTGGATTCAGCTGCTCTGCTGGTGTAAGGGCTGTGGTGCTTTTTAAAAGGTGCCTTATGCCTTATTGCCCTCCACGCATTGCATCATGGCTGTTTTGCCTCTTTTCTCACTGAACGCTGACAGCTCAGTTTACTGGCTTAGCTCAGTTAAAATCCATATAAATATGAATCCAAGATTCTTTATGTGGAAGCTCTCCTGCTATTGTGGATAATAATTCTGTATTTTTTCATTTGGAGGCTATGGCACACAAAGCTACAGCACACATTGGTACTTACCATATATGATGTATAATTCATAGTTTTTTTATATTAGACCTGGTCTATTATTGATCATAGAAATCCAATTTGATTGCAGGCTTGTCCATAGAAAGAAAAAGTTCATATTGGTGGTGGCATACTCTTTATAAACCTTGAAGGAATAGATAGACGTTTTTGGAAATGCTAAATACTAAAACTACTAAAGCTCACTGATAGGGTTGGGCATCGTTTGGATTTTAACAATTCTGATTCCAATTCCGTTTCTTCCTTTCGATTCCAGTTTTCATTGATTCTCGATTCTCATTCTTTGAGTGATGGAGTTGAAACAGGTCACATGCTTATTTCACAGATAAGAGGTACATTTTATTTTGATTCAATGGTGGTTCTACCGGGCTTTTTCGGCCACACTTTAGAGAGCTGCTTACTGTGCTCCATGGCTGCAACACTACAAGTGCAAGTTGGAACCGGTTCTCGATGCCCAATCCTACTCACTAATGAGTTATGTCTCACGGGGATGTGTATTTCTGTGTATTTCTGTTGCCTGGACTCCAGTAAGTCATAAAAACAAACAAACATCAGTAAAACCACAAGTTGTTCAGGTCAGAATTTGTGCGGAATAAATAGATGAAATTTAATACGTTAATTAGTGAGCTTCACAGGTACTGGTGGGTGGAGTTTGTTACCATCAGACAAAGCCAGGATAGCTGATTCCTCCTGTTTCTAGGCTAAGCTAAGGCTAAGCTAAGCTAACTGGCTGCTGGCTTTAGCCTTAAATGTAATATACAAGTGTCGGGTTATGCCCGAACGACCGTTCAAACAAACTGAAATAAGAAATAAAATGTGCTTATAGATGCATCATCCGACAAGCACTTCTGAAGAATCAATCTTCTCAAAAAAGACAGCAAATACGTGTACTTCTCAAAATGTCACACTATTGCTTTGAAACTGCCCTGACTCAGTGCTCAGTGCTCAGCACAGTTTTCTTTTTCTGTATGTCTCATTCGCTGCTGTTTTAACCTGAATTCCACTCTCTAACACTTGTTATTGAAGTTGTGACTTTGTGGGCCCAAAGCGTTGGAGCTCCGGGTGCAACTGTTCTGCCTGCTCTCCCTACTGCTGATCAGCTCCTGCTGCTGAGGTGATGGACAGTAAAACTCTGCGAGCACCTGTTTCCTGGCCATGCTCATGTGCTGTTAATAGGCTGATGAGAGACATTAACAAAGTTACTGCAGCACACTGGAAGGATAAATCAACAGAGTGGTAGACTGTCTAGTCCAGTCCCTCAGAAGTGACATTTTTAAAAGGTCCCAGTGACTGCTCCATCCGTCCTGTACCTTGGGTGAGATGGAAAGATGAAAAACAAAGTGAGGATGGAGTGATGAAAGCGGGGGATGGAGAGATTTAACAGAGCTTGGGTGGAGAAAGTAAAGGAGAGTTTGAAGGATGAAGAAATGGCAGAATGGAAGGAGGTGTTTGAAGAAAGCAGTGGAAAGATGGAGAGATAGGTGAATGGAAAGGGTGGATGTGAGGAACGGAGAGATGGACCAATGGCTCTAAAAAGTTGTTGTTCCAGACTACTTGTCATGACTTTGTGTAATCAGGCCTCATTGAAACATTTCTGTGATGTTGTTGGATGAGGAATGAATAATGCAATAGACCAAGTCATTTTCCCACATCAACAGCAACAACAATAACATTCATCCTGTGTGATTTCATATAATTTCTTTATTCCCCATGCCTTTCTCTCCCTTTGTGATGTGCCAGACATATGCACATTACAAAGAGAGTCAGGAAATGGCTTTCCACTTAAAAAAAAACGAGAGCAGATCTTGACACTGTTACAAGAAGGACCTTTGGTTGCGAAGGACCGTAGGGACGGCTTCTCTGCAGGCAAGCTCTTTTCTTAGATTCTCATACGAGCAAATGACAATCTAATTAAATTTACCCACAAATAACTATATTTCATCAATGTGTTAACATTATCACTGAGATGTTATTATCAAAAAAGACTGAAAAAGGCAAATTACTTTCTCAATGCTAAAAATATCCCTGTTGGCCGGAGTCCAACCGTGTTGCTCCTCTGCCTCTCATTTTCCTCACACTCTTTGAACTAAAATAACCTCATTTTTTGAATGGATTCTTGTATTATTGATGCATTTATGCTCCACTGTGGTTTGAGTTAATAGCTTGGATCACTGTATGGTTGCATTTAGTGTGTAGACACACGCATGCATACTCGCAAACACACACAAAAACGCTTTCAGGCAATTTCACAACGGCACACACACTCAAGCTAACTCACACACACACTAAGTAAATGTTAATGTACACAGGTGCAGTCTTTTGGGAGGTTGCTTTTGCTCTCTCATCAGTCACTCGTAATCACTTCCCTTCCAGCCCAGTAAATCACCGTCTTTTACTGATGCATTTATAGGATGCATGTTCACAACTTGTAGCCAGGGAAAAGTTTGACCACCACCAGGAATAGATTATAAGCTTCTGCATCCATACGGTCACACACTCAATACAGTCATACAGTCGACTCACAGACAGGAAATATTGTTTTATAAATGTCTACTTAGTTTCTGAAATGTATTTGTGCTTTTAATAGGGTTTTAAGCTGTTTACGACATATGGGTGAGAGTGGAGTTATTGGTCAAGCGGGCTCCTGGGCGGCTGTGGATATTGGCAGGTTGCACGGCTTCACCAAACTGGTCCTGGGGAGGTCCCAATGACCTGTTTTATACCAACACTGGTGCTTTGTCGTAAAAGCAGGGGGAAGTCGAGTCACAGCTCGAGTATTTGTTTGAAGCGGATGGAAAAAGTCCCCCTGTGGCAAGAACCATGTGAGTGTTGTGTGCTGCTGTGTCTGATGGGAGTGGAAATGCTACTTTGAAACAGGCTACTTTGTCTTTACATAGACTTAAGATTGGTGGCCAGGTTCTGGTAAAATACTCCTGATACCACAGAGGAAAGAAATCCACGTTCCCCTCTTACTCTTTTGGATGGAAACAGTCTCCTGTCACCGGTGTTTGAATGTTGTAATTGGACGTTAAGGGGCTTGCAGAAAGAGGTGTGAGGTAGTGTTAAAACTGCTCACAAATCACATATTTCTCACCTCTGTGGAGGTTCAAATCCTGGCTCTGGCATTCTCTGGCCATACCACTCCTATTGCTGCTGCCTTTAAAATTCACACAGCACTGTCCTGAATGAGACAGGTGAAGAAAACGGCGTGGAATGGTGCGTCGGTAGATTTAATGTTTCCTAAAAGCCTTGAATTTTACCCGTCACTGTAACAAAAAAAAATGTGTCACTGCATGTGCATTGTGCGTCAGAGTGATGGATGGTGTAAGTGTATTCCAGGATTATGTTTATGAAAGTTAAAGGGCCCTGGGGTTGGTCTGGGAAGCACATAATCTCAGTCCAAGTATAGGCTGGATGAACCAAGGCTTTATTATTAAACACCTATGAGAGGCCTAGAACTGGTGGAGGCCCCTGCACATCCAGCTTAACACTCTCTGGCCACTCCCATCACACGTCCTTGCCATTTGGGCATGAAATTAAAATGCTTCTCAAGAATCCATTTACTACTGAGCATGAAATAGGAACTGCATTATTATGCATCGATACATTTCGAAAAGGGCAACCTTTGTTACCCTTTAAATGTGCTGTCATGTCATTCCCTTGTGCTATCTTTCCATTTTTGGGGGGTTCTTTTCATTAACTGAGTTTTATCATTGAGATGAGAGTATTACAAAAAGGGAATAGTTTTGGCAATATGTTTCAGAGTTGATGGTACAAGTGAGAATTGGCTATAAACGATGTGGTATTGATTTCACATGTGGAGGAGGACTACCAGGGCTCAAGCAAGAGAAGAGGAATGGGAATGCAGTCCTTGGGATGTGCATAGAGGGCTTGCTGGAGGCTCTAGGGGCCCAGGGCCTGACTCCACAGCTATGGGAGCTGTTAAAAATACTATAAAAGTTCCAAATCCACAATTATTCCAACTTCTTATATTTATAAATCTCTGCTAATGCTCATGGTGGATGTATTACTAGTTTGAACATGGACATTGATTGCTGCTCCCTTGGTAACAATGCACTTGGTAATTATAAATGAGCCCATAAAGACAACTGGCACAGTACATTTGGTGGTACATCGTGACTTGTACAAGTCAGTTTGAAAGTGATTGAAAGGTATATTATAGTATAAGATATTTAAAAAAACAAACATTCAATTTAAAGCGCCCATATTATGTTCATTTTCAGGTTCATAACTGTATTTTAAGGTTGTACCTGAATAGGTTTACATGGTTTAATTTTCAACAAACACCATATTTTTGTTGTACTGCACAGCTCTCTCTCACTGCTGCGGATCCTCTTTTCACCTGGTTTCTGTTTTAGCTACAGAGTGAGACCTCTTTTCATCTTCTTCTTCACTACTATCTTTGATTGCACTCGCACATGCTCAGTAGCTCAGATGTAGATCATGTCAGCTAGCTAACTCTAGAGACAGTAAAAGAGAGCCTGTTTCTCCAACTTTGGTCAGTTACAAGGCAGGATTAGCTGGGAGACTTCTTCTAAACTAGGGACCACATGTAAGTAGTTCTTTTGGAGATTATGGTGAACTTGTGTGTGTTGTAGCAGTGCTTTGCTATTGAGAACGACGTAGCATGCTAGCGTTAGCATTAGCGTTAGCATGCTAACGCTAGCGTTAGCTACGAGCTATCGGTTGTGGTTAGCCAGCTCATTTCGGACTGTGACGTCACATCACGTCGATTTTGAACAGCTCACTAGGAGACTGAAGGCAGGACACATTCAGAAACCATATCTCACTCAAAACAGCGTGGATGGATTTTTTTCAAAGTTTGTATGTGTGTGGAAGCACCAGAGACACAAAAGAACACCCCAAATCCCAGAAAAAGTGTTTTTTTCATAATATGGGCACTTTAAGAATTGATCACAACTACATGTATGTTTGGCTATGTTTCGCATTTTCATCAGATGCAGATAGAGTGGAGATATACAGTAAATGGGGCAGAGAAAGGGGATGACACGCAGCAAAGGGCTGCGGTTGGACTCAAACCCTGGCCGCTGGCAAACACTGAGCCATCTACACCGGGTGAGTAGATGGTGCTCCACTAAAGAGCATTTTAGAATCTTACAGCTTATTGTTTTTTTTTTTTTGGCCCACACATTGTTGTTTTAGTTCACTTTCACTGCTCTCACAATGTTCTTTTTGGCGGCAGCAGGCATTTTTTTTTCTTAAAATAAGCTCTGATAAACCTACTGTACACTACCTGCCCAGCACTCAACTGCAAACAGATAAAGTTGGCAAGTAGCAGGTAAACATTGTGGAACATTTTTACCAGCTAAAGAGCCAGTTATTTCTCTCAGGATTTTTTGGAAAGTAGAGACAATGGTGAAAGAGCTAAAATAAGAGTACATTTTGGAATTAAACTCGCCTGTTGGCCAGAAACCTGACTCCAGCTGAATGTTAATGTTGATCTGTATCCACTGGATGTGTAAATACACTACTCAACTTAAAATGTGATATTTACAACAAATCTTGTTCTGCTGCCCCAAGTGGCCAGAAAATCAGTTACTGCACGTTAAAAAAAATGCAGACAAGCTGGAGTCAGTACCAGGATGCCATTTTTTTTTTGGGGAAAGATGACGTTCTCATCCAAGTTTTGTACTGATCCATCAGTTGATCACTTGATTTCAACCCGTAGCTCTGTTGTTTGTAAATTTGGAGTGCTGTCAGTAGCGAGAAAAACAAAAATAATCGGTGCTGCCTACACGGTGTTATCCTCCTGCTACAGTTTGCACCCAGGAGGCTGAAACAGGGTACATTTTAAACGTGCTTTTAACCTCTTAACATGTCAATACAAGTGCCTAGCCATGAACACAGTGAATCTGACTGCAGTAGATGTGAAAGAAATGCATGAAAGTTGTGCTAATTCAGCTCTGTTTAGTTCCGGTGTTGAGACCGCAAGACTTAGGGACCGTCTACAAACTATAACACAGAAAAGAAATACAACAAAAATATGTATTATTTTAATAATTAAATAAGGTAGTGTCTCCAAAGTTACCTCAATTATAAATTGTCTCCTGCTAGCTGTGAGTGCTTTGATTGCTGAAGGAATTGACTACTGGACAGCTAGCTATTAAGTTAAGTACTTACTTTATTTGGGTTTTTGCTACTTCTTCTTCTGTTCTACTTTCTATTGCTGCTGCTGTATTTCTTGCTGTAATTGGTTTTGTTGTTGAGCAAAGTTAGTGTTTTTTGTTAAAGTGAAACTAGTTAGTGTGAAGTGTGACTTTGGGAGTGGGGCCTAACGACTCCCAGGTGCTTTGACTGATTAGCGAGGGTGTGGCCTCCCACCGGTAGCCAACACCAGTCCCCTCTTTGTAATTAATATTGGTATTTGCGTGAAGCGGCAGCTTCGGCGGCAGCTTCAGCGGCAACCCTGCAATCCCTTGACTTCCTTGCTCTCACAGAGACCTGGATTACACCAACCAACACATCCACCCCTGCTGCTCTCTCTTCTGCCTACTCTTTCACCCACACACCCAGACCCACTGGGAGAGGTGGAGGTACAGGCCTACTCATTAACCCCAAGTGGAGATTTTCTCTCTACCAACTGCCAGAGTTCACTCCTCTCTCTTTTGAACTTCATGCTGTCACCATAACTCATCCGGTACAACTAGTCATCATTGTTATCTACCGCCCACCAGGTCCTCTGGGGGAGTTTTTGGAGGAGCTGGATGTCCTTCTTTCAAACATCCCTGAAACTGGTCCTCCGCTGGTACTTCTGGGAGACTTCAACATCCAGACAGAGAAGTCACCTGCCTTTCTTCACCTTCTCTCTTCTTTTGCCCTCTCACTCTCTCCTTCACCACCCACTCACAAAGCTGGCAACCACCTAGATCTCATATTCACTAGAAACTGCTCTACATCCAACCTCACTGTTACTCCACTCCATATCTCAGACCATTTCTTCATCTCATACTCTCTCAAGCTCACAACCATATCTCAAGAGACACCATCCCTGTCCGCCGTAGTATTCGTTCACTCTCTCCTTCTTCTCTGGCGGGGGCATGTGCTCTATCTACCCTCCCTCCATCTGACTCTTTCTTACCCATGCCTCCCAACGCTGCCGCAGACACTCTACTCTCTACTCTATCCTCCTCTCTCGACTCTCTCTGCCCTCTTACTTCACGACCGGCTCATAAGTCCTCCCCAGCTCCGTGGTTATCTGACTCGGTACGTGCTGAAAGATCAACTATACGGGCAGCGGAAAGGAAATGGCGGAAATCTAAACACCCAGATGATCTGCTTACTTATCAGTCTCTTCTTTCCTCCTTCGCTGCCTCTATTTCTGCAGCAAAAAGCTCCTTTTATCAAACCAAAATTGAATCCTCTTACTCAAACCCCAAAAAACTTTTCTCCATCTTCTCTAACCTGCTAGATTCCCCCAGTCCACCTCCTCCCTCCTCCCTTCTACCAATCCACTTTGTCAACTACTTTGTAAAAAAGATAGATGACATACGCTCTTCATTCTCCACCACACCTTCTGAAATCACCTTACCATCCATCACATCTAGTACTCTTTCCTCTTTCACCCCTCTATCTCCAAATCAAATTCTTACTTTGATTACCTCTGCCCGCCCAACCACCTGCCCCCTGGATCCTATCCCTTCTCATCTTCTCCAGTCCATTGCCCCTGACCTTCTTCCTTTCCTCACCCATCTCATTAACATCTCCTTGTCAACTGGCTGTTTCCCCACTGCCCTCAAAGAGGCAAGAGTGACCCCACTACTCAAAAAACCAACACTTGACTCGTCTGATGTAAATAACTATAAACCCGTCTCCCTTCTTCCCTTTCTATCTAAAACTCTTGAGCGTGCCATTTATAATCAACTCTCTACCTATCTCCACCAGAACAACCTTCTCGATCCACACCAGTCTGGCTTCAAGGCTGGTCACTCAACAGAAACCGCCCTCCTTGCTGTCACTGAGCAGCTTCACATTGCTAAAACAACCTCTCTCTCTTCCATCATCATCCTTCTGGACCTTTCTGCTGCCTTCGACACAGTGAACCACCAGATACTCATTTTGACACTCCAGAATCTGGGTGTCTCAGGCTCTGCGCTCTCATTGCTCACATCTTACCTGTCAGACCGAACCTACCGGGTAACTTGGAGAGGATCTAGCTCAGAGCCTTGCCCACTCAAAACTGGGGTTCCTCAGGGATCAGTCCTGGGTCCCCTCCTCTTCTCTCTGTATACCAACTCCCTCGGGTCTGTCATTCAGTCGCACGGCTTTTCTTATCACAGCTACGCAGATGACACCCAACTAATTCTTTCCTTTCCTGAGTCTGACACTCAAGTAGCAGCACGTATCTCGGCCTGTCTGACTTACATCTCTTCTTGGATGTCCACTAACCATCTGAAACTCAACCTCGACAAGACTGAGCTCCTTTTCCTTCCAGGCAAGGGCTCTCCTACCCAGGACCTGACTATAACAATCGACAACTCTATGGTAGTCCCCACCCAGACTGCTAGAAACCTGGGTGTGACGCTTGACGACCAACTCTCCTTCACTGCCAACATTGCTGCAAGCACCCGTTCGTGCAGATACATGCTGCATAACATCAGAAGGATACGTCCCCTTCTAACGCAGAAGGCGGCTCAGGTTCTGGTTCAGGCTCTAGTCATCTCACGTCTAGACTACTGCAACTCCCTCCTGATTGGCCTGCCTGCATGTGCCATCCGACCCCTGCAGCTCATTCAGAACGCAGCAGCTCGACTTGTCTTCAACCTCCCCAAGTTCTCTCACACTACACCGCTCCTCAGCTCTCTTCACTGGTTACCAGTGGCTGACCGCATCCGCTTCAAGACACTAGTACTTACATACAGGGCCACAAACGGATCAGCCCTAGCTTACATCCAGGACATGGTCAAACCATATACCCCAACCCGCTCACTTCGCTCTGCATCAGCCAAACTGCTTGCTGCCCCCTCACAGCGAGGGAGAACTAATCACTCAACCAGATCCCGACTGTTCACTGTCCTGGCTCCTAAATGGTGGAACGAGCTCCCCATCGACATCAGGATGGCTGAAAGCCTACCCATCTTCCGCCGAAGGCTAAAAACACATCTCTTCCGACTACACCTCGGATAAAATATAAAAAAACAAAAAACAACAAAAAAACAAAACTCTTGAACCTGCACTTCTATACGTTTCTTTGTAGCTTTGCTTTTTTAAAGCTAATGTACTTGCACTTACTACTTGTTATCTAGAGTTTGGACCTTCTCAGTTGAATGCACTTAATTGTAAGTCGCTTTGGATAAAAGCATCAGCTAAATGACATGTAATGTAATGTAATGTACAACTAGCTATAACTGTAGCACTTACTTTTAAAAAATAAGCATATGCCTATTTTTGAAAATAGTTTTGTATCTCTTTTCGGTGTTGTAGTTTGTAGACGGTCCCTAAGTCTTGCCGTCTCAACACAGGAACTAATCAGAACTGAATTAGAACGACTTTTATGCATTTCTTTCACATCTGCTGCAGTCAGATTCACTGTGTTCACTCGGAAGGAATCTCTTCACATGGCTAGGCACTTGTAATGACATTTCGAACATGTTAAGAGGCTGAAAGAACGTTTAAAATTTGCCCTGTTTCAGCCTCCTGGTTGCAAACTGTAGCAGGAGGATAACACCGTGTAGGCAGCACCGATTATTTTCGTTTTTCTCGCTACTGACAGCACTCCAAATTTACAAACAACAGAGCTACGTGTTGAAATCGACCGTAATTCTCCTTTAAGATCAGAATGCTGCAGAGATGTGAAAGGACTCAGGGAAAAGGTTTCTCAGACTGAAATTCCTTCATGTAGCCTACAGGCTTTTGCTGCAGAGTAGACGTACAGCAACTTGTAACTTTGGCATGATCCAGCTGGCCTGGACAGGGAGCTGGAAATGTTTACCATGGTCCACATGGATAATTTGTGTGTTTTTATTTAGCTGTGTGTATCTGGGACGGGGGTATGGGTGGAATGGGGGGAGTGCAGCAACAGTCAACAGATGCTGTCAAAGTGACCGCAGGGAGGAAGCAGAGACAAATGCTCCTCATTACAGCACTGAGTGCAGCCCAGTGGCCCAGTAACCAGCAGAAACCAGCTCCATGTCTTTGACTGTACAGCTGGAGATCAGCTGATCCTCACTTACAGTCATGTCCCATTCCCTTCTTCTTTGCTTTAGCTGAAAAGGATACATTGTGGCAGCCATTGTTGTACCAACAGGGACAATTCCAAGATTATTTAAGTGGGGTGGCACAGGGGGGACCAATAATCACTTCATTATTATTTTTACTTGTTTTCATTATAAAGAAATTCTATATCCGAATACAAAACACATTTTCTATAGACTCAGTCTGCATTTAAAAAAAAAAAAAACACAATTCCAGTGCTGGTTCCATGGTATCAGAATTTTGGATAGTCATCATGTTAACATTAATTGGTCATGTAACAAGGACTGGTAAGGTTGGCAGATCAGGCAGCCAAGCGACAGATTCTGATCCAATGGAAATCACAATTGTCAGATTGCCAGATTGCCCCCCTTCTAGCTCCACCCTTGTGTACCAACACAGGAGAGATACTCAAATGAAATACTTGACACCGAAGCATTTATCAAGGCTATCATTGCAGCTCTTGACTAATGACGACCCAAGCTAAGAGCACCATTATCATTTTAAAGCAATTTTTACTGTTCACTTATGCAAGGATGGACAGGTCAAGTTGGATTTTTCTTACCGTGCAAAGATAGACCACATCCGAGGCGGACGGATTTTAGTGTAATTCTGTATCGTTTGGACACTGTCCAGTTACATTGTTTATCTGAGAAACATGAAGACATGGAGGAAAATTTTAGCAGATTTAATTAAATGCAACCACATGAGATGCATAACTGACATTTTAAGGCCAAGTGTGAGTAACCAGAAATTCACAATTTTAAGATCTTTATGATCAGATATCGAAAATCATATTGAAATGACAAGTGTAACGGCAGGCTTAGACTCAACTGACTCAGAGAGTGTATTTGTCAATTTAATGAGTCATTTGACGTCTGATTAAAGGATCTTACGAATATCTTAAGCCCTACACAACAACAATGCATTAAATAATAACATAAAATACATCTATTCTGTTATCCTCTTAGGGCCTTGAAGACCTAATACACCAATTATGCTTCTCAGACAGATTCTGTTTGTTTCCTTTTGTCTTCATGTTTACAGCTGTTTCCTGTATTCCATATTATTATCCATTATCTCAATTATCTTTTCACTCACCCTGTAAGTGTTAGAAGTTCATTCATATGCTTTGTGTTACAGCCCAAAGTGAGAAAGAAACCAAAAAATGTCCCAGATCCTCACTGACTGAATTAACAGCACAGTGCAGCGTGTCCATATGGGTGATTTCATTGGGCTGTGAAACCAACGTCAGCAATGTTCCTGACCCCAATCAGGAGTCAGACAGCGGTACGGGGGTCACCAGGGGTTACATCGGGCCCCTCTGGATGGACAGGCAGGGAACTGTAAACCTGGAAGACCAGGAGCCCGAGCTCCATGTGTTTACCTCGCTTCTTTTACAAGTGATGTCACCACGTTGTAAAAAGATACAGTTCTCGGCGGCCCTGTTCTTTTGTTACTATTTGAGAGAATAAACACGGGCTAAGTGCATGGAGAGAGATCGAAGCGGAGGGCTCCATGGCTGGAGGGTAGGGGGAAGCGGGCTCCTGTGGTGCATGGTGCGTCCAAGCAGTTGAAGTGGGCTGTGGGGATCTGTAACTGTCCAGGTGCCGCAAGCTCAGGCCCAGCCTCTGCCGGGCCAAACCCTACTCACTGGTGAAGAGGGAGGTCCTGCCTATAAATATTCAGCCATCCTGCCTTTGCAACAGCAACAAAAACAGCAACTGCTGATGATTCTCCTGGGCCCTTCTCTGTGTGTCTTCATGCATGTGTGCTTCCTCTCTTGAAATGAAAGATACAGTGAATCACATCCTCCACTTCAGTGTCTGCAGGTCTCATTCCAGCTCCTTTGGAATTCCATAAATATTCAGCTTCCACTTTATATACCTGCTCGCTTTCTTCCTTTTTACGATACTGCCTCTCACTAAAGGTCTTTGTGGTATTGCAACAGAAATTCTCTTTACATAAGTCAAAGTAGCAATGTGTGGTATAAGCGTAGCCGTATGCATAAAGGCAATGAAACACCTTGTGTTTTATGTGAGCTCTCCTTGCTCAGACAGCTGGGTGGTTGCTGAGGCTGTGTTAACCTACAGTGCCGGGGGTCCCAGTATGCACTGGAGTGGTGTAAGTCAAGCTAAACAATTCCAGCCCAGCTGCAAAGGCAGGAATCGGACAAAATCTGGATATACAAATACTGTAGAGAATACAGAGACGCCTCGGCCTCTCAGGACCTTTCCGAGAGGTTGCATTTTTTTTCCTGCTGGGAATCACAGCTTTAAAAACTCCTGATTGTGCTGCATTTCTCTGTCACCCTGAAACCCCATCTCACTGACAGATGATGTCACATACACCAACAAACCTGACCACTGGAATAATGTAGCAAGCCTTTTGTGCCGCTCTGGTCATTTTTCTGATGAGACCTCCGCTGTCTTGCTGCGTTGCTTCGTCTCTTGGTTCAAGTGTATTTCTATGGTTCCTTGGCTCAGACTTTTATTAGCTTTTCCTGAGCCTCAAAGAACTTGGCCTGGCCTGGTTCTCCCCGGCACTTTCCCCACTAATGAAGTGCACATTCTGCTGGAGCGTTTGGCTGAGCCCGGTTCCTTGGCGATCCCTTAATGGGAATTTCCCCTTCTTCCATGCATCCCTGCCTGCCTCGCTCTCTGCCTCTGCCACTCTGGTGTGTGTGACTCATGTCCTGAACAGCCAGCCATTAGCCAGGGGACGCTTGATTCATAAACCTTATTACACTTTGTTTGTTTGCCACTGTTGGACTGTTTGGCTAACTGTCTGGGCAACTGGCTGAGTGACTTGTTAAAGTGCAAACTTATTGCAGGACTGGGTGGCTCAAAATGGGATAAAGGTTTAGAGGCGCAGACACTGAGGAGCAGTGAACTGTGCGAAAAAGCTACGTACAAGTGTATATGTGTGTGTGCAGTCAACTTACTGTGAGTGGGTTTAAGTAAAAAATCAAAAACAACATTCATCTACAATGACACATTCAAGACGGCACTTTCAGGCACTTTGACTGAAGTTGAAGCTGCAGACAGGCTTCCATTGCATTTTCCGAACTCGATCTCTGAATGACGAAAATCAAACAGGCTTTGATGGATGAGATGATTTCAAATTTCAAACATGACTGCTTGCTTCCACATGTTTTACAACCGCTAAAATTAAGTCAGACCACCAGTGACAGCACCTGTTGCTCCAAAACTTTAAGCAAATGAAACTGCACTAACTGCTCTTTTATTCCACGAGGAGCCTCTCAGCATTTAATATTTTGGAGTGTCTTAATCACTGGAAAAATAATCCTTGTATGTTTTTGTTGCACAGCTCAATGAGGATGAGATAATCTACATCCTCAAATCAACCTTGAAGGGCCTGTGCTATCTGCATTTTATGAGGAAAATCCACGGGGAGATGAAAGCTGGGAATATACTCTGTGACAGGGAAGGTCATGCGAAACTTGCTGGTTCTGGCCTGGCTGGACAGTTGACGGTGAGCTTTGATTCCACTGGGCCTTCCACTCTTTAAAAGTCAACATAATAAAACCAGGTCTCCCTTGGAGACTATGGCATATGATAATCATTTCTGTCCACAGTGGTTACAATGCTATTAAGTTAACCTTTCTGATGCGCAAACAAAAGGCTGGGAGCCATAGAATTTGGAAGTGTTTATTTCCACACAGTCTTTGCTTACATTTTACATCCAAAGAATGCTGTTGGGAAGATAGCTCTCGCGAAACTTTTACAGCCCCTCATGAGCATTAATCTTGTCAGAATCTAGGTCTAGCGTAAGAAAGCACTCCAGGGCTGCCAGAGAGACAATATGCTGAGGATAGAAGACAAGAAGCTAGAGTCTTCAGGCTGTTTAGTTAATTCCCATTATGAGCGGTTCGTCATGTTTCCAACAGAAGTTTGTGGTTTGGGCACATGCTGCTTAGGACATTTTACTTTTCCCACACTGGCGTATCTTCGCTGCTCATCTTATTCCTCTTGTCTCTCCATAACGATTGGCCAGTGGTTCTCTGAAATGGGTCAGAGAGCAACTCTCGGCTCCCCGTGGATGGTTGGTTAGTGAAGAACACACACACACACACACACACACGCACACACACGCACACACACACACACACACACACACACACACACACACACACACACACACACACACACACACACACACACACACACACACACACACACACACACACACACACACACAAACAAACACACACACACACACACACGCACGCACACGCACACGCACACGCACACGCACACGCACACACGCTCTGCTGAAGTGTCCTTGCGCAAGACATTCAAATCCTACCAGCTTCAGTAGTGCTGCTGCTCTGTGGCTGATCCTGACTTCTGACCCCCATGTGGAGGAGGCCGGGACATATGGGAATTCCCATTAGGGACCAGTATAAATGGCAAATTATTATTTTTAGAGACAAAAATAATGAGAGATTGATGAGAGATAAAAAAAATTATAGAGAGAAAGAAACACAAAACAATCCATCTTTACAGCACTCCTTTCACTGAATGAAATGTAATTTCATGTTCCAAAGACTCGTGGGATGTTTCTAACCAGAGCTGATTACCAGTGCTTAGAGGTCCATCCTCTGGTTTAGAACTGAACAGCTGCAAACGGGCCGGGCCTGCTGCTGCTGCTGCTGCTGGCTGGGTGGTCCGTAGTCTATAGAGCATAAGTACCCCATTACTTACCTGGCTGCATTGTTTTACTTTTTGGACACTTAGCCATTTTTGCTAAGCACTTGATGATTTAAAGAGATCCATAAAAACTGCAGGACCGTGACCCTCAAAAACCTGTGTTGGCTGGGTCTGAGTGGACCGAGACATTGGGAAGGAGGTGTATCTATAGGGTGAGTTTCAATTTAGTAAGGCTGGAATATATATATATATATATATATATATATATATATATATATATATATATATATTTAGTACAATAAACCATTTTAAACCTCAGGTTTAAAATATGTAACACAGAAATAATTTGAAAAGAAAAAGAGCATGGGGTGAGAGGGAGCTTGAAATTATTTTTGTTCGATTTACAGCCAACAATTCTGCAGAACTCATCATGCGTTTCTCCGTCAAGGCAGTAAGGGAGGATAATAGCGTGTAATGGTGATGCATTTTACAGGGTCATCCTTGTTCTTGTCCAGGCTCCACTGGCCTATTTGGAGACCTTCTTCTCACACTGACGATCCTGTTTGATCTTGTTCCTTGTCCTTCGGAAGATGTCATGCCTGAGGCCAAAAAGGCCCTTTTTTTGTGCTGAGATGTAAAGAGATGTCATCTAAAAGCCTGAGCGATGGCAGTTCTATGTTTTCTGGACACAGCTGTAGGGAAATGAAGGGAACCTCACCATTAATGTATCCCAAGTAGGTGTGTTCTTTATGTCTTTACACAGTAATCTTCCTTAGTGGAGAGGAAAGGCCACTGAAACAGCCCACATTTTTATTGAAACCACTTTATATATTCTTTCAGGAGGGTAACTATGTGCAGTCTTGTATAAAGTACAAGACTGCACATGAATAAAGTAAGTAGTAAGTAGTATCTTACCAGAAAATTACTTTGGTAGAAGTTAGTCTCCTTTTAGAATATTACTTGAGTAAAAGTCTTAAAGTATCTGATATTTACTGAATTTATTTTTCTGATATCAAATGTACTTGATTTTTAAAAGAAAAAAACCTTTGATTATGAACTTTATTGTGGCTTCCTTATAGTAAAGCATAATATTCAGGGTTTCCACACCATCTTAAAGGTCCAGTGTGTAACGTGTTTAGTTGTTCATTATCAAAATCTGTGTTGCCCTTTCACAAACTTGTCCTTTTTCATGAATATTTACCTCCACCATCAATTCCAAGTATTCCTTTTGGCTTGAAATTTTACATTTGCATTTGCATGAACTGGGGTAGACGCTCCATATTCATGCTCCATCTTGAAATACGTTAGCCGGTAAGGAACATACAGGACATACTGCTCTGCCTTTCACGTTTTCTCTGTCATGATAAACTAACAGGTTCTGCTAATGCTGCTAACGGGTATCGTAGCTTCGCGGCCCCGGCAAGTTTGAAGAAGGAAACATGGAGGACCACACGTATTCAAAATCCAAATTTCAGGAACAGGAGTCTTCTTCTTCTTCACCCAGAAAAAGAAAAAGGAGATTGAAAAAAGCAAGAGACTGTCTTTTTGAAGCGTGAAGGCTACCGTAGCTGTAATACTTACTTTGAACTGCGTGGCGCGAGAGAGTTGATTACGAAATATGATCTCAACGCTAGATGGGAGAAATTCCCACACACTGGACCTTTAAACATCAAACTCAAAGTCTGACATCAAACAAAGAGAAAAACAGACACCGAATTTTCATTTTTTGTGAGGAAGAATTTTTCACTCCAACGTACGAGTAATGAAAACGCTGATTGGAAATGTAGTGACGTAACAGTATGCATTTTATTTAAGAAAAATAGTGGACTAAAAGTGAAAGTTTGCAGAAACTTAAAAAACGAAGTAAAGTACAGATATGTGAAAATTCTACTTAAGTACAGTAACGAAGTATTTGTACTTTGTTACATTACAACACTGACTATGTGGCGGGTGGAGGTGAATGCTGCTGTACAAACCATAAGTCTGCCTTACACATCGCCTCCCCTCTTGCTGAACCCGCAGCGTGGCTCTATAAAACCTGTGGTAGGAAACAAAAAAAAACCTGTTTGTGTACTTTGTATCACTAGAATATGGCATTTCTTTCTGGAGATAATAGTTTTATATGTGTGCATTTAGGAGGGTTAAGTGGTCAGTGAGGATATGACCTACAGCTTTTAAAAGCCTGGTCATCCTTGAAGAATGCAACAATGAGCATGAGCAATCACATCACCATCAGTCGAGCTCGCATGGGAAAAACTGTCTCACAAAGATACAACGAATAAGTTGAAGTGATAAACAAATGACGGTGATGGAGTTTAAATGTGGCCCTTCTTCATGTGGTCTGAGCGGTTGTACTTGGGGCTTACTGTTCTCTTACATCCATATGCAATCACTGAAACACTCTCTGCATGAGCTTTTTTTTTATTAGATCACATAAAGTAAACAGTCCCACTGAGTGTTTTTGATAAATGCAATTTGCTGCTATGCTCCTTTCCAGGCTGCATCTTGTGTTCAGCCTGTTGTAAGTTAATTTGCCAGATCAACTGAAAAAACAGAGAAATCTAATGGAAAACACTGCCCTGGCATCCACACTGCATACCAGTGGTTGTCTGAAGAATGGGAGCCCTTTAATGTGGTGATTGCATGGTTTCAGTTTGAAATTTAGTTTCCGTAAAAAAGAACGCACTTTTCCGTTGTGCTTTTCCCCTATTTTATTCCTATTTCCTTTCATTTGTTGCTTACATTAGTATTTTCTCCAAGATACTTACACAAAATCATCACTTATGTGATATGAACTCTTCTCCAACTTACCTCCCCCACCCCCCCCCCCCCTTTTTATCGTTTTACCACATTTTGATTGTTTCTTTTCGAACCTTGGACAAAAGTGAGAGTGGTAACTCTAGGGCTGCTGCTGCTTTCGTTGCATAGTCAGACGTAATTATTTTTTGTGTGTGCATCCATCTGTACACATGTGCACGCACTGTGTGCGACTTCATTGGGGAAATGCTGCTATGGTACCAGACCTTCCATAAATCCAGCAAACCTCCATGAATAAAGGGAGGGGAGCTTTGGGATTCTGGGCAAAAGTAAGCAGTCTTGGAAAAATCAAAGGTGTATGGCACCTGAGGGAGGTGTACTCCCAGCCGTAGTTTTCATTTATGGTTAGCTAGGGCTGGTTAGGAACTGGGTTTGACACCGCTGCAGCAGTGGCATGCTTCCTCTGTGTCCTTCCCCACTGTGCTGCGAGCACTTCAAGACGTTGGCTCGTTCCTGCAACGAGATGTTAGCTTCTCTTTCAAAACCATCTTTTGTGCTCTGAACTGCTTCTCACCTTTTTAGGAAGTTTCAATTGTTTCATTCCAGAGCACACCAGAGGGCTGTGATGGCTGCAGTTTTGGCTGCTGATTTCCTGTCGGCCTCCATTTCTGGCAGAGCTTTCTCCTCCAATACAGCCTGCATCTGCTACAGAGGAAAAAACACATCCAGCACTCAGCCAAACATGAATCTTGCCTTCAGGAGGAAAAAAAAACAACACATTTACAAGGCCCCCAGGAAGAGCTAATCTAATACAAGAGCACCATAAACAAGAAGGAAGTTGTATTGACCTTAAACCCATTGTCCAGCTGACTTACAGAAAACATTACCTGCCATGTATAATTCAAACTGTGTTTAACCACTGCCATCTTTCTTAATATAACCATCAAGTGTCCCCCCTAATCCTCATTACACCAAAATCACAAGTTATCACTCTGAGGTATTGTGATATATCCACAGGATGTCCAGCTTGTACTGTGCAAGGTGAAATGATCATGTTATCATATTTTCTTTAGTATTAACATGGCATGCTGACACTCACAGGAACACACACACTTCAGCACATGTACACAAATGTTACATTTCATCATATTCACCACATCGCTCCAATCGACATGGACACAGAAAGTAGGTTCCCTTATTTTCTCTGGAGCAGGTTTGAGGACTTGTGGTGTGGTGTAAATGTGGGTTATTGTTATTCAAGAGTATGTGCTGGAATATTGGGCGTATCGATTGCTTTTTCGCCGCAGGCTTTCTTGGCCAGCCCACAAAAGCCTTGTGCTGCACGCTGCCAGTAGGCCCATTTCTGCTACACTTATTTTTAATACAAGTATTACATGACTTTGCTCTCTCAAGGTTTCAGAGGGGAGGAAATAGCAGATTGAATGTAAACAAGATTAGCTTCCCTCTCGTGCGGCACAGCCAGCTGCTGCGTCCGCGCTCGGCCGTAAATCTGCCGTACTGCCTGCACTGTGTGAAACTGTGTGCTGGAAAGAAAGATATCAACTCTGGTTCTGTCACTATGTGGTGGGAGGTCAAGATGAGCTGCAAGCCCTTCAATGGCATAATGAATGACTTATCTGTAATCAGCATTCTGAAACTCGACTCAAGAGATTTCATGTTGAAGCATTAGTTTGTGCAGCATCATTAATTCATTTTAAAGATGATTTTAGCCGCTATCTCTGCTGGCATTGTTGCAAGCATGTGGTTTGTATCTCCTGCATTAGCTCTGTCATGCTGTACTTCGTCGTTCCCTCCTTTGGTCCTGGAGTTAGCCGACACAGGCCTTGGTTCCTTCTGCTCCCTCAGCCATCAAAAACTAAATATAGCAGATTTGTTGCTCTTTCAGAATATATTCCACCTGCCAAAATACACAGGCCCTGCTTTCTTAACCTTGCGCGGTGATCTGTGTATTTGGAGTGGAAATGCAGTGAAAGGAGAAGCCGTGGCGCTCAACATGGCTGGCTTAAAGGCAAAGTAATGACACTGTCTGCTTGTGTTTTTGGAAGCTGTGAAACCACAGCAGGGAGCTCCCCATAACTGCTTCATTGTAACTCCATGCTATTACTCACATCAGAGCGATATTGATATTGATTGCTGCTGGAATGCTTACCCTCCATCCTGTGCTGTACTTACATAAGCAGTCGTCGTACAGGGTCCGTGCTCATGCTGTAGCGTCTCATCTGATGGAAGCTTCTGGCTTCGCTCAATTGAAGGAGAATTACAGCGAAAATATTTTCTTTTAGAACGTTAACATCAATGACATTGAAGTGGTATAGTTCATTGAGCTCATTCCCATTTACCCTCATTTTTCTTTACAACACCCCTCTTTGAGCCATTTATTATAATACCTACTATGAAGTCATCTCTAGAAGGGTAATGGTTAATTTCACATTTTTTGATTTGTAGATATTTAGAGGGAGAAATAGGAAAAAGTAAAATATTGTGCTTGAATAAATTTGCGCTCGTAAATTCTCCTTAGATACTCAGTGTTCTTGTGCCATTTCAAATGCACTAGTCTGGATCAATGGAAGTAAATTCCCAGAACAAATCGTGACATCCGGTGCATGGACGTCAGGCTTTGCCCTTCACCTTCCGCTCGAGTGTTGCCGTTCTTAAAATCCCTTCGTTTTATGAAACAACAACAAACTTCAAGCTAGCCAGCTACGTGCTGAAAATGGCAAGTTTTGAATAGGTTTTGGTTTGTGCAACAAGGCAGGCATGCTTGGTTCTTTAAGGGAAGAATATGTTTACGGCATTTACTATCTTTCTGGGACGTTTTGGAACCGATTGGGGGACTTGCTGTGGACGAAGTACACACAGCGATAGAGCAAATTACATTTAACCATGTATCCAGCTAATTTAAATAGCTCACGTTACTGGATTGTTTGAACAGTTAACTTCATTTAATATTGGAAGTGGCGTTTTCTTTTGCAAATGTTCCACCAAATCAAGTTCCTTGTCGGGACTATTTTGCAGATACACCGCCGCTGTTTCCGGAGCTTAGCGCTGCCCAAGATGATTGTGATTGGTTTAAAGAAATGCAAACAACCAAGAGTGTGTAGCGAGACCTTACTCCACAGCGCTTTGGAGGTAGGCCTACTGTAGGTCTGGCAATGCAAGACTACAAATGAACTCAAAAACTCAAAAGAACACTAAAAATACGTTTTGGTTTCTTGAAGCAGCAGCATTTTAAAGACCTGCTTTTGCTCCCTTACAATATACTCTAGCAGCATTGAGTAATATAGTAAATGACTGTAAGCTGAAATCAAACTGCATCTCTAGCTTGGAATACAATCAAATGAAAATGTCTTCCAGAATCTGCTTGATATTTTTAAGAAATCACTGCATTGCTCCTTTCCAGATGCAGCAATGTGTTCTGAGAACTGTAATCAGTCATCAGAGTGTTTGTGCTCTGTCTTTACAACATGCGAGCAGATTCTAGTGGGGTTCATCAATGGAGGAATGTGACTGACTTCACAAGGTTTTCATAAAGGAACACTTCATCTTTCACTTCAACACTTTTTCATACACGCACAAATAATGCCATCATGGCATCTGTTGTTGATCCTTACTTATCTGCCTCATTTTGATCGCATTAGGACATTCTCAATGAACTATGGAGCAATCGGAACATTCTTCATTTGTACTGAATTGTGCTCATATTATCATATTAAATTCAGATGAATTATCACATTAATGCAAGCAACCACAGTTCAGCTATTTTAGCCATGCTAATGACATGGCTCTAGTACAGTGGTTCCCAGCCTGGGGTCCAGGCACCCCCAGGGGGGGCGGCAAAGATCAAAGGGGGGGTCTTTATTTGGTTTGAGGTTGAGGAAAAAAAAAATATTTGCACATGTTAAAGAAATTATGATAATACACTAGAATATATAATGTAAACAAAAGTCTGTGTAAAAACTTTATATTCTGTTGTATCCTCGTTTTTCCTGCCGTCACGGCATCACTATTTTATGAATGAAACATGGCGGAGAAACGTAACAGTGCTGATAACTCCTCTGTATCAAAAAAGAAAGTAAGGCTCTATCTCAAGAGTTACCTCAACTTAGGTTTCGGGGGGCAGGGGGGGGGGGCTCAGCTTTTCTTAGACATGAGTAGGGGGGGCGCCAAGGAAAAAAGGTTGGGAACCACTGCTCTAGTAGCATTGGTCTGTTGGTCTGCCACTTTTGTCCTGCCTAAATAACTTTCTCTAGCCTATTGGATGAATTGCTGTAAACATTTATCCAGAAGATGAATCCTAAAAACGCCACCATGAGGCTGTGGTTTTCAGTGAAACTACTGGATGGTTTGTCATGAAATTTGGTGCACACATTCATGTCCCCTTCAAGTAATACTTTTGTGGATGATAAAATGAGCTGAACTGGACATTCAGAACATTAATATAGCAGCAAACACATATTTGTTTTATATAGTAGAGTAACTGTGTCCTGAGCAGAGAATGAAGGCACACTCCTTCTGTGTGTGTTGTAATCCGAGTTTCTGTGTTCTTTGTTCTTTGTTTTGATAGTCGGTCCGGCCATGTGTAGGCTACATGTGAGTGCATGCGGCCGTGAAAAAACTTATTTCACGTATTGGGGAATAATCTGTGAGAACCACGTGGAGGCAATCCCAGCCTGCTGGGATATTTCGGTTTTAAACCAAACACCTTCAAAACTAATGACATTCATATTAGCCTCAGCTGTACTTCGTACTTAGCGCTAATTAGCAAATGTTAGCATGCTAATATGCTAAATTAAGATTGTGACCATAGTAAACATTACATCTGCTAAACATCAGTATGTTAACATGAGACATGAGACATGAGACCGCTGCTAGGGGCGCTAATTTATGATATGCTTCTGTGGGTCGTATTGGAGCAGAGATCTTCAACAGGGGGTCCGGGACCCCTAGGGGCTCCTCAGAGTTAGTGCAGGGGGTCCACCAAATTATATGAAAAATGTATTGTTTTTAAAGTTTCTTATTTCAAAAATTTAAATAAGTCTGAAAATATACATTTTAATAGCAAAGATGAATTAAAATTTGTGAAGAAAAAAAAAGTACACATTGAAGATAATCTTACTATAGGTAACTATGGTAGCCATACAGTTAAACTTAAGGAGTCACTGTGCCTTCCAGATGGATGTTTAACATTAAAACATGATGCATAAATAATATCCATTTATTTACATCCATTCTGCCCAGTTTAATATGTAACTCAATTATATACAATATATGCAGCACCTACTCTGTCTCTCATTCAGCTTAGGGGTCCCTGGCTTAAAAGACGTTGAAGTCCCCTGTATTAGAGGGTAGGAACAAACGACTGACATCGTCACGGTTTGGAGGACGTGTTGGGATACTGAACCATTTTGAGCATGTTATTAGCATTTAGCTCAAAGCAGCTGCGCTGTGCGAGAGGGCATCCTCACAAAATTGCTAGTATGGCTGTAGAGTTTTTAAATATGTCTGCGTGTGTCTGTAAATTAGGGTAAATATATAAAGCGAGACGTCAACCTGCATCAAAATAAGAAGTCATGAAAAGTTGGTTAACAGGCCTGTAGATTTATGATGCCACAGCCTGCTGTTACACTCGTGTAGTTTAGCACTTCATTCTGTTTTCACCTTGGTCGAGTTACAAGACGAATGTGCAGCTTTGATTAGCGAACATGAACAGGATCAAACTTCTGTCAACCAATCACTTCCCTTTTTAAAACTATATTATGTTCTACCGAAACAACCACACATATATAACACATATAATATGTTGCAACTAACAAATGCGACGAGCATTTGTAAAATCTGCTTCACACTCAAAAACAATGATGTGCGATCATGTGCTGCGAGTGTGATGGTTTTCATTGTGACCAGCTGATTCCAATGATTAGCTTCTCTTCTTTCCCCTTCTCTAATCAGCGAAATCAGCTGATAAAGCCTTTGGTTGGAATGAAACCCGGCATGACAACGATTGCCTTTCCTGCTCTGTAGTTACATGAACAAATGCTGTGTATGTTCCAGAAATGTGCTTTCCCAAGGGCAGAGGCACACAGGAAAGCATTGAATTGACAGGGGATAGCATGACTTTAATGGCTTACAGTTTTTCACAATCGCTAACATCCTTTTGTCCAATCTGTTGTCACATTTTCAAAACTCTTAACACAATTAGCCCAACAGCAGTCTGTTCAGGCCATACCATTAACACAATTCATGTTGTTTCCACAAAATATGCAGACAATTAACCCATTTCTAAAATGTCAATCTCTTCTTTACATACAAGTTTGCCCAATACCAAAATTATGGATCTTGTCTTTTTTTTTTTTTTTTTTTTTTTTCAAATGCTTGCACACATCATATCAGAATTGAAGACATAATGTTCAAAACCTTAAATATTTTTGAAAGGAATGGTGAGCGCGTCAAGGAACTCAGGCACCAATACGTCCAGTATACGGTACAGTATGTTGTCTATCAAATATCTTTTTTCTATAGTGAGTTTTAGAATTTGTTACTGATTTACAGTGCTGATACTGTGTTGGATATCTCTGTTTTTTTGTTTTGTTTTTTTTCCCCTTCTGTGCCTTTTTTGTTTCACTGTAATTGTGTATTTGACATAATTTCTTTTATTTATTTTTTTCAAATTCTGAACCAAAAGCGACACAGGTGTTGATCACTGACTGCAATTCCTGTTGCTAATAAAGATTTTACTTCGGCAATTCTGTAATTTTTCTACTGTATATTCTATAAAGTAAAGATGACTCATTCCCTTTTACATAGTTTGTTGTCAAAAAGGCAAACATTCGACCCTTAAGCCAAAAATATAGGGTGGTTACGTAAAGTAGCCTAAAAGGAAGCTGAATTACAATTTGTCTATTGTTTGCAGGTAAAACTGAAACATGAGAAGTGATGCAGTTTTTGTAATATCATCATTGACTAGAGAAAAATGTGCTAGTGTTTTGACCGAATTATTTAATTTTGAGTCAGGTTTGTCGTGTTGTGATAGAGTTGATGTATGAAGAAAGTTTTTTTGCATTTTGAAATGTAGAGTTGGTATTTAATGAAAAAGCAGAAAATGATCATGATGAATGAATTTGAATACATTACTTTATTGATCCCTTCAGGGAAATTATTTGGCTAGTTGTGTGAGGTAGGTGGGCTGCTGTGTTAAGAGTTTTGAAAAAGTATCTTAAGTATACGTAAACGCTTGTTAGCAATTGAAAAACACTGTAATAGACTTTAATTTATATGAAAATGTTATACATTTGTAACTTAATACTAAAACGAACACAAGCACAATCAAAGTAACTATCCAGTATTATTTATACATGTATTAGAAAGCCTGATTTGCTTCAGTGAGAGTTCCTATAATAAAGTTACTCACAGCAGTGGCAGTACCCAGCACCCTCCCTCCCTTCTTCCCCTCTCCCTGGTGTCTCTCCCTCCAGTCACCCTCTCTCATTCCCAGGCTCTGAATGTGGGTGTCCCGCCGGGAATTCAAGTAGCACATCGGGTCGGCCACTCAATACCCCCTGTTTAAAGGGATTCATTGCAGACTAATTGGGATAACATGGCTGGAAATGTTGACCTTGGTATTTCTAAACAAGGTTTCAATTAACTTGTAATAAGGCCAAGCACCAGGCCCTAGACGGATCCTCCACAAGCAGAAGGAAATGCGAAACATGCCCCAGTTGATGGTTGGCTTTTCTTAACTTTGATTAATCACTCGGAGAGTAAGCAAGTGGGACTGGTATAATAATTAGAAGGGAAAACACTCTGTGCTTACCCGCAGTAGCGTTTAGACCAAAGATTGAGTTACTGAAGGATATGTCAAAATGTCTTCTGTTCCCCTATTACATACAAATAAAGCACATTTTTGTACTTACTTTTGTATCTAATGAAAACCAATGCCTTCATACCTCCCACACACAGACGTTTGTTGGAGCCTATTTCACAAGACTTCCATTTTTTATTTCTCTTATTTGAATAATGAAATCTTGTTCATTTGAAGTGGGAAACCAAATAATTTGAATTGTCTTTTAATGTCTTAACTATGTTTGTCCCACTGAGGTTTCTTTGAATGTCAGAATGTGGTGTTCCCCCATTTTTGTATAATACAATCAGAGAAAAAACAGCTGGTGACCTCTGTTGTCCAAGGTGTGACTGTGATCGAGTACAGTCCAAATACATAGAACTGCAGATATTTTTGATCTGTTTTTAATAATGACGTGTCCCTAACAATCTGCCATTAATTTTTATTTTGAACAAAAGCCTCCTTAAACCACATGCTAAACTGGCTCTGACTTACAGAAATGATACTTTGAGGAAGTTTATTGTTTCACATTATATTGTGTACAGGCTCTTAGATCTCGGTGCCAGTAGCCCTGATCCAGCAGGCCTAAAAATGGGATGCCAGAGTTTTTTAGATTTTGGTACAGGAACTGATCTGAGCCACCTGATGAGAGACAGAGTGAAGTTCTGGCTAAAGATGGGCCTTTGCCCTGTTGCTGAGTCAGCACTTCTTCTATATGCATCAGGTCATTTGGAGCCACAGGACACCAACTGACCTGCGTTGAATTAGCGTTTAATTCATAAGGCAATAATGGGTGGAATTTCTGTGGGCTGCTCCGCTCACAGGAAGACACGAAGACGACGGGATGAGGAGATGGACTCGCAAGATTAAGCTGAAACTCAATGAAAGTGGACGCTGAATTCTCCCTCCCTTTCATGTTGCTCTGATATCACCAGGTTGACAGTTTTGTGTGTTTGGCTTCCTCTTCGTCTTCTTCTCTCCCTGCCTCCTCCTCAACTTCCTCCCTAATTCTTCTTTCCTGCTATTTCGAATGATCATGAGTCCAAAGAATGTCTTTCTGCAAGTGTTTAACACACTGGTCTTTGAAGCATGGTCCAAGTGGCTGCTTTGTCAGTGCTTTGTTGTTCTAAATGCTAGCTGTATTAAATCACCTCCCAGTCCCCGGCCCCTGTGTGCTTCATCTTCTCCAAAACTCCATCTCCATTCTCAGGGAGGAAGTCCTGTTCTGCACTGCTGAGGCTGTCGAGGGACTTGGCATATTTACACAGGTTTTTAATGCAATTCTAATAGCACCGTGACACTTTAAATACAGATTTTTGTTGCTTTTGGAGCAATTTTCGTCAGCACATATCATCACACTAGAGACAGGAGCTGACTGAAAGAGAGCGGGTTGCTTCTTTGTCACTTCCAATAACTACTTTCTCGTTCTCCTCCTGTTTAATCTAAGCCTAAACACATGTTGCCAAATGGGAGATGATGGAAAAGAGCTTTAAATGACTAACCTTAAGATGCTCTTGTTGCGAACTATATTGTCAGAGGAAAATTCCAACTATACAGAAGAATCTAGTGTTATGTTTTCAGAGTTTCTAGAGTTAAAAATGAGGACTGATCCAAGGTACGAATCAAACCATGTTCTAAGGGAATCTGCATTCTCAAATGAAACCAGTGGTGGTAAGTAGGTTAGATTTACCCAAGTACTGCACTTAATAACAATTTTGAGATATTTATACTTTTCGAGTATTTCTAATTTATGCTTTTTTTATTTTACCTTCACATTTCTTCTACTTTTTACTCCATTACAATTATTTGACAGATAAAGGTACTAGTCACTTTTCAGATTAAGATATAACATTGTTAAAGATTAAACCAGTGGTTCCCAACCTCTTTGGCCCTCTTACAAATATGCAGTGTGTTGGGGCCCCTTGTGGCATAAGACATTTCCTCTTTAAATATTTAAGATTTATTTGACTTCCAAAAATACAAAAGGATACAAAAGATAAAACAAACTTTTCTTTCCTGCCCCATTAATCATCTCACCATCGCTTAGATTTATCTTGTTACCCTTTGGAGGGACCCCACACCAAACTACCTTACTCTATTTAATTTCATTTATTTTTTTAATTTATACTTTTTGTGGATCCCCAGAGGGGAAATTAAATTTTTTTTCACTCTGTTGTTTGAACACACTACACACAGGCCTGAAATACACACACATGCTTAGGCCCCTACACATGCACTAATGGAGAGATGTCAGTGAGGGGCTGCGACTGCTGGACATGCGCCCCGAGCATGTTGGTGTGTGTGTGTGTTTGTTCAGTGCCTTGCTCAAGAGCACCTTGGTAGTGCCCAGGAGGTGAACTGGCACTTCTCCAGCTACCAGTCCACACTCTGTACTTCGGTTCGTATGGGGACTTGAACCAGCAACCCTCCGGTTCCCAACCCAACTCCCTACGCACCCTTAAGTATATGAAATGGTTAATAGTAGCTCCCCCTCGAGCAGCTACAACAATAAAATGCTACTTACAAATTGATGCATAAGTACTAACAATAATCTCATAATGTCATAATAATATATCAGTCATAGGAATACTTTTACTTTGACACTATGTACATTATTCTGATACTACTTCTGTACTTTTATTGAAGTAAAATTTGGAATGCAGGACTTAATAATAGTAGTAGTATTTTTACCTCATTGTATTGATACTTTTACTTAAGTAAATGATCTGACTACTTCTTCCACCAGTGCATGAAACACACCCATACCTCAGTTTAACAGCGTAATTAACTTTGCCTTAAAAGTGAAAGCACAGTGGCTTGTGTTTGCTTTTTATTCCCAAACATTTGCATTTGATTCTTTTTACAGACAGTCTTATAAAAGACTGTGAAATGATGGAAGGACTACAGAGGACGTGCAGTAAACCGGGTAGAGGAAACGCACCTTTCTTTTACAGCCGGGGCATAAACAGTAGTTTATGGTTGGAGTTTTACTGTCATATTGCATAAGCAGGCAGGCAGGCCCCCTTTAGAAAGAGCTTAAGCTTTGGCTGAGGTAGATGCTCTTATGAAATGGTTGGATCTTTTAATCCTACACATTAATGAATTAGATGTAGAGTAAAGGTGCTTGCAGGCACTGATCACCAAGGATTAGTCCTCTCCAAACTCCCTATATCGTTTGATATTCCCACCCACATATTTTTCATCAGAAAAAAAAAGACTACGTATAACAAGGATTATTCCACTCAGCTGCTCCCATTATTTAGTGGGCTACATTTTTTACTAGACCAGGAATAGATGCTACCACAGCAGATAACTATCTAAACTTTAAAGAGAGCTCTCCTCCAACTGCCAGTGGTCTGAGGAAAGAGGAGCAGCTCTTATCAGTTCTCTCAGCGCACAGCCTTCACCTCTGCCTTATACACACTGGTATCTGCCTTTTGTCAAATAGCTACCCTAATTTTATGGCTTTACCACCCTTTGTATGCGTCTCTTCACCTGTGATAGCGTTCAAAGGTGCATCCACCCAAAGATAACAGTTTACAGTAGTTAATTGGTGATTAAACGACTAGATGTCCTTGTAAAATGTCGCTACCTGTGTTGTGGTGTTTTAAAAAAAGTTTTTTTTAAAGATGTAAAGCATTTCATTGGGTTTTAAAGTAAAGTGTTTGCTTTAAGGGCGTTTATAGGTTTGTCGGCAATTATATAAAAACCTGTAATAACGGATGGCATGACATGATATATTGGACCACTGTAGAGTACACAGCATCACTAATCATGAGGATCTTTCTGCTTATAATTCTCAAATGAAATCTTAAATTAGATGTAACAAAAAGTATATGCTAACGTCTGGCCCTATTATCACCAACACATTGGCCAACTTCATACATGTGGACGAGCAACTATGCTACACCAATAAGTGGCATGTGAATACCCCAGTATGGCACAATACACACTTAAAGTGCCCATATTATTATATTATTTTTTTCTGGGATGTGGGGTGTTATTTTGTGTCTCTGGTGCTTCCAGCACATACAAACTTGGAAAAAAAACCATCCATGCTGTTCTGAGTGAGATACGGGTTTCTGAATGTATCCTGCCTTCAGTCTCCGGGTGAGCTGGTCAAAATCGGCAGGGCCGTCTACGTCATCGGCCAAAACATTTGAATTCTCAGAGTCTCAGGTTCTGCAGGAGACTCCCTTCCTTCTTCAGGATCTGATTCTGGTTCGACCATGTATGGTTGAACTACTGCCGCCATGTCCGTAACTTTCACACGTAGTTCTATCTAGTCACGTTAGTCTACACTCTCCCCGTTACTAATGTCTGTGCCCAAGCACTGACTAAGTGATTATCTGTTGATTTTCCTGTGAGAGGATTAGTGTCCAAGTTTTATGCTAAACTGATGGAAGTATCCATAGGAGAACTCCCAATAGTAAAGAAATGGGAACGAGAGCTGAGCCCTGAGGGGAACACAATTAATTGGGAGGCAGTTTGGGACAACATCTTCCACTGTTCTAAGAACCCAAATCACCAGCAGATCCGCGTCAACATATGCCATAGGACATATTGGACTCCTCAGAAGATACGTCTCTAAAGTCATTCCCACTCCCTATTGCACGTTCTATCAACCTGAACAAATTGGAACCTTCCTGCATATGGTCTGGGAGTGTGAACAGGTGGAGTTCTGGCATAAAACAACATCAATAATATCTGATGTGATAGGATGTCAAATTCCTACTGACCCGATTGTTTTGTTACTTATTGACGACTCTAAATTACACCTGCTTGAGAGACAGAGGAAGATTTAGCTAGCCGGCTCAACTGCAACCAAGAAAATGATAGCACTGGCTCCCCGGAGGAGGAGTTCTGGCAAAGCGAGACTACCGTTGGACAGAGCCAGGTCAGCTGTTTCCCCTGTTTCCAGTCTTTATGCTAAGCAAAGCTAATCAAATGCTAGCTGAACCCTTCTATAGAATCTTCTCATCTAAGTCTCCAATAGAAAGCGAATAAGCGTATTTCCCAAAATACCAAACTATTCCTTTAAAACTCTTTCTCTGTTGTGGAAGTAAAACTTTCGACTTCTTTCAAGTGGTTGACCATGATATGATACTGATCTCCTTGTCCACCCCAAGTTTCTCTCTTGCTGTCATTTCAGTGGCAGTCAGATTTTACACCGGGGACAGGTCTGCCAATGTGAGATTTGCAGCCACCCTAACCTCAGCCAGAGCTATAAACCCATGTAATTACATTTTAAGCAGCATTGGCTAGTTGAAATACCTCGAGTAATTAGTTTTGTTTTCCACTCTTCCTATAATCTTCTCCTTTTGTGTGAGGGTTTGGAGCATGAGCTGGAGAGAGAAACAGAACAAGTCGGTTGGTAATATGGAATGAATTAGAAAAAAACTGACGTAGTTGGATGTAAGAATAGAATGACCCCTTTCATCCCCCAACACACACACACACACACACACACACACACACACACACACACACACACACACACACACACACACACACACACACACACACACACACACACACACACACACACACACACACACACACACACACACACACACACACGCACGCACACACGCACGCACACACACACACACACACACACACACACACACACACACACACACACACACACACACACACACACACACACACACACAGACCACCTGAAATGTGTTTTGGGGGTTGTTTCCTTTGATTAGGAGTGTTATGGGAGTGCTGTACAAATATAAAAGCTGTCCAGACGGTTTTATGGTGTTTATTTGTGGTACCACCTGTGTTTCCATACAGAAGAATGAGCTTGTGATGGTGATGAGGAACATAGAGTGTAAAGAAAGTACAGTGTGTGCTGTGCTGGCCAGTCGAGAGCCAAAAACATGCCTATAAAGTACATCTTAATCTGTTCCTGCTTCGAGAGAGACCAGCAAATCCTCAACTTGGCCTGGCTTTTAATTTGTTAGAAATCTCCATGGAGCAGTTGTCACTGGGCTTTCAGAGGGTCCCTTAGACACTCCCGCTACCCCACCGCCCCTGCCTGTCCTCCTTGCTTCTTCCTCTCTCTCTCTGCCCCCCCCCCCCCCTTTCTCTGTCAAATATTTATAGCTGATGGCAGATAAGATTATTTCAGCCTCGAACCTCTCAGTGCCAGCTGCTGCAGACCTTTGCTCACAATAAAGCCTAAGATGAGTTCCAGGCAGGGGGAAGATTGTTTTATTTGGAGCTCATCCTAGGCCTCTATTGATAGGAGGGTGAGGTGCAGAAAAGCAGTACACCATTCACTTTCTTGGCTCAGCGCATCGTCACTGACTCTTATCTTGAATTGTGTGGAATTCTCTTCCTTTCATACTCAAAGGCTTTTTGTTTTGAGCACCGACTGTGGCAGTGGCACTGGGCTTCAACCCTGGTAATGTTTTCAGGGTGACACACACAACTTTATTTTGTTTTTTGTCATGAGTAAGTGCTGTTAGCACGCACCTGTTTGCCAGTTCAGGGTTCTCCAAAAAAATTTTCTTTACTGCCAGAGATTGTGGGAAACGTGTGATGATTTGCTGAGTGTATGTAAACGCTGACCACAGTATATTTAAGAGCATTCAAAGAAAGACATGATCCCTAATTCAACTCAGATGCTTTACATTTTTTATTGTTTGTTATAAATGACTTTCCATAATTTGAAACATCATTAAATGGGCTGAAGTTTGTCTATTTTGAAGTTTGATCAAACAGGAAATCTTACATGAAGCTGGATACATTTGGAGTATTTCTACTTTATACATGTACATTTGTCAGAGTGAATCGGTGTCAGTGTCTCTTTATGTAAGGAATAAATCACCATGATGAAATGCCAGGGCTAATCCAGCTGAACACACTACAACCTGTCATAGTTGGACCAAGAATGGCCTCCTAGCCAGTCAGCTCATGAGTGGAAAATTAATCTTGTTTAATAAAATAGAACGCCATCTGGGATTTGCAGTCAAAATTGTTACAATATGTGAAAAAGCCGTCCCAAAAAAGTTGTACTAACCTCAAGCAACCCTGGAATTTCTGTGGCTGCACAAACAGTTTTGAAGCATATACTGTGGCAGATGCACACACAAGAAAATGATAGCAGCATTTTATCAAGATGTCTTTCAGCAAATGCAATAAAACTTGAGCATTAAAAAAAATCCTGTGCAACTTCAGTCAGTCCTTCCAGAAAAATGCAGAGTTTTTTTGTGATTGTTGCAGGGCAAAAATCCTTGATTATGCGGCACGTTTTCTTAAAAAATACAATGGAATATGCGGGATATTTCTGCAATTTTATGCAATGAAATTGCGGGAACTTGCAAAAATTGCGGGAACTTGCAAAAATTGCGGGAACTTGCAAAAACTGCGGTTTGAAAAAAAGGTCATGTCACGACATGTTATGTTACTGTACTGCAATTTATATGTAAGGAGAATATAAACCAACCATATGGTCCAGGGGTAACTCTTCCTCTCTGTCATCTTCATCTGCCTCCTCCTGATCACTGTCTGCCTCTGTCCCTCTCTCTGAACCTGCAGCCTCTTCATCCCTCACTGTCAATTCTTCCTTTCCCTCTTCTCTTTCACTCATTTCTGCATCTCCTTCTGTGGTCTTCTCCTGCTCTGACCTGCCTGGTCTCTCCAGTTTCCTGTCTTCTCCTTCTTCATTTCACTCCTTCTCTTCCTCCTGTGCACATCTCAGGATTTTCTTGGCTGGCAATATCCCCACTTTTAGTCTTCAGCTAATATCTCCAGCTACTCTGGCCTGCAAAAGTCAAGATGTGAAAAGCTCTTGTTATTCTTCTATTACATTACACTGTATGGCCCTGTAGCTAATATAAGTAGCCTGAAGAACATAACATCAGACGAGATTTATTACATGCACACATCAGTTATGTTTAGACTGGCCTTCTTAACCCCGTTGTATTTGTTGTTTTCCCAGTTTGACAGTAAAGGATGTTGCCTGGTTTAATTTGTGCAGCCGTATTGCCGTGATATGTGAGAGGAAGTGGATTTTATAGTACTCCTTAACTAATCATATACAAATGATCGGTCTCAGCAAGCACTGTGTAGTGTGTTGTAACGTAACGCCACCGAAACGGCGACCCTCTGTAAACGTTATGAATTCAAACATGCCAGTTTGTAATATTTTGTATTATGCTCTTCTTGTCTTTACTGAAATCAAACTAATCAAACAGCAGAATGCGCTTACAAACCAGGAGGGAGCGATTTGACTTTTGGCTAACGTAATGGACGCGCTGTTGTTGATGCTGACTCGCCTTTAGCAGACATTACATTTATTACAAATTTAACTTTAGATGAATGTGTGTTTTAACTTCACCTGGGGAAACTGACTTCACTTTCCGAGGCTCGGCTCGGTTGCTCCAGTCTTTGCCGGGATGCAGGACCACCGCCCCGCAGCAGACTCGCTGTGTGTGTGTGTGTGTGTGTGTGTGTGTGTGTGCGTGCGAGCCAGAATGTGCGAACGCTGCTGCACGTTTGATGCAGGGACGTAGCTAAGTATTTGAGGGGCAGGGGGCTAAGATTACATCCACAATTATTATTTATTATGAATTAATATAAATTAATTGTTTGTTTCAATGTTTTAAGAAGCCTGTGCACGTAGTGGCATTTTGTTTTTACAAGCAAAGTTTTTTGAACACCAAAGTTAGGGGGGCAGCTGGGGGGGCAAGGCCCTACAGTGGGGGGTCAGCTGCCCCCCCTTGCCCCCCTGTAGATCCGCCCCTGCTTATATGTGACTTTTTGCAACGAAAATGCGGGGATTATGAAATCATGCAAGCCCTGCATATTTTGCGTGGAAATCGGCAATTTATGCAGCAAAAGTGCGGTGTATTTGAAAACATATAGGCCCCCGCATAAATATGCGGACATTGGCTGATTATGCATTGAATTATGCGATCGCATAATCACGTTTTTCTGGAGGGAATGTTCATTGTGCACAGCACAGTCAGCATAGTAGTGTTTAATCATATCTTACAATTTTATTACACATCTTATTTAGTTGTCCTCAATCAGAGTTCATTCAGAATAACTGTAAGTGAAGTTCAGAAGCAATATGAGGCAATGCATGGGTGTTGGTGTTGTCAGTCTTATCAGCTGTGCAGGGCTGATGTGCATTTTGTTGTAACCAACGATAAAAAATTCAGTGGGTGGATTGAATAGACTTTGTCCCATGGTCTCAGTGTTATGTGTTGCATATCAGTCTTTACTGTTGACATGTTTAGAGGGCAAACAACACCAGTGGCGCTCTCTGATTGGCGAATAAGCAAAAAAGAAACATGTGAGACATTATCAGAGCTACTGTCTATTGATTTCTTAAAGTGAATCAAACCTCTTTTTCACTCTGGCTTCCTGATTAAAGGACTCTCTAAAGTTGTTATCTGTTTCACTTCAGTCTATTGCTTTATCAGTGTCATTCAAGTAGCCCTAATGAAAGAATAACTGTAATATTCAAAGGCCTTCTCCGCTGGCCAAGAGATTGTCAGAATCAGAAAATTATATATATTTTTTATAATTATATATACATATATTAATTTCCAAAATATATATCTATATATACATATTTATTAATGTCATATGCATTTTACAAAGTCCGTTCCCACATGTCTATTACCGTAGTTTCATTGCTACTCTCTCCCTCGGTTGTGCTGCTTCCAGTGCATCTCATAAATTACAGCTTTTATCCAATCAAATTTCCTCCCTGGTGAAAAATCGACTCTGAGGCCTTCAATATTTCGAGTGAATCCCTCTGCTGTTCAAGCAAATAGGGACGATGTGGCGTATCCTTTGAAAGGCCGGAGCATTCTAGCTGGCCTAGCCAACTACACTGGTACTTTTCGGACCAGTTAACCAACTGAAGTAAAACTAGCTAGCATCACATAACCGTAGCAGTAACATTAGTTCAAATTTGTTTAAAGCACGTGTCAAACTCAAGGCCCGGGGGCCAAATCCGGCCCCTTGCAAATTTTGATCCGACCCACATTTCAATTTAGATTCACAGCTAATTTTGACATGACTAGTTGTGTACCACACCCAAAAAAAAAAAAATCAGGAATCTGTTTTTCATACTGTAATTATGCGACAATGTTGACAGATTTGCAGACTTTGAGATTCAGTATTCCCCACAGAAGCAGAAAGTTTTTTAATATTCAGGCCGTGAAACAGGTTGTGGTGAGTCAGCTGGGTGGTAGCTGTTTTTAAATTTGTTTGTTTGTTTGTTTGTTTTTCTTGACTTGCTAAATTCTACGAGGGCTAAGAAACTTTTTTGCTGACTTTTTTAGGGTTTTATGTCGACGAAACTGTATGGGAGAAAGCTATATGAGACATGCAATAATAAAGTTAATTGACTTTTTTGCTAAATAAAAGCATGTCAATAAACTCAACATGTCTGGCCCTTATTGTGATCATCATTTCCAGTGTGGCCCTTAGTGAAATTGAGTTTGACACCCCTGGTTTAGAGTATTAGATGTGGGCGCCTGGGTAGCTCACCTGGTAGAGCAGGTGCCCATATACGGAGGTTTACTTCTCGACGCAGTGGCCCTTTGCTTCGTGTTATTTCCCCTCTCTCTCCCCTTTCATGTCTCAATCTGTCCTATAAAAATAAAGGCCTAAAATGCCCAAAAAAAGAGTTTTAGATGTAAAGTTAATGAAAAAAGGAGGATGTACTTTTTCTTTAAATGATGAGCAGCTTTTGGTAAGTGTAATGGATTGGCATTTTAGTCAAACTAGTACAGTAAAATGTGCCTGTTTAGAACCGGCTCATTGCTTGGCCTGTGGTATTGCTGCTTGTAGAATTCTTCAAAACCAAATTGTACCCCAAAATTACTTACAGAAGGACCCCAAACCTAGTCTGGCTATCACCAGACCAAGCTCAATCTTTTAAGATTGAACATTAGTCTGGGGAGTCTACTCTGTATTTCCTACTGCACAAGAGGCAGGATCAATGGGCATAGTTCAAATTCAATTGGATAGTCTTTCAACCAATCAGACCAACGATCCGGGTGACATAGCAGCGACAGTGGCATCAACGGGTTGCTGCTCTTCGCTGGCCGCCATGTTGAATGTAAACAAAAAGCTGCTTGGTCGCTTCTCTATTGTCATCGTGTTAAACCCGCAAATAGCGCGCCAAGTGGATAAGCCAGTTTGTGATTGGTCCCTGCAAATTTGTAACGGAAGCAGCATAGATAAATGTACAGGTTTCCAGCCTGAGCTGCAGTGGGAAATCAAATCGCCGGCAGATCGGGCTGGGTTTACCCAGTCTACCCCAAACCACTTAATATGCAACTCCACAGTATAGCCTATTACTGACTTACAGCGTAGGCTACGTCTACATCAGAAGACGACATTGTACTACTAAATTTACCTGACAGAGAACGGGGCAGATTCAGAATTTAATCACAAAATATCACAATGAAAATATGGAGTAATCAGACATTAGCATCATGGACTCATGGCAGTGCGCTACCCACCTGGCCCGTTATGAGAGCTAATCAGCACATATCTGCGTTCATCAACCACCAGAAGCATAGAGAGAGAGGAAGAGGCAAGGAGGAAGACAGGCAGGGTCGGTGGGGGACCTTCTGAAAGCCCAGTGACAACTGCTCCATGGAGAACATTTAAGTGTTGTCTTTTTTGTCAACGATATTGCATGTTGATATCACCACAGTCAGCGTTTATGATGGCGGTATTGTCTTGTCTTGTATGACCGTTAACGAATTTAACACTTGTGGCTTGACAGTTAACTTTGAAGTATTGATTCGTGGGGTAGTTTGGCGACGGTAATGTTATTAGTGTTACAAATTAGCAGTAGACTTAATCAACTGGACCTAATGTGAGTCTGATGAAAACTCTTTGCCTGGTTAGCTCTGAGATTGTTTTTTTGGTAATTACATTAATTTGGACTATAGTATGTGATGCCATACTGCGTGAAAGTGATGGCTTCCGTCACTGTGTATTCATGTCTCTGCAATAGTGTATTAATACTCTCCAGTTGTTGAGCCTTGTATTAAATCGCTTTATTCCACACAATAATGTCCTAGTGTCATGGTGAGGTTATTCAAAGGTGGGTTTAATTGCTGTAGGATAGTACTGAAGGCCCAGGTCCAAAATACAAGGCCCGCCACTGCAAGAAGCACATACAGCACAACACTTCATTCACTTAAATGGACTAATGGACTGCATTTATATAGCAGCATTTCACGGAGGTTGCCACGGTGCCTGCTCATCAGATAATCATTCACAAACATTCACACACCGATGGCACAGCATCAGGAGCACTTTGAGGGTTCAATGTCTTGCCCAAGGACACTTGGACATGGGACTGCAGGACCCGAGATCGAACCACCGATCTTCCGATTGGTAGACGACCGCTCTACCGCCTGCTGCCCGCCATTATTTCTTTTCATATTTCTTTTATACATTATTTAGTGGCATTCTTTGGTGTAATTCTTAACCAGTTAGAAACAAGGATTTTGAGAAGAATTATGAGACAATTATGTTGATTTTGCTGTATTAGTATATATATAATATATATGCTGGATTCCATATTGGAAATACATTCTTGGTAATCTATCTCTAACACAAACGTTCTCAATGCAGCTTAATAAAAATGATATAGCATCTTGTTACATATTAATCCACAAAATGGCCTGTACTTAAAGAAACACATCTTTCAGTTATTGCACTGTGTCAATATAGACATATGATGTATGTCTACTACCTTCTAGAGAATTGCTCTATGTGTATACTTTTATGTTGATGGAGTTTATAACGTCCAAACAGCTTCTCTTCCAGACTGGAGCCATCCATTTACCTCCACTGTCTGCAGTCTGTTGACTATTCCTATACTCATGTAGACATCTGCTTACATGCACATGTGCACGTGGGTAGTGGATATGTATTTGTGTTATTGTTATCTATGTGTGTGTGTGTGTGTGTGAGAGAGAGAGAGAGAGATGGATATATGCATTTTCCCTCAGATGATTGGACAGTGGCCTGATCAGCTTATGGTATAATAGCCATCATTTCGACCAATCGAAGGCACTGGTTGGGAGCATAAAAATGAGCTGATTGTCAGCAGAGCAGGGCAGCACGTCCTCTTTGCGAGCAGATGCCTGTGATAAGATAATGATAAGGCTGCTATCTGGCTTCCACATCAATAAGTTGACCACAACATATCATAGTCACCATCTAGTATGTGTCCTCTGTGGCTGATGGTCCGATGCTGATGACAGAACAGCTAACAGGTCCATTAGAGCAATGAGGCCTGCAGACAAAGTGAGTGGTGGACAAAAAGGGTTCAGAATATAAAGTGCACCTGTTCAACTACTCTGGGATGTAGCTGAAGCTATAATATTGATTGTGGTGCGATAAGGACAGGTTGTTGTATCAATAAAAAGTTGCTTCCTAATCCTTTGCATGTCAATGACTGTTGTACCAAAGGCGGTGTTTTTCCTTTTTGCTGTACACTTTAACATCCATCGGTCATTTACTATTCCAAAATCAATCTTTTATATAAACTGTACTTTCAAAATGAGTCTTATGCTCTTTTGTTTACCTTATAGATCTCTGTAAATATGCACTGCTGTTGTATGGTCTCCTTCTCCTTCTCCCATCTCTACCTGAGCCATCACCGACACCCACGGTGATTGCCCAGCACAAAGGTAAATTGTTTGTTGGTGCCATTCACCATCTTCTGGAAGGCGCAGACTGCTACATAATGAAGGTATTACATATATTGTTTTATCTATCAGAGGGAATAGCCAGCTACCAACCTTGTTTGGAAATCTCTTATTATCTTTTGAGATAAGGAGAAGAGTGCTGAGGCTCAAAGGGTATTAGAAGCAGAGCTCACTGACTTCCTCACTGTCTTACTTACTGTATTAACAACAGTCAGTTCTTAGACAACTGACACAATGTGGCACTTTTGTTATTAATTGTAATTTTTTCTTTTAAAAAGCAGATGATAATTTACAGCCACAGTTTAACCTCACGTTTGATTCAATACATGTCTTCCAGACTTATCTTTAGGCACCTTAATATGTGACTTGTTCCTTTTTTCTGTTGTCTTGGACTTTTTGGTATTTGGACTCAGACTTGTCTCTGACTCGGCCATTGGACTCGACAAATATTGTAGTTGATCTATGCTTTTATTCTAAAGTAACTTCTTCCTTCAAAACAAAACCATAGATGAAGCGCGCGAGTTCAGAAAACAGGTATTAGTTTAATTCGAAATCCATCTAGAACAGGCATCGAGATTGGTCGCCTGGTGTACACCTGGCTGCATCATATACCTCAATCATCAGGTATCAATCATTAGTAGATTGGCCACAGACACAATGTCAGCGAGCACTTTGTAATAAGTTCAAGAATGGAAACATTTCCATTTTATATTTAAAGTAAATAATATGGCCTAATAGTGTGTTACTCTGCACTTGCTTTTTGATTGTTAAAAATATTAAAGCAAAATGATTATCTAAAAATAGAACATATACTGTCTCTCACATCACATAAATTATGAACAGGTAAGTGAGTGGTCTTGAATAGGATTCTTTTTTTTCTGTCTCGGTATTGACTGTCTCTCATTTGGACTCGGTCTGGACTTGGACTCGATTAGTCCTGGTCTTGGCCTTGTCTTGGACTCGACAAAGGTGGACTTGACTTGACTTCAGCCCTGGCAGTTAGTCTATGTGATCATGGTGCAGTAAGTGCAACGGAACATTACTACTTCTAGGGGTTTCACAGAATAGTCGATCATTCAAATATTCAGCAATTGGCACTTTATTGTCGAATATTCATTCATCTGTTCTTTACACATGATGCAGTAATGAAGTAGTGGCAATGTATCAGATATGCATGTAATTGAATCAGATATGCAGTAGGGGGCGGTGTGGGTAAACAAGTCATAGTTGTTCTGCAGTGCAAAGCGGTAAAGCAGCGGAGTGGAGCTGAGCGGCCATTTTTTTTTTCAATAAACGAATAACATTCACAAACTTCATGAAATCTGGGGACATTGATGTTTATTGGTGAGATAATTATATGTAATATATCCTTGGTTGACTTTTGGGGAGTAGCCTAGTTGATGACTACTAAACTACACTATTCGTTAATGCCCTACTACTAGCTATGCTAGCAACTCTGTAAGGATTGACACTACGGCCCTTTGAGCTACTGTAAAGGCTAAAGTCAGCATGCTAACATGCTTCTAATGGCTAATATGTTTATGTTTAGCAGGTAATAACAAAGATTCTCTATAAAGCGCATTACAAGCTTCGCCAATGGTATTAAACTGTACACACTTCCTGTCTCCTAAATGGGCGAGGCCTCATTTGAAAGTGTAGTTAACATGGTGTGGATTGAGTAAAAGTTATATTTGCATAATTTATTAATATTTTCTTTTGCTACTATTAGATATTTACACAGGTAAAAGCCATATTCATGAAAATTTGCTTTCTTATGGCGTTCACAAACAGGTCTTGAACAAAGTTAATTTTCTCCTGATTTGGGTGATATGTGGCTTGTGAAAAATGGGTCCAATATTTATTTTGGTGACTATGGGGCTAAAGAATTGATCATAATCTGTGTTAATGTTAACTTTTCCCATTGGAATCAATACACTCAGGACCTGGCGCTGATCTCCTAAAGAGGTGTGGCTGTGGAGAAACCCACGTGACACAGATAAAGGAAATTACTTTGAGTTGGGGCGTCTCGGTTCTAAACTGTCTCTGGTAAAAATTACCATGTTCACCATCTTAGTTTAGCATCTTAGCATGGTAACAATATCTAACTAGCCCTAAACACAAAGTACAGCTGAGGATGATGGGAATGCTATTAGTTTAGCAGATATTTGATCATAAACCAAAGTATTGCACAAATAAAACAAGTGACCTACTGCTGATGCTAGATGAAAAGTCAGAATGTCTATATCAGATTTAATGGCAATCCATTAAGTAGTTGTTGAGACATTTCACTCCAAACCACAGGTGTGAACCTCATGGTGGTGCACAGGGGCGTAGCACCAGACCCTGGGCCCTATGCATAGGCAGTCCTGATGGGCCACCATGTTCCTCAATATATTGCTAATTATAGACATTATAGTCTGGCTCCACCAGACACTCAAGCGTGCAGATGGACTAAACCATTTGGCGCATTAGCGAGGGGTGGGCGAGACCTTAGTCTTTTTCTGTATACAAAATGTAGTCAGTCAATCAACCAAGTTATTCAGCCAATACACTAACTTTACATTTCATCTGACATGCATTATGAAATTTAATTAGGAAATGAAAATATATTACAGACTTTTCAAGGGCCCTCTCTCCCCTTGGGTCCTGGTAATCAGTACCGGTTTTACCCCCAGTCCGACGCCCCTGGTGGTGCAAGAGTAAAACACAGGGGATTACCAAAGTCATTAGGATTCATCCTCTGGGCACCATAAATATCTATACCAAATTCCATGGTGATATTGGTGGCACTAGAGGTAAAGTATGGGATGACCAAAGTCAGAAAACTTCATTCTTTATGTCTGTACAAAATTTAATTGCACTAGCTGTTGAGATATTTCAGTTTAGACAGAAGTGGTGGACTGACCAATAGACTTATAGACCGATTTTGCCATCCCTAAAAAGTGATGCATTAAATATATGCATGAAATGTATTTTCATTTAATGCAAACCCAAATATGTTGAAAATTTTATATCTAAATTAATACTTGAAGGACATACAAAAAACCCATTTATTCAGAGGCACATCCTATAGGAACAATATACTGATTCTCATTTTCGGGTGGATTTAGAGTGGAATTCAGATACTAATTTTAGTAGTTATATGTTGTACAATTACACTTTAGGGGAGCCAACTTTACTTGTAGTGGCATGGAGCAAGCACTTAAATCATTCGACATCATACAATATTTTTAATAGCCACCATTTAACGTTTTACAGGGTGAAGCTTGAGCCCGGCTCGTGCCTGCCCAGCTAACAACCTCAGTCGCTCAGTTGTCCCAGAGTGTCAGCTCACCCTAAACCTTCGTTGAGCCTCTGTTTGTGTTCTGGCTAGACATCGTCTATAATGAGCGCTGATTAGTTAACTTGTTTAAATGCCTCTGCTATTTCAGTCTCTGTTGCTCAGCCATCCATCCATCCAGGCCCAGCCCCTCCGCCCTCACCCACCCTCCCACATGGGTGACATTCTTCAGAGGTGTCTGAGCCAGAGTTAGAGGCTACTACTGGGCCACAGGGAGCAGCCATGGAGGTCAAGTTCAACATCATGTAACATGTATTTTATGTACCAAATGTGAGTTTAATGTTGACAGAAAAAAACGAAATGTTAGTTTTTCTGCTCGCTTTTTTAAAGTGCTCATAATATGCTCATTTTCAGGTTCATAATTATATTTAAAGGTTGTACCAGGTTTACATGGTTTAATTTTCAAAAAACACCATATTGTTGTTGTACTGCACATTGCTGCAGCTCCTCTTTTCACCCTGTGTGTTGAGCTCTCTGTTTTAGCTACAAAGTGAGGCATCACACTTCTATTCCATCTTTGTTGGGAATCGCACATGCGCAGTAGCTAGGTAAGGACTACTAGCCAGTCAGAAGCAGAGTATGAGGGCATGCCATGCTAGCAGCTAGGTGAGCATTATAACGTGTGTTCCAAAGTGACCACGTTTGTCTCTGAAGTAAAGGCTGGACTACAACAGAGCTGTTTGGAGCAGTTGGTGAACAGTGTTTTCTGTTGGAGAGGGTAAGTCCCTTTGGGGGGGACTTTGGGCTTTTTCACTTTGTAAACCTATAACATACACAAAAGAGATATATAACACAATAAAGGAAAGGGGAAAAGACAAAAAGCATAATATGAGCAGTTTAAGACATTCAGCTTACATGTATTTCACAAATGGTCTGTTCGTCTTGATCTCTGTCTATCTCTTCTTCTTGTCCTCCCACTTTCTCCTTATTCTCTTTCTATTCTAACTCTCTACAGATGTGAAGAGGTGGTGTTGGGGCTCTATAGTCATCCTGCTGCCGAGCCCTCCTCAAGCCACCTACACCAACTGGACCTCACCCACAGCCTGTTATTCTTTCCACTGGGAAGGTGACTAACTGTTAGAAGAGCAGGGAGGAGGGTCTGTCTTGGCCTCTTTTGGTCTGGGTCTGTGATGCTGAGTAGTGTTTATTTGTCAGTGCTCTCCCGGCGGAACCATACATTTTAGCGACAGATTGGTCTCAGGTCCTGGAAATGACAATATTTTTTAAATTGATTGAACTGTTGAACCAGGACTTGAGAAACAGGTCATGTCTAGGGTGTCTGGAGTGAAATTGAAGTTGTGACACTCCAGCAGACTCTTTTAAACACTAGTCTACAGATGCTTCTCTAGCCCTTGTAGGATGTGTAATAGCATCCACAAGGTGTCCGATATCCACTGACAAGAGCACTAAATCTGATAAACCAATACACAGCAATCTGAGGTCAAGTTTTCAGCATTACAAGTAGCAGAGACCCTTATCTTCTTGGTTTCTCCCAGATCTAGATGTAGTGTTTTTCTTGTATTTTGAGCAGGGCCAGTTTCTTAACTCATTGTGTGTGAATGTGTGCACTTGTGTTTTAGTGCTTGCCTACGACTGTGTTCACCAACACAGTGCTTTCCTAGGACCGCTGTAGCCGTGGTGTTTATGCGCAGAATAAATAGGCTTTTATCTGATGGATGGAGGTACGTGTTGGCTAGTGTAGCGAGGTGGAGGGGGTGCCCGCCTCCAGAGAGGCTTTAAGCAGGCCAAAGATAAAGACTCAGAAGTGATGGGCTCTCTGTGATGCCCTTTTGTGGGAGGAAATTTAATGGAAGTGGCTACATTGGTAGCAGATGGAGCAGTTTCCTGGATCTCAGTCACGGTAGAAATATTAGACTGCCTTACACACACACGCACACACACACACACACACACACACACACACTCCACCTCGTTAAATTTGTTCACCAGATTTACAGTACGATAGAGACGGAGGGATCGAACAGGGAAGTGTTTATTTGCCTGGGACCTCAGGCACCAAGGGTTATATTTTTCTGCACTTTTTTTCTGTCTTCTCCTTGTCTCCCTTTCTCTGTTTGGTTTACCCGTGTGTGTGTGTGTGTGTGCCTCATGCCCTACTGTCGGCTCTATTTTTCTTTTTGGCAGCCTGTTTTCAGGATTCCCACAAACCCCCTGGATGCTGGAGCTGCAGGCTGACAAATTTGGTGACATGTTAAAGAAAGGTCCTGGTGCAGAATAGATGGCTGCTCAGTTCTTGCAAGCTTAAGCATGTGTCTGTGAACATGTAGATGTCTGAGCGGCGGCTGCACAAGTGTGCATCTGTGTGGAGTGTGTGCGTATAGATGCGAGTATGAGAGCACTGTAAATTCTCTATGTGTGTGTGTGTAGGAGAATGCGTATGGGTATGTGAGTGGGGGGTGGCTGTGTGTGGGTGGTTCAGCCGAGGGTTGAGTGGTTGAGTGAGATGACAGTAATAAATTCATTCACCGTAGGGCCTGATGATTGCATCATCAATCATGTTTATTGATGATATGTTTGGCTGACATAGCTCTGAGTCCCTGTTGTTCCTCTGCAACAGCCCGACACGTCCTACACAACAACGGTTAACTAAGCAGCGCACATCTGTCAACCTGTGATGTATCTGGCCAAGTAAGAACAACTGATACCACACTGAGATATCCGTTACCCCCGGTCCTCTCACTCAATCTGAATTAACTCTGAGGTTTCAAGTCGATGGCTGATCAGCTTACCCTGCCCAATGGCAGGAGCAGAAAATAAAGTCAGTGTTGTCATTGGAAAAAGTTTTTTTTTTTAAATTTGGTATGCTGAAGGCAACAACCATGGGGTTCGTGTAAGTCACGGTAGTGATAAGCACAGTGCAGTTTCCCCCTGCTGTAATGTCTTTGTTTATACTGCCACTCCAACAGAATCCAGCTCTGATTAAGATGAAGAAATTAATCGTGGTGTTTTTGATGAATATGAAATAATGGAACAAACCCAAACAAAGACTGAGCAGGGAAGCTGAGGTCTGACAGTTTATGTGGAGTTTTGTTGATATTTGAAGTCCCTTGCCCAGATCTGGAATGTGAATTCCACTGTGTTCAGCACAGAAATGCATTTAGCCCCAGTTGATTTTAGCTAATTAAGTCAGACTCCTGAATGTTTTGATGTAAATCAGTGATTAGAGAACTTTGACAGGATTTTGAAAAAAAAGCCAAACTGACCCTGTTCCCTGTGTAGTTATGTGTGGACTTGTAGCTTTAGAAAAGGTGCATATCACAGATTAATTGCAGACCTTGCGTTGCACGTGCACTGAAGTAATGAATCTGAATTCAAAATGGATTATCCTGTTGTTTGTATGACATTCTTGTGTTTCATTGCAACTTTCATTTCTCTCTCAACAGAAGTGGTTGGAATTGGTTGGAATGATACAAGATCCTTAGTTTAATTCACAAGCAGGACCAGAACATTCACCACATTTTTGGGAGTTCTTGCACTTGCTTGGGCTAAAAAACACCTGCCATGTGTGTGTGTGGAAAGCTTCCATCTATGGTCAAAACATGGCAGTTGGAGCATGGTTGGTGTTGTGATATATAGCACACACTTAGGGCAATTCCTTATCACATTTTAAAGGTGGGCCTCCATTTTATTGACTGCTGCGTTCAGGCATTTGACCTATAGCCATCAGCACTTCTCTCCGTTATCTCGCGCTCTCCCTCCTGCTCTCTAGTTCTTCCTAACTCCCTTACCTACTATTTACTCCTTTTCTTCTCCCTTCACCGACCCCCTCTCTCATTCCTTCTACTTCTTCAGTGTGGGGAATGCCGAATGTGTAACCCTGTTGATGACCTCTCAGGGAGGTCATAAATTTAGTGATGAGAGATAGTAGGAGCAACACAGATAGGGAAATGAGAGATGGTAGCTTGGTGATCCATCAAATCCTTGCTCTTGTAAACATTTCCAACTGCCAGTATCAAAAACTACTCCATTGACAAATGGGAAAAGGTGATGAATGAATTTAAATAAAAGAAGACAGCTTCCACATTAGTGCTTTTGATATTTGTACTTTATGACAGTTTTGTATATATAATCTAATAATGTGAATACATGTTTGTAATCCTGTATTAAAGGTTGAGTAGGTTACATCTGTAAAAAATAATGTTTTGTCAAATTTTCTGAAACGTGACAGTAGCATAATGAGACAGATTATCTGTGAAAAAGAATCACATTCCTTTGCCTCCCCCTAGTGCTCCTTATAGCATTTGCAAGTTTCCACCCTGCACGAAGATAATATATATTTTATATATATATTTTATATATATATATATATATATTATATATATTTTATATATATATATATATATATATATATATATATATATATATATATATATATATATATATTAGTGATTAAGTGGATGGCATTGTGTACACATTCTTAACATTACCATAGCATTTGTCAAGAATATTTTTACCTCTAGTATTACAATCCACATATTGATTAAACCCTGGTAAAGCAGGCTCAAGTTTACAATGATTAAAATCACCTAAGATTGCCTGTGAACACAGTCTGCTATGGCCGTAGCTGTATTTGCAGCGTATGCACTGGGCGGGATGTAAACGGTGCATAATATGATGTTGCCGAATTCACGTGGGAGATAAATGGGTCTTAGGCTTAAACATGTCAGCTCAATGTCGGGTTGCAGACCGGCTCCCTCGTCGTGAACTGTGAACACCACTTGTTGTTGACATAAACACAGGTCCCGCCACCTTTGCTCATGCCAGAGTTATCGGTCCTGTCAGAATGCACTAAGGGAAAAGCCGTCCAAAGAGACGAGCGAGTCAGGCACGTCCTCCTGCAGCCACGTCTCAGTGGAGACAAGCAGGCATGATTCACGGTACTTGTGTAGAAATCTGGTGTTAACTTTCAGTTCCTCAGCTTTGCTCTTCAGTGAGGGGACGTTGCAGAGAAGCATGGAGGGCAGTGGTGGTCTGTGTGCTCTTCTCCAAAGTCGTAGGATACTCTGCTGCGTTTCACCTAAGGGGGTAAGCGAGCGTCCACAAACCGTAGCTCCTATGGAGCCATTTTGTTGCTAACAAGCCATCACTTCCCGTTAGCATCCCATTGACTGCCATTCATTTTGGTGCCACTTCGACAGCGAATAACTTTACATCTGAAGCGTTTAAAGACTCTATTTGTCCGTTGTTTATTTCTAAAGAAACACGACAGTGTATAAAAGGCTCCATTACCTTGTATCTCACGTTATGGCTCCAAAGCATACTTGCTGTTGCATAGTAGAGGAATTACCGTATAGTACAGGAGAAGCTTGCAGGCAGTTTTGACTTACATTAGCTATTTAAGTTTAATTACTGATGTTAACTAGCATTTTAGTTAGCAATAATTAGCCTGTGTCTATGTTATCTCCTTATATCTACCTACGCTCTCCGTCTCTGCAAGATTGGAAATGATTGAGATTTCTTTCGGCACAGCTACCAGAAGACTTCACACTTTCAGACAGGTTGCTCACGTCACATCTACGTCTTCAAGCTCAGTTGGAGGCTGCTCAGTAATGCTCAGCCAGCACCGGGAAAGTTCTTCTAATATCCTTCACTGGTCTCGTACAGAGACACGGGATCTGTTGGTCCATTTATTTAACTGGCTATGGTTTCCTCCTCTTCCACATCCATCCACTGCAACCTGCACGCAGCTCCCTCGGTAGCTGAGGGGCAGGCGTGTGACTGAGCCGCAGAAGCAGGAGCTGGTCCCGGGTGTAGCTCAGGAGAACGGTCGGCATAGTGCCCCGGGCCGCTGGCGTGGAGTGGCATACAAGCCAAACAGTTGGGATCACAAGCAGTCCTGTCAGTAAAAACAGTCAAAACAGCATTGTGTTGCGCTTGAGCACCGAGTTGGGATAAAAACTCCAAAAGTTCATAAGAACCCACATACAAGAACACAAAACGAACAAAAAAAATGAGGCAACAACACAAGGTACCCCGAGTCGCGGCAGAGCAGCGCCAGACCTAGCAAATGGAAGGCAGGTCGGATTCAAACCCGAGTCGCTGCAAAGGACTCAGCCTTCATGGGGCGCACACGCTACTGGGTGAGCTATAGGCCACCCGTAAAACTAGCCAGCACTGTTAAATGTAAAATCAGGATTCTGTAACTGTATTGCCTATTTCTCACCTTAAATGTTTTCAGAAAAATATTTGAGTGAGGGCCTGTTTAGCTGTAACATGAGACAGTTGGTGAACAAGTCGAGCTAAAACCTTCTCATTTTACAGCAAAATATGTTTCTGAAAACATTTAAGGTGAGAAGTAGGCAATGCAGTAACAGAATCTTGATTATCTAATTCATGCAGTATTGTCAGGATATAGAGACAGATTGAGCAAAATGACAAAACGTTTTTTAGAATAAAAGTTACCAACTGTAGCTTTAAAAGACTAAGATACGAGTGCATTAAATTAAATGTCAGGCGTTAATGACTTAAAAGGAAGGGCACCTTCAAACCTTATTAGCTTGTTGATGTCCTCTTCACTGATCCGGAAAGATCTTCTGCTGAACCCAACAGATGAACTCAGTGGGCCAAGAATAATTAAGCTTTGACTGCCTGTTTTGTGTGTGTGTGTGTGTGTGTGTGTGTGAGAGTGAGAATGCTGATATCTTTAGACAGTGTGAGAGTCTGAAAATGCAGACAGGCCTGTACGTAACTCAGTGGCTGGCCGGCTCCCATACAGTCCAACCTTTGAGGCCCTATACATCACAACCCAGCGTGTTCCATGTTTGCTCCCAGATAATGCTATCAGAGCTGATAACTGCCCCTGGACCCTCTCCTCACTTTAACCCCCTGCCATCCCCCACATGCCGGGCCACTGGTTTTCCAGCATCAGCTGGGATTTAGTGGGGTGAAGGAAATAGAGATGCCTGTCCCCCCCCATCTGATCCCCATCCATCCTATCCACTAACCCCTATGTCTGCCTGAGCTGTCCTCCAGACTGCAGCACTGATAGACCACAACATTAAAGCTCATCACTACCACACCCGACTCAATCAGCCACTGTCGGCCAGCGAGAATCCCCAGGACACCCTCCATTTCCCCCTCCCCCGCTCATTCTTGTTTTGATAGGTGCTGATGTCATTCCACACATTTTTTCACAAATTAGGGGGCTGACATTATGGGGCCGCCTCGCCTCAGTTTGCCTCGCCATGTTGTGCCAGCCCGACGGGAGCTTAATCCCTAATATCAAAGTTTGGCTGTTGGCTTGAGCGTTATGGGATATGGTGGCCTCTGTCCGAACCCATCCGCCCCCTCAGCTGGTATTTGAAGTGACAGAAAGTTGAGTCTGAGTTCCAGCAGCAATTGGGGGTGGGGTGGGGGGGCGGTGAGTAGGGTTGTTACAAATCACCAAATGATAGAATAGAGTTTTGGAAGGGGCGAGTTGACTGCAAGGGAGTCGCAGGGATGTCAGTTCTGGTCAGCTGCTTTCTTTCGGGGGAGAAGGGTATAATGATGGAAGATGTTAATATTACTAGGGGTTAGAGGAAGCTGCAGTGGTGGTGAGGGTGAAAAGGAGCAAGGATGGGTAGCGTGGGAGGGGGGGCGTCTCTGGAAGCTTGGCGATCGTCATGGGGGAAAGCCCTTGGTTGCCTGGAAACATAGTGGGAAACATTTGTAAATATAGCCATCCTGCATTCTAGATCGTACTGCTGTTAGCAGCCTATTTCTGTGAATGGTATTCACTGTGGGGAGCACAAACTTTAACCGCGTGGACGCAGGTTGAAGAGACAGAGGGCAAGGATGGCATTCTTATGCCAATCTTCCGTCATTTCATTTGGACACATTCAGATTAAAAATACTTTTGGTAACTTTTATTTCAAGCACAGTGGGTTGACCCCTGATAAATAGCATGATAAAGAAAAGTTCCCAGCACACATGCAGACACACTTCTCAGTAGGACCAATGACTCTGGTCCCCTGAAAGCCTGTAATTGCGGTCATCTTCGATATTGACTTTGTCACTTTTACAGCTCCTCTAGATGGTTCTCATGAGCACCCTGCCAAGAGAGCCTCATTGGAGGCAATACAGTTAATGGTTTCAGACATTTGCTTTCTGTGCCCTGCTACAATGTCAATGCCAGAACTGCCTGTGTGTATTGTGAGCCTGGCTATGTGTGCGTGTGTATGTTGGAAATGGCTGCCTCAGTTATTATCAGGGTAATCCTGAAATTGGAGAACGTATTAGAGTTGGGCATGTCATTCAAGGGCGGGATCCCGCCTGTGTATTGACTACCGTCGCTTCCAATTAGACAAAACATTTCCTCAAAGCCTTGCAGATCGCTGGGACTAACATGCTCCTTTTTGGATGTTCACCACAGACAAGCAGGTCGTTACAGGCTAAACGAGATCTCTAGGTAATTCCAAGAATATGGCTTTGTCCTCCCTAACCTCCAGACTCCTCCCTGCTCTCTGCTTTTCCCTCCTTTCTCATCCTCACCTTTGACCCCGGCTGTTGTTTTCCCATGAATCCTTGTGTAATAGGTGTGGATATTAGCCTGGTAAGCCCAGTGTCGGGTGACAGTGTTCTCAGCTTTGGGCCGTACAAGACTGCAGGCCTGTCACTGCGGCCCCTCTAGACGCGGCTGATGGAGTCATTTGTTTTTGCACATTAATTCAATTCTGTCCCCAGACCAGGGTCGGACACCTGCTTTCCATTGCAGTGGAGCGGTGGGGGTGGGGGGCAGAGAGGAAGGGGCTGGGTAGAGGGCTAGCTGGGCCACCTGCCGATGTTATTACAGTAGAGCGGCATCCAGACGGACACACATATGCACACACCCACACACACTCTGACAGCCCTGGACAGTTATTCATATTCTTGTCTTCGTGTTTCTGATACATCACACAAAACCATGCCTGAGATGACCTTGCTCATCATTACTATTTCATAATTCATTTTGAGATATTCATTCATTCAATTCTGTGTGATGTGTGACTTTTCTAAACAAGCTGCTCAGACTCACAGATGTTGGGTTAACCTTTGAATTCTTCATAGTGCCCTGTAACTCTGTGAAGTGGATGGATTTTACTGCTACGGTGCGCTGCGGCCGTCTCACTCAGCACTTTTGTAGAAATTCTGTCAGTGATTTCCGCTGGTGGAGGTGAGGAGAGCTCTGGCTCTAACACTGTAACAGTCAGTCTATTGTTAGACCTGCTCACCCATGTGGAGCGTGATGGGCTGCGGGGGCTGGTTCAACCTTACAGTACACTGCCCCCCTGTGCTCAACACGTCCCTGAGCCAGTAAAATACGACTGAAATCAGATCCGTGGTCACCTACTGTTCACTGATAAACTGACTGTTTGACGATCATCACTGTAACCTCATATTTCCCTGGATCTCACACACACCAAACCAAGCAACAAAACACACAGGCTTTGCACTTTCAGTGGTAGATACACACGCACACACACACACACACACACACACACACACACACACACACACACACACACACACACACACACACACACACACACACACACACACACACACACACACAGGCACACTTCAAGTCACACAGGAATTACACATTAGCATCTTTTAGATATGGATCTGCTCATCACCAGTAACCTGCAGCTAGAAATCCAATAGCCAGTCATATGATTGAAATCTGGCAGTGTTTAGCAGCCTGCTCCCTAGCTGCCCAGTATGTGTCCGTATGTGTGCATACTTTTGCACGTGTGGAGCAGTGGATATATCTGTGTTAAATATTAAGGTCCTGTGCATGAAATGGCGAGGCGAGGCAGAGCAAAAGGTGTGAAATAGAAAGCTGTGTTTTTAATCAGGCCCTCCAGGAGTGTAAAATGAAGACATTTATGGATTAAGTTTGAGGTTAAACATCCACAGTCCACATACTGTTCTGTGTGAATAAAGTATTTCCAGGTTCTTCCATTGCATTTGTATGTATGGCGGAAGGCACATATTTTTGTATACCTGTTGTATATGCCTGCAATCAACAGATAGTTATACAGACAAGTAAACTGCGGTAAGCCAAGAGTTTTTCCCATTACAAAACACTCCACTATGCAGAGCTACTCAGTCCAGACTTTACATTAGGGGGCCCTAGCCCTATAATCAGTAGCATCAGTGAATTGTGTAGTTTCACAGTCAAGGACACTGTAAGTGAAATGAATTCTGCCTGCCTGCCTCCGCATTCACTTTGAAGCTCTCCGAGTATATACCTTTCTCTTCTGACATAAGGTAAATAGGAAACTAAAAGCTGATGTAACGTGTTGCCTACCCTGCAATCAGCCCACTTACTACTGGGGCGGACCCAATCAATGCCTGCCTGTCGGCCTGCTTGCCTGCCTGCGTGCCGCCCAGATGTAGCCTCTGTCTTAAGCCCTGCTTGTTTAAGAAAGCTCTGTCCTGGAAGTAGGTTTTACAAACCAAGGCTTCCACTGGAAATGACCAATTAGGGGGTAATATGGACCTGGTTTGTTCCGTGCCAGTTTGAATCGGTGTGGCGCTATAACGTGATATGATCTGAGAGATACATGGATGGAAGTGGTTTGGAGTAGCATGAAATGTTTCCCCTGCCCTCCCTCACCTTCCTCTTTTCTCCACCCCCACACCCTTTTCTCTCTCCCTTTTCACCCTCCAGGAGTAAATTGGAGTACATAATTACTGCAATACCATGTCAGCCTAATTGATTACTGCTCCCCCTTGGCTATTGGCAGTGGATTGTGTGTCTGAACAAATCTTTAGTGACCACACATCCAGTTTAGCCTATGCTGATCTGCCTAGGATGTAATTTCAGTACCTCTGTTTCTTTTTCAAGAACATTCTTCCTTTTAGTTTAGCTACAAAGCAGCAGATGCTGTGGTCTGTTGTCCAAATAAAATGAAATTCAAAATGCACAATATTGAATTTGTGACCCAATTTAAGTACATTTGTAAAGGGCTACAGTACAATAGAAAAAAAATCCATGAAAGATTCCCAACAAAAAAGTACAGATGATTGAGTTTCATATTGAAGAATCAATTTAAAACTCTGAAACGATAGTTTCTATAACAAATCATGTTATTGAAAATATTCATAGAGGGTTCAATATTTCTATTTACGGCTACATTGCATGTCATGGTCTACAGTGTATCTGTCTTTGTTCAACTTATATGCAGTTACATGGGTAAAGTATGCGTGTGTGTGCATGTAAAGCCTTAGTGGCAGGAAAAATGAGGTTCTAGCTCATACCACTGGTCCTCATGAACGTGTCAGGCATCTGTTCAGCCAGCCGTCCAGTGAGGACATCAGGCCCCTAGCACGCGGCCTTGCTGGGGGAATCCAGCTGGTGGCGAAGGCAATGAGGTGAATCTCCCCCCTCCATCTCTCTTACACTTACACACACAGTCATGACACGCACAAACGCATGCATGATTTCACACAGGAATAAGTCTGTGCATACTGTATATACTCTTTCACACACACACACACACACACACACACACACACACACACACACACACACACACACACACACACACACACACACACACACAGAGACCTGTGGAGTAGCCTTAGCTGTTTTAATGGGCGGATGAATGCATGGGAGGTGTAGGATTTTATCGTCCTCAGAGGTATCATAATAAAGAATTTGGAGTTTTGATGGATTGCCGCAGCTTCCTGTAACCAGCGAAAGGTTTGAATCCGTAGCCTAAAACAGTGACTGCTGTTACCATGACGATGACATCATCAGACCTGTGCTCTCATCCCTAAAGAAGCGGTGAAAAGAGCTCCACTTTGTGAATCTCATCAACCCAGCTGCATGCAGTCCAGCCAGCATTACCCACTCCATCCCAGAACAGAAGAGCTTTAGCTCATAGTTTAACTCAACTCAGCCGTTTTCAGTATGGCCCGTTCTTCCCGACTCAGCACAGCCCCGGCCAGATTATCTCAGCTCAAGTCAGCTCAGCCGAAAACAAACGTGGTCAGCTTAACTCGTTCACCCGTTCAAGAAATACCTTTTGTAGGTTTGTACCTGGTCATTAACCCATGACTGCCTGTTTTAACTAAAGTTAGATTTTTCTAGTCCTTCAACTCAGGTTATGTATCACATTTTAGGACAGGTTTACAATCTTGAAATTTGGCATGGCAAACAGTCACTCCCACAAATTATGTTTACAAAGGCAATCCTCACAATTCGACTGCCTTTTACTGCCTGTTACTTTCAAATAGAACCAGACTCCAAGCAACAGCGAATAGTGCGAGCTGCTGCACGGTCAGAGTCTTTTCACACCCTGATTGAGTTTCCATTTGAAGTTAGATCCAAGCCGCCTAATGTCCTTTAAATGTTTTTTCCTAAACACAGCAGCAGTAGTCCTCGCCTCGGAGCAACTTCAAACAGCTGTCGGCAGAACCTTGTTGTTGCACGTAGTCAGGAGAGTAAAAATCCCCCTGCCCGGAGAGAACATTGTGATTGAGGCTTGTGGCTGCTGAAGGAGAGAAATTGAGGTACTGGTGTTGATGTAGCAAGCTTGACTTCCTCCACTAGTTAACACAGAGAATGATGCTCATGTCTGAACACAGCTGTCTGGACTAGGGTAGGCTTTAACTGTGTGCTATAAGATGTAATCATGTGAACAAATGATGGGAAAAGCGGTGAATTGAAAGCCAAGATATAGGGAACAAGAAAGGGACTACAGGAATTTGCATTAAATAGTGTGTGACAAAAGAGAAGTACAGGAGACAAAATGCATTGCTGTAAGCAACTTGATCTCACAGAATTCCGTTACATGAACATGGACCCTTAACTCAAAATCTGTGGCAGTTTCACAGAATCGCAAAACATTCCGTGATGGGCCCACGGAAGAATTCCGTGAAATAAACACAGATCGCTGAAAATTTCCTTAAGTTAAGGAAAAGGTAATGGGTGGGCCTACGGTTCCGTGACATGTGGGAAGAACGCGACTTTAGGAAACTTGACATGCGGGACACGAACCCCGGTCTCCTGGGTAAAAGTCCTGTGTTGTTTGACCCATCCACCACCCCAACCAACCTCCTTATGCGGAATTTTGGCCTTACATAGTACTCGCTACCGTAGTCGCTCTTAATGCTACGTTATCTTCTCATTGACTTTACATTGGAATTGTTTTCCGTGGTGGCCACACAGATTTTTCACCACGTAATGCGGTGTTAACGATTCGTGATCATTTCACGGAATTCTGTGCGACCAGGCTGCTGTAAAAGGATAAGACTAACCTGTCAGCAGCATTTCGTATGTCTCATTCATTTGGAGAACAGACTCACAAAAACACAAATGGTAAAAAACATGAGAACAAACTCAGAAAGCCAGACAGTTGGATTAAACAGCAGTGAGACAGACTGGAGATGCAGTTGTTACTCGGATGAAATGGAGTTGGCGACAGTGGTTAGCGATGACGACTTAGAGGAAAATGGACCTTGAATGACTTCTCGAGTCAGCATAGATACATAGAGGAAACGGGCATGTCATGAACTTGTTTCGGAATATCCTGCCGTTGGAGAGCCAGGGGTCAGGACAGGCGGACAGGGTTACGTGTGGAGTAATGGAAAAGTCACTGCTGCCTTTCCATGGCCCATTTGACTTAAGATGAAGTGATTCTAAATAGCTGATTTATTTCTGTGGAAGTCATCAACTTGTTCTGGACAAATGGATGCTTATAGCAGATCACCGGGAGGCTTTGTCATTACTTGCTCATGGTTCAACAATGTGTGCCTGCGGTTGGTTACATGAACTTTTCAGTTGCAATTTTACTCTCCACCACTAGATGTGAGTGTTGCACCAGATGTTTCCCTAATCCCCCTCTCCTGCTTTCCCTCGGCCTCTGAAATTTGAGGTGGAGTGGGTGATGCCTGTTTGAATTGACTGTGATTGGCTTCTCTAGCAGCATATTGTGAAGTCGGTATTGTATAACCACTAATTATTGAGTCATATTTCTATAATTATTAAAGGTAGGTATTATTTGTGTTGCTGTGCATCTCTCTCTCGCTCTCTCTCTAACCGATCGAGGCAGATGGCCGCCCACCAGCCAGGTTCTGTTCAAGGTTCCTGCCTGAAAAAAGGAAGTTTTTCCTCGCTACTGTCGCACCAAATGTGTGCTCCCGAGGAAATTGTTCAGTCTCTGTAAATTATAGAATGTGTCTAGACTCTTTCGGTAGTGTCTTGAGATAACTTTTGTTATGATTTGACATTATAAATAAAATTGAATTGAATATTGAAATTAGAACAACCATAACGCTGGAGAACAAATAAAAAAAAAACCGGGCAGAGAAGGTGAACTACAATTAGTAAATGATCACAAAAGAAAGAGAAGAAGGCTGCATACAAGAGAGTCTTCAAATTATCATGTTCCTTCTCCTTCGTTCATGTCTCGTGACTATTAAATGTTAAATGTGAAGTAGAGCGTGTTTGTTTGTACCATGTGTAAATGAACCATATAGGCAATCAGTGTATCCTCAAGTATTGGATAACTGCGTGAACATGATTACTTCACTCATCACCTCTCATTTAAGAAAACAAAAGTTACCTCATTTTTCAAAATTGCCACCCACGTTGTCATGTACACTGGCCCACATAATAAAATTGTATAGTTCTGAGCACAATTACATACATTTCCTCTTTGATTTGGGAAGGAACTAATGTTCAATGATGAGAGACAACATAACAAGCAATAGAAGAACATTTTCTTTTACATTTGAAAGACTTGCGTGAAAGCCTTGAGTGTGTTACGGCTTCTTAGAAAGAACTGGAAGGCTTATTTATCCAGCAGAGCTCTAGTCTCTGATAAGAAGGTGCCCTCTGGACAGCAGTTTATCAGTTGGTGAGAAATGGACAGTGACAAACTGCTGGGGGTTGACAATGTGATTGGGTTTTGCTCAGAATTGTGCTGTCTCCCTCCCTGTCTGCCACTTCTACAGGGGAACACAAACAACAAAGCGAGTTATCCCTTTCTCAACTACAATATTGTTTTACTTTTGTAGTTTCCAAAAGGGCAATTGATGTTTTTTTATTTTGTAGCTTTTAACTGCACAATAGGTATTCGCCTGGGTTGATGAAGGTCAGGGGAGACTGATTATACTATAGAGAGAGCCTGTAAGTAAGATGGTCTTCTCATTGTACCTATGCAACCATGTGATTATAGCTTCAGGAAAAAGTAATTTCCCTGCCTCTGTAATGGAGGAGAACATCCACAAGCAAGCAGGATTCTGTGGCAACCACTGAGAACGCCTTCTGCCAACTCATGAACCATGTGGAGGAGTATGATGCCAAGTGGGACGGACATAGTAATCATCACAGGCTCTCCCCCTATCTGATCATTTTGGCTTGTGTCGTGCTATAATTTTGTATGTTGCATGTCAAAAAAGTGCCAATAAACATGGATTGCAATAAAAAAGACCTCAAGTCTGCAGCCATGCTAGTGGCTTTATGAGACTGAACTAAGGTGAAGTGGTGCTTTGAGCTGAATGCAAAGGTCACCATCCTAACATGCTTAAAGTAACATGCTGATGTTTAGCTGATATTCTCCATCTTAGTTGAGTGTGTAAGCATGCTAACATTTTCTAATTAGCACCAAATACAAGGTACAGCCATAGCAGTGACATCCCCATTGGTTTGTGGACTACCGTTTTGAAGCCCTAACTTTGGCAATTTGGCCGTTGCCACCTTGGGTTTTGAAACCGGACATGAAGGTTTTTGATAAGAAGGTGGAGCCAAGCCAGTGTTGTTTATGAATACAATGGTGCTGGCAATGGTGGTTGCTAAGCTAAATGCAACCCCCCTGAAGTGAGTCATTTAATTGGGTTTTATCAGCGGGTAAACGCGCTCCTCCGGGTTCTGCCGGCATTCATCTGCATGTACGTCAAAATTTCCCTTAAGCGACCAGCTAACTCTGGTGGTAGCTTGCTAGCTTGGTTGGCAAAACGCTGAACCATACATTTTTAGGTGACCAAAATGTTCCAATTAACTTTGATGAATTGAAAACACACAGTGTGTGGGTCAAAATGAAAACCAAAACAAGTTCACAGCTATTTTAATGCACACAGTGCCATGGAGACGCATTGCTAAGCCTCTGTTCTGATTGACCTGTTAGCGTGTAGCCACACCATAAAGCATCCCCTGATTTATTGTCAATTTTAAAATGAATAGGACCATAATTTACTAAATGAACATCATGCTAAACTGAAGAAGACTTTAAACTAGCGATTGAGACCATAAACTAATTATGAAAATGTGGAATCACCCCCTGTTGGAAATGAGATAGAAGGCACTTCCGCATTGGCTTTACTTTTCAAACCCAGAAGCTTATTGTCACAGTCTTTGGGTATAGCTGCGACAGGAAAGAATGTAATTAGGTAATTAGTTATTTATTCATGAAACCAAGTATTGGACAAACAATTTCTTTAACAAGATGTTGCGCTATAAAAAGGTAAGGGATCACCAAAGTTATAAAAATTCATCCTGAGGGGTAGATGAATGTGTGTACCAAAGTTTATGTCAATCCATCCCATATTTGTCGAGACATTTCATTCAAAACCACAAATGTCAACCTCATGGTGTTGCAAGAGGGAAAGTCAGGGAATTACCAAGGTCTTTAGGATACATCGCCTAGGAACCATGAATGTCTAAACAAATTTGTGCCTATATATCTTTTAAATGTTGAGATTTTTGACTGTATACATGAAAATGTTAACCTGCTGGTGGGGATATAAGATCCTCTTGGCACCATAGATATCTGTAAAACATTTCATGGGAATCCATCCATCCCATAGTTGTTGAGATATCTCAGTCTGGACCTGACACACAGATATTTAGCCATTAGCATGGCTAAAAACTACAAAAAGGACATCACATAACAAGTATGAAACAATACAATTTTAGGGAAAAGGCTATCATGCATTTCATCATCAGTCCACTTTCACTAAAAATAGCTTTTGAAATACAGAATGAATAATTCATGAGTAACATCACAGGACACCAACGTACCTGCTGTGTGCCTCAGTCACTTAAGTTAGGTACATCTGTCCAGCACATGTCAGCCTGAATGTGCCAAGTCCTTCTCCGTGTCTATCCTTGGAGAGAGGAGAGAGTCTCTGGGATCTGGGGCCAATTACATCCAGGTGAGGGACTCTCAGGCCTTCATAAGCATCCCAGGACACGTTAAAGCCACTCAGCTCTGCACTGCGCTGACACATGCCAAAGCTCCAGGGCCTCTGAATGGATTACCAGCTGGACTGTTTATGGTTATGGGTTTTTCACACACAGGCGGCCATGAGAATGAAGATTCGGTTTTATGGCAGATAGTTTGGGTTATGGCAGAGCTGTTTAATTTGTATTGTATTCCTTTGTTTTTTTCCGGGTTACCGTGTTTATGTTCCAACAACATGAAGTGTATTTTGAAAGTGTGGTTTGCTACATGCTGGAGGAGACAGTTTATTTGCAGAGGGTAAAATCAGATTGCACCCAACTAAAAGAGCGAAATGACTCTTGTCAGTGGTCATGTTGCTGACTATGCTGCAATACAAAAAACATTCGGTGTGGGATGCTTATCACTTAGTTGATTCCCTGAATCTTATTTACAAGCAGCCCTAAGGAGATGTGAGTGTATGTTATACTGAATGCCTGAGGGTGAATGAGACCAAAATCTGTGGATTTGCATATTGTGTGTAAGTGTAAGTAGGTCTGTATGTGTTAATACAGGCACAGTGTCTCTTTTCTTGGCTTATATGTGTATGAATGCAGCTGTGTGTTCATTTGTGCTCAGACTGACGCGTCATCTCCATTGCCGTGCCTCTGCCCCCCAGTGGGTCTGAGACACTCTCAGATCTACAGCAACTCCCATACCACCAAGCCACCACCATTACACAGCAATCAGAAGAGCTTTACCTCAAAGTCATGTTACCTCCCTCAGGTTGGCAGGAGCCCAGGAACATGACTCAGGGAGAGAGAGATGGATAGAAAGATAGTTGGAGAAGAGGAAAGGATAAAAAGAAGAGAAATGGGGTTAGAGAGGGAGAAGAATGTAAGAAAGCCCTGACAATGTTTCTGACACAGCATACACAGATGTAAATATTATAGATTAAAAATGATATTATTATTATGAATACAGTATTAAAAAAAAACCAAAAAAAACTGAAAGGTGTTCATGGGGAAGTTAACTAGTTTTGGGTGACAAAACAAACCGAGTCTATTATCTAAATGTTATAGTAATCGTGTGATGCTGTGAGCTGATTTTGAGGTGTTTGCGTTAAGGGTAAAAAGCGTAACTTTGAAGCTAGTTGTTCCGACCAGTGTCGGCATGCTGAGTAGTTCTTATGAACTTCGGTTTTACAATGTAGTTTTTCATAGTAGTTTGTAAGTTACTGATATTAGCATCCTGTAACATTAGAAAACATGTTCTATATTTTGATCAGAGTATTAGCCAGCCAGCAGTGAGGAAATGGTGATGAGAAATACTGTTTTAAGCTAGTTCTACATTCCCGGTCATTCAAACATGGCGACGCCATATTGTCGGGCGCTGATATTGAGTGCACGTGTGTGAGAGAACATGATGTGTAAGAATGTTGTATGTATGGGTGTGTATTATGCTACGGTTAAATTTGTGTTAGCAGGATAGCATTGGTAATATGTTAAAGACTGTAGGTATCCGAGTCCAGTGAATGTGAAGTGAAGTTATATTATTTTGGTATCTTTTAGTATTTTAAATTAAGCAAAGTCTTGTATGTGTAATATGTGTTAAATCATTTGAATTTATGTGCATTTATTATCTGTCAGACTGTTTCATATTATTTATCATCAGTTTGGTTACACCATTTATTTAATTTTTAAACGTTTTATATCATTTTAACATGCACTTTCATCAGAGAGTTAGTACAGTAGAGACAATGTGAATGTATGGGAACTTTATGTAGTTGTTTCGGAAATAAACAAGCTTTGCCGTGAGCAACGCGCTAATGTCTGTGCTCTCTATTGGTTTCACAGTTTCCAGTTTTCTTAAGCTACGCAGTGCTTCCTAGCCTGTGTAGCCATTGCTGCCGGTCCAGATTCCCCCTAGGTCTGGTGCCGGTAACATATGATGTCAACAAAAGTGCCAATTGGGCATGAGTTTCTCTCCAGTGCTGATAAAAGCTAAGGTCAGAGGCATTCTGGATGAAGAATGACTGTATTTCCTGCTGGGCATGAAAGAAAGACAGTGATGACAGGTTTATTGCAGAGCACCGATTTTTCTTCTGGTATTAGAAAATATCTTTAAAACTTTTTTTTTTCCAGCAAAAAAGGTTTCTTTTTTTTCAACAATTGTGTTTATTAATTTTCAGAAAATAATCACACTACAACAAATAATACAGGTGCAAATCAGAACTGTCACAGTAAGGCTCATCTTCAATAAAATAAACATAAACATGACAGGGCTGAAACAAGCAATATTTGGTACAGTAAGTCAGCATAAGTCATCCTTAAGAATCACCGGTGGTCCAAATGTTAACTCATCTCACCCAAAGAGAAAAGCACTTCAAATAAAACAAAGCAAAGACAAACAGACGCATACTAAATATATAGTAGTACTCATTTGTTGATGGTTGACACACACAGAGAGCATGCCGCCAATGCTTTCCTCCCCTCTAAGAACACCATAAAGGATTTCCACATATTGTCAAAGACAATAAGATATTTACCCTTTAATGTAAAAGTGAGTTTTTCCAGTGCAAGACAGTCTGACAGTCCTACAAGCCAGACATTAACACTTGGTTTGATATTGGATTTCCAAGATTTGGCTATGGTATATTTAGCATGTAAGATGCAGAAAGTAATCATAGATTTATTTACCTTGCTGAGATTATGATTTACTGAAAAAGGCCAAAGATAGGAATAGAAACTTGACGTCAATCCCCTCTTAGGGTTTTGATTTGTTGCTATTTCTTCTATGCAGCTAAGAGTAGGTAGAGATAAATATTTCTGCATCTTAAATATATAGCTTCTTATCTGCAAGTATTAAAAAAAATGTTTTGGTTGGATGTCATACTTTTGCCTCAAATCTTCAAATGACATGAGAATGTTATTGTTAAATAAATCAGCAATTTTACTTTGTTTGCCCAAATGTTGAAGCACATATCTTGTTTGCCAGGTGTAAAACAGCTGTTCCCCCAGGTTGGTGTAAATTGAGATAACACAGGTATCCCACCAGTACGTTTATGAACCTCATACCACACCATAATCAAGTTTTTAACAAAGGGATTATGCGTTTATGTCTTTATCCTTTTAATTTAGCTGAATATAAATATGAATTGAGTGGTAGAGGGGATGTCATGCTTCTTTCCAAACTCATCCAGGAACGTGGCGTTTCTTGTGAGAACCAACAAGAGGCAGTTGTAAGTTGGGCAGCCCAATAATACCATTGGAGGTTTGGGAGTTTCAAATAGGGGAGATAAAGCAAAGATAAGCAAAGTCTAGCCCGTCTGTTGTTCCAAACAAAATTACAGAACGTGCTTTTCATCTTTGAAAAAAAATGAACAGGAGGACCAAGAGGAATGGAAAGAAAGAAATTTCGGAAGGACATTCATTTTAAGTAAATTGATACGCCCTATCATGGAAATTTGTAACAAGGACCATCTATTAATAGATTCAGAAACCGACTCTATTACTGGATTATAATTTGCCTCTACTAAATCGTCAAATTTAGGGGTAATTCTAATATCAAGATAAATGAAGCTATCTCTAACTATTTGGAATGGTGTTTGAACTGGGGGATTTACTCTTTCAGAATGTTTAAGGAAAATAATAGCAGATTTGCTTTCATTAATTTTGTAACCGGAAAGCTTACTAAAAGAAGTAATGGTATTAAACAAGTGATGTAGTGACTGTTCTAAGTGCGATAAAAAAATCACATCATCCGCGAATAAGCCTATTTTGTTGTCAGTCCCATGTATTTTAATGCTAGTAATATTCTGATTACTCCTATTGACAATAGCCAAGGGCTCAATTGCCAACACAAACAGAAGAGGTGAAAGGGGACAACCTTGGCGTGTGCCTCTCAAAAGTTCAAAAGGTTCGGATATAATATCGTTAGTTAATACTGAGGCGACCGAGTTATTATACAAAACTTTAATCAATTCAATTCAATTCAATTTTATTTATAGTATCAAATCATAACAAAAGTTATCTCGAGACACTTTACAGATAGAGTAGGTCTAGACCACACTCTATAAATTCCAAAACCCCAACAATTACAGTAATTCCCTCAAGAGCAAGCATTAGCAGTGGCTATTGCGACAGTGGCAAGAAAAAACTCCCTTTTAGGAAGAAACCTCGGCAGACCCAGACTCTTGGTAGGCGGTGTCTGACGGGCCGGTTGGGGGCGTGATGAACAGTGGTGATAACAGTCACATTAGAAGTATCCAATTAGAAAAATAATTACCAAAGCCAAAACGTGCAAGTACTTTGTGGAGATATCGATGCTCAACTCGATCGAACGCTTTCTCTGCGTCCAACAAGAGCAGTGCTGTATCAGGATGTTCTGTCTTCGCATAAATAATATTGAGAACCCTACGGACACAATGGAAAGCTTGATGTCCCTTAATAAATCCATTTTGGTCTGGATCAGAAAGAGAAGGCAGGTATCTTTCAAGCCTTCGTGCCAATATTTTAGCAATTATTTTATTATTTAATCAATGAAATTGGTCGATATGAATCACATTTTGTTGCTGATTTTTCAGGTTTCAGTATCAGAATTATAAGTGCATTATGCAAGGTTGGTGGAAGTTTGCTGGAGTTAAAGCTTTTTACAAACATATCTAACAGTGGTGATAAAAGCTTATTCTTAAAAAATGTATAAATGTCAACAGGCAGCCCATCCGGGCCAGGGTCCTTTCCCCCTTTCATTTTGTCAATTGCTTCAGAAATTTTGGCTGATGTGTTATGGGAATCTAAATCAGCTTTAGCTTCTTCACTAAGTGAGGGGAGCGTTAACTGATCAAAAAAATCTTGAAAAAATGAATTAGTAACTAAGCACTCCAATGAGTATAGCTGTGTGTAATATGATTTAAAAACTGTATTAATTATTTGAGGGTCCGATGATTTGTCTCCATTAGCAGTCACAATCTCTGTGATAGTTTGTTCATTTTGTTGTGCTTTTAAGCGCCATGCAAGTAATTTCCTTGCCTTCTCTTCCTGATCATAATAGGTCTGCTTCAGTCTACTTAAGCCTACCAACGCTTTATTGGTAGATAAAATGTTATACTTTGCTTTTAGAATTGCTAATTTCGTTGTTTTTCTCTATTGTTATCACCAATTATTTTTAATTCCTTTATATCCCTTTCCAGCTTAAAAATCTCTAAATATTGTTTATTTGATTTATTTCTTGTATTTTCCATCATTTGACCCCTAATAAAATCTTTGAAAGCTTCCCATCTTATTGAGGCAGATGTTTCTGTTTCCGTAGTCAAGGAATTTGGGATTTTGTAACCACTGTGGCTTTAGGCGCCAAAGGGTTTTTCTTTGGACAGCAGATGAAGCTGAGTATTCAAAAAAGGTTTTTTTTTGATCACTTTACATTCACTTGATTACATTGCTCATTTGAGACTTACTTCCCTGGTTTCTGGCTTTGAGATAAAGTAGTTAATTATTGATTAAACTTACTAGGCCATGGAAACGACAAATTGGAATTCTTAATTTAAGGGAAGCTGTTGATTAAAATGATTATAAAGTCAGTGTGAAGAGGCTTGTACCAAGGCAAATTCCAAGTAAGTGTACCTATTGTGGCAATTATCCTTTTTCTGATTCTGATTCACTCACTCACCAGCAAATGTTGATGGTTGATGCTCGTTTGTTACCTGTGTGCAGCTGTAAAGGATGGTCATGCTCATATTAGAAAAGGTACCGGTTAGGTTTTCTCCTTGGAACTACAGCTCGTGCTAAAAGTTACATAGTGTTGCTTTAAAAGCTAGTCTATATACACAACGTTCCATTTCCAAGATTGTTCCGGTGCCGAAATTCCGCCGGATGTCTTTCATTACGGCCGGATGTCCGTCCCCTTCCTCTTCCTGTGTGTTGGCGTTCTAACCTCCGGTGGATTTGTGAGGACTATGGTTAACTGCTCCTCAGATCTTAGCAGGGTAAATCCAGACAGCTAGCTAGTCTATCTGTCCAATCAGAGTTTTCTGTTGCATGACTGTTACGTGTGTGTTTTTCCTCTGCTCTCTTGTGTCCTGATCCAGGTACCCCCCTCTCCATCTGACTGGTCAGGCACACCTGCAGCGCCTCAGCAATCAGGCGGATTGATATAAAGCTGCAGGGATGAAAGTGGCCAGGGTGCCAGTGGGCCAGTTAGCCGAGCAGAGTTATGTCGCTGTCGGTCGTGAATCAGAGCTGTGTGGTGCTCTTCGTCTTGTCATTACTCCCTCAGTGGAGGGATTGTGTTACTGGTTGGATTAGTGGCTTGTTTAGTTTGAACGGTCTTTCACCTCCTTTCTTTTAGGGTGGTTGTTTTGTGTTAACAGTGGGCTCATTTACGTCTAAATAAATAGTTTAATGGTACGAATCGTTCTGTTTCCTTTCTTTCTTTGAACACCCAGCTTATTATTTATTGTTGCTCCCCTTTTCCCCTGGACACCACAAATGGGGACGTAACAACGACTAAAACAACTTTTGAACGTACACATGTTCCACCAAAAACAAGTTCCTTCCCGAGGCTAATTTGCGGCGGCACCGTGGCTCCGTCCGGCGCTCTGCACCGCCTAAGACAATTGTGATTGGTTTAAAGAAATGCCAATAAACCAGAACACTATTCTCCCATCCTGGAATGCAGTGTGGACTCGCCAGACCTGGCAATGCGAGACTAGTTAAAAGCTAACTATACATTCTTTTTTTTTTAAGTTTCCACCTTATTACTTCCTTACTCCCTAACTTCACATCATGTTCCCTACTGTACTGAAGGAGAGAGAAGTGGAGTCCAGAGAGGGAGAGGGTGGCACAACAAAAGGGAGCAATGGGGGAAAGGGATTACGAGATGGGAGATGCATGGGAGTCAGGGAGAGAATGAGTGGAGGAACTGGAATAGATATCGAGAGAAGCATGTGAGGTGAAGAATGGGAAATAAAGTACACTGTAGGCCAGGCTGGTGCAGGGATTAAGGTAGAACAAAGTGAGTCATTACATCCCTCCCCTAACCTCCTCTGCTGATAAAGGCATGCTGTTGCCTCAGATAACGCCACCAGCTCACACACCAACTTGTTTCATGCAAACAAAAACAACTTGACTTTAAAATCAGGTCAAAGGAGTAGGAGACGGTCTTACATACTGTATAATCCCTTAAATAAATTGGAAACTGTGCCTTGAATGCTATCCAGTCATGCTCTGGGGCACTCTGAGGCTATTTTATAATTGGACAGATCAAAATAAGCCAGATCAACAAGCTCTTTTTACTGACCCCTAGCTATTAACAATCTTCATTTTCTCTAAAGCATATTCAGTCGACTCTCATGTTTAAGATATATCTACTTAAAGTGCTCATATTATGCTTTTTGGCTTTTTCCCTTTCCTTTATTGTGTTATATATCTTTTTTGTGCATGTTATAGGTTTACAAAGTGAAAAAGCCCAAAGTCCCCCCCAAAGGGACTTACCATCTCCAACAGAGAACACTGTTCACCAACTGCTCCAAACAGCTCTATTGTAGTCCAGCCTTTACTTCAGAGACAAACGTGGTCACTTTGGAACACACGTTATAATGCTCACCTAGCTGCTAGCGTGGCACGCCCTCATACTCTGCTTCTGACTGGCTAGTAGTCCTTACCTAGGTACTGTGCATGTGCGGCTGACAACAGAGATGTTACAGCAGTGTGATGCCTCACTCTGTAGCTAAAACAGAGAGCTCAACACACAGGGTGAAAAGAGGAGCTGCAGCAATGTGTAGTACAACAAAAATATGGTGTTTTTTGAAAATGAAACCATGTAAACCTATTCTGGTACAACCTCTAAATACAATTATGAACCTGAAAATGCAGACTTGGACCCAAATCACAGACAAGGAAGCAGCGGACAGTTTGAATGATATTTAATGAACAAAGAAAAAACTTACTATCCAGGTAAGCAGGTGAGAAATCAAAGAACCAGAAATAACCCGGGAACATGAAAATACAGGTTTCAAGGAACAGGAAGAACGTTTTTACAAATGACAACGAACAGACACCAGACAAAAGCTGTGTTCGAAACCGTTCCCTCATTCACCTACTCACTCACTATTCCCTATATAGTGTAGTGAACTATCCAATCCAACTTTATTTGTTAAGCGCTTTAAAACAACCAAAATTACAAAGTGCTGTACAGAAGAATAAATAAGACATCATAAATAAAATACATAACAATATAACATGAATACAAAATAATAGCTGCGCAATGAAAAACAATCAATCTAAATAATTAAAAGAAGTACAACAAGTCAACATCTTACTAGGTGTCAAAGGCCACAGAGAAGAGATGGATTTTAAGACGGGATTTAAAAACAGACAAAGAAGAGGCCTGTTTAACGTGCAGAGGCAGATCATTCCATAATTTAGGAGCCGCCACAGCAAAGGCACGGTCTCCTCTGAGCTTCCACTTAGTTTTAGGCACACCCAGGAACAGCTGATCTTCTGACCTGAGAGAGCAAGTGGGTATATAAGGGCGTAGAAGTGTCGAGAGGTAGGGGGTGGGGGGCAAGACCATTCAGGGCTTTAAAAGCAAATAAGAGGAGTGAGGCTAAGATGGGGGAAATGTGCTCATGTTTATGTGTGCCAGTTAAAAGACGTGCAGCAGCATTCTGTACCATCTGCAGACGGGCGATGGAGGACCCACTTACCCCCACATGAAGTGCATTACAGTAATCCAGCCGAGTGGTAACAAAGGCGTGGATTACCGTCTCAAAGTGCTGTCTTGACAGTATTGGCTTTATACAGTATTAACTATATAGGGAACGACACCACACTGAAAATATCGTCCCTGAAACAAAGCGAGCACTCAGGAGAATAGTAAAAGGTTGTATATACAGTATGTTGCATGTTACATTTCCACTGGTTAGAAACAAAAGCCCGCTCCATTTTCCTTTTCAGTTTTCGCAGGTGCTTCTGCTTCTTCTTCTCCGCTGGAAAACACAGGAGTAAAATGTAGGGTACATCATATGTACACTCAAATTAGTAGTGCACCGTGGGCATTTTATCAAGGACTATATAGTGAATGAAATTAACCGCAGATAATTCGAACACCACAACAAAATGGCAAACACACTATTTGGTGCGCTATTTCCGTGATAGGGAATGGTTTTGAACACAGCCAAAGAAAGCACGCAGACTAAATACACAAGGCAACGAGGGTAGTAACGAGGGACAGGTGACATGAGGGTAGATGAACAGGTGGAACGCGTCAGGGCAGACGATCACAAAGGCAGGAAGTCAAACGAGACATGACACTACAATATAAAACAGGATACTAAAGCATCAAAAACATACACAAGGATGGAACAGGGAAACCAAAACAGAACAAAAGAACCACGAACAAGGAATACAGATATACAGCAAAACAGGAAACAGAGAACCAACAGGGAAACAAGCAAACAGGAAATGAATAGACAAATTAACAGAAAATTGAAAAACTGAAAAACCACAACCAAGAAGTTACAGACGGAGGCGACAAGCGGCAAAGCATCACGTTGGAAAAGGGGGGGAAATTAGCGTGTCCACCAGGGTGTCATGTTTCCATCGCTGTCGATCAGAGCTGGAGCAGATAAATATACTATCATTGTATTATATTTATTATACAGCACATTATATCATTCATCAAGTCAGATTATGAGTACAAACACTTCAGTTGTCCCAGTAATGTCTCTTTAGAATCATTCTTACCACCGTGCACTGTGTGAAAACCTAACTGAAAGCCATTCTCAATTAGTTTTGGCCATAAAAATATCCACTTTGGGGGGCGGTGTTGGACACCGTGCATGTAGGACCTATCTCCCTTTTGCTCCGTGAGTTTGTGTTTATTTTAACTTTTTAACACAGTTTCTTTTTACTAGCTTGGCCGGTGCACAATTGTGACAAGTACTTGGTCAGTTTCGGTGTGTTTTGGGGGGAATTTCAACCAACAATGGCAGCTGCACGTGGAAACTCGGCTCGCACAGGCCGTGCTAAGGCTTCTCCCTCGACTGAGCCTGCATCTCCGCCGAAGGTGGTCACGGACCCTGAGTGTGCGCCCTATTTGGATCACATTTGCGGCAAAACAGACTCGCTGTCTTACGAGTTTTGAGCGGACATTTCTGCGCCCAACCAAATTTATTGCCCAGCTGCTGATGGACTCCCTCGGCCTGGATGAGTTGCCCCTGCTCAATCGTGCGCATCGCACTCTCCGATCCAAGCCCAGTGATGGTAAACCACCCCGACCCTTTGTGATTCATGTGCACTTTTTTAACGTGAGGAATGACATTTTACGCCGGGCCAGCGAGGCTCCTCTTCTCCACCAAGGCAAAAGACTGTTTCTCCTTCCTGACTATACTTCGTCGGTTGCGAAGAAACGTCCTGCATTCACGGACGTTAAACGTCTGTTACATTCGTGTCCTGGAGTGAAGTTTGGACTGAGGTTTCCCGCGACTTTGAGGATCACTCTTCCCAGTGCAGCTACACACGCCTTTGAGGACCCAGCCACTGCGATGGACTTTGTCAAGGTGAACTTAAAGTCTGGTGTCTCTTCTGGAGCTACAGTTTGAAAGCGGCTTGCAGTTTGTTTGGTAAACTGGTGGTAAATTTAACCCGTTTTCTGTTGGTAAGCTGCCCTGCTTTAAGTTTGTGTCACTTGGACTTGAGTCACTTTTCATATTTTTTTACTGTGTTTGTTTACATATTTATGACTAGCATGCAGCAGTCTAGGATGCCACGACAATCAGGGACAGGACTCAAATTTGTTAGCTTGAACTGTAATGGTCTAAATCAGCCTATTAAATGTAGCAAAGTTCTTCACCATCTTCAACAACTAGGTGCCCATATTGTTTTCCTTCAAGAGACTCATTTAAAATCTTCCAGCCATATCAGATTAAAGGGGAGGTGGGTCAGTCAAGTATTTCATTCTAGTTTTAATGGTAAATCTAGGGGTGTTGCAATTTTGATTCACAAATTGGTTCCTTTTGTGTGCTCTAATGTATTAGCTGACCCCAATGGAAGGTTTGTGTTTGTAACGGGACAGCTATATAGTAATTCTGTGATTCTGGCTTATGTGTATGGTCCAAACTGGGATGATGACAATTTTTTCCATCAATTGTTCGCCAAGTTACCTGACATGTCCACACAATCCTGTATTAGATCGTTCTTCTACTAGACCAGGAGTGCCCTCAAAGTCTTCTAAGACCATTTTATCCTTTATAGATGAATTCTCAGTCTCTGATCCATGGCGCTTTCTTAATCCGTCTGGTAAAATGTATTCTTTTTTCTCTCATGTACATCACTACTTTTCTCGTATTGATTATTTTCTCCTGGACAACCGTTTTCTCCATTCTGTTCAGTCTTGCTCTTATGATACTATTCTAATATCAGATCATGCTCCGACCACACTGGAGTTATTCATACAAGAGCGCAAACGTACGTGTGCCCCTTGGCGTCTCAATACGCACTTGCTATCTAATGAGGATTTTGTTAAGTTTGTTTCTTGCCTCCCTTGTTCGGGAGACTCTTTCAATTCAAATTATGTCATACAGCAGCTATGATAACAAACAAAGGAAGAAAGAATTAAAGGAATTGAGGTTATGAATCTCCCAGCTTGATATCTATGCTTCCTCCCCATCCCCTAACATATATAAGGATTGTCTCTCTCTTTAGGCTGAGTTTGATGTTCTTTCTACTAAAGAGGTTGAGGAGGTCTTATTTAAAGCTAAATATTGTTATTATGAATCTGGGGATAAGGCAACCAAACTTTTGGCCCATCAGCTTCCTCCTCTCAGCAGATTCCACAAATTCATACTCCTTCTGGCGTCACAACCGATCCTAAAAAAATGAATGATCAGTTTAAACCAGGCGTCGGCAACCTTAGGCACGCGTGCCACCATATACTTATCAATGCACTCAGCTGTGTAGACCGGCATAAACATGCAGAAAGCAATATTTCAATCTGCTCTGCCTGCTCAGTCCACTCTTGTCCACCGCGCTGTTTTACGCAAACACAGCTCTACTCTGCAAATAGCGAATTTTTACAAAACAAGCTAAAACAAAAGCTGTCGGTTTGTACTCTGTTTATCTTAGTTTGCAGGGAATCTTGAAATTTGGACAAATTCTTATAAACTTAAGCTGTCTGAAGAAACCATCCTCTCCGCTGGAGCGGTAAATATGGACGCATTATAATACCAATACAAATACATGTGGCTACTTAATATGCACGTGAATGACGCAATCATTATGTTCGTGTACTTCATTCTTGATAATGATGCTGGTTGTGTTATTTTTATTTTTGCCATAGCATCATTTGAAAATGAGGCATACAGGACCTGCTTATTCCCATGCTTATACTATTCATCATTAAAGCTGGGCTTTTCCACAACTTTTCGCTTCAGGCTTTGACAGTAATATTTTTGTCAGCCCATTTTCCACCAATCAGGACACTGCATACTAAAACCATGTTTCCATAATCATAATAATAATATACAATAATAATAATTACAAGGTCCTGATTATGAGAAATAATTTATATCAAATGTTGCTATGGAATGAAATTACAGATTCCCTGGATATTACATTTTGATGTGATGTCATAATTACACTTAATGTTGACATGGCACACTAATAAACAAGAAATTTTGAAAAGGGCACTTCATATAAAAAAGGTTGCCGACCCCTGGTTTAAATGGTTTTACTCCTCTTTATATACTTCTGAGGGTGGGTCTGATCTGTCAGCCTGGATAGTTTTTTTGACTCACTGGAGTTGGTTAGGGTTGATGCTGATACTGCTGAGCGGTTAGAGGGCCCAATCACCATAGATGACCTTAAACGGGCAACATTTTCTATGCAGTCTGTAAAATGTCAAGGCCTGGACGGTATTCCGACCGAGTTTTACAAGACCTTTTTTGATAAATTAGCACCAGTTTTGATTGAAATTTTCAATGAATCTCTTACTCTTTCTAAATTACCTCAGACTCTAAATCAGGCCTCCATATCATAACTCTTAAAAAAGAATAAGGATCCTCTGTCCTGCTCAAGTTACCGTCCAATTAGTCTTTTATCTGTAGATGTAAAACTTCTGTCCAAATTATTAGGTCTGATTTTGTAGCCTTTGTCTCCTTATTGGGTAGTGGGTGAGCATTTTGTGTTTTTGTTTTGTTCTGTGTATTTGTTCTTGGGGTTTTTATTTTTTTAAATTTTTATTTTTCTACTTGTTGTACTTGACACTGTTTTGACTCCCGAAATGTTACCTCTTGATTTTGTTATGTGACTGAAAAATCAATAAACAAATGTTTAAAAAAAAAAACCGTCTCCTATGTAATGAGCATCTAGTACATAAAGTTTCAGTGGGCTATCGTGCATGAAAGGTTCCCATACTAGTACTGTCGAAATGGAAGCTACACAAAATCTGATTTTTGAAGTTTTATGCGATATCCAAACAAATCAGATGCACAAAACTTTAACAAGTCCTAATTTCATCCGTTAAAATGACAGTAACATTTCTGTATAAGTAGCTTGATACCTTGATCAGTTTCTCTTGTCTCTGCCTCCTGTCTTCTGAATGCTACATATCTATCCTGTTGTTTTGTAGTGAGTGGGCAGTGTGCAGCAGGGAATGTGTGTGGGTTTTGGTGGGCAGTAGCTCTGTTGGCGCTCCTGTATATTGTGGGCAGACAGAAGGCTTAATAAAACAACATTGAGCATTGCTTTTGCTGAGCATGATTGCATCTCATCATGATCTGTTCATAAAAATACTCTCTTACGGGAATTCTATCTTCAGAAGATTGTATTGTATTGAACATGTCATTGCATTACATTTGGTGCATACAGTGCTTTGAACACTTGGGGAAACGTACTTACTTTCTTGCCCGAGAGTCAGATTAGAGGGTCATCGCCACTCTCATATCTGTTCAGTAAAAATGAAGCTCAGGATCCAGTTAGCTTAGCTCAAACCAAAGACTGGAAACAGGAGAAAACAGCTAGCCTGGCTCTGTCTTAAAGGTGCTCTATGCGATGTCACGCGTTTTTTAGGCTACAACATTTTTTGTCACATACAGCAAACATCTCCTCACTATCCGCTAGCTGCCTGTCCCCTGAACACACTGTAAAAAAAACGCGGTCTCGGTAGACAGCCCAGGCTCCACAAATGCCAACAAAAACAAACTGTGCCAACCTGCACCACCAAACATAACAAACAGTGTTCCAGCGTTCCAGCCAAGGGGGTTAGCCTCTCTTCAGAACTCAAACCTCCTATGGCGCCATTTTGATGCTACCAAACGCTCACCTGCTGTTAGCATTCCATTGACTGCCATTCATTTTGGCGCCACTTTGACAGCGAATAACTTTACATCTGAAGCGATTAAAGACTATTTGTCCGTTGTTTATTTCTAAAGAAACACGACAATGTATAAAAGGCTCCATTACCTTGTATCTCACGTTATGGCTCCGTAGCAGACGTTTTTGTAAAAATAGGTTAACGATTGCGTCATAACCACGCAACTTACTGTTGCATGGTAGAGGAATTACCGTACAGCACAGGAGAAGATCGCAGGCAGTTGGACTTACATTAGCTGTTTAAGTTTAATTACTAATGTTAACTAGCATTTTAATTAGCAATAATTAGCCTGTGCCTATGTTATCTCCTTACATATACCTACGCTCTCCGTCTCTGAAAGATTGGGAATGATTGAGATTTCTCTTGGCACAGCTACCAGAAGACTTCACACTTTCAGACAGGTTGCTCACGTCACATCTATGTCGTCTCTCTCAGTTGGAGGCTGCGCAGTAACACTCAGCCAGCACCGGGAAAAGTGCTTCTAATATCCTTCACTGGTCTCCGTCCAGAGACACGGGATCTGTTTGTCCAGTTTATATACTGTTTATGGTTCCAGCCAATAACCGACAAGAAGGAGTTGACGGTGGGGGTTGGGGGGGTTAGTGCGCGGAAGGGAGGGGGAGGGGAAGGGGAGGGGAGGGGACGGGATGAGGAGGAGAGAGGGGCGAGCTAGCCTCGTTTTTTTTGAAAATACTTTGAACGTCAACAAGAAGTGCCGTCACCCAACATCGCTTAGAGCACCTTTAAGGTAACAAAATGTGCATTGACTTCCTGAAGTCTCCGTTGGTTGCCTTGGATCCTCATGGTGATGCCAGGACCCCAGGAAGTCACTGCCATGTTTACAATTAAGTTTTTGTACGCACACTCAATTTCCACTTTGTAGTGGTCTCCCACTGCTTCCGGTTTTACTTGAGGCTAAGCTAAGCTAAGCAGCTGCTATGTATGTGTGTGTGTGTGTGTGTGTGTGTGTGTGTGTGTGTGTGTGTGTGTGTGTGTGTGCGCGCGCTCATGTGTGTGTTGTTCAAGTCTGTTGCTTGCTGGCCTTTTTATCTCTGCTCCACACTTAGAAAAAGGTCCATCTCTGCTATGATGGCCCACAATCATGCCCCTTATTCTGTGTGTGTGTGTGTGTGTGTGTGTGTGTGTGTGTGTGTGTGTGTGTGTGTGTGTGTGTGTGTGTGATGTGTTCATTCTATGACTTCATAATATATTAGCATAACTGATGGTAATTAAAACCGCTAAACCTTTATAACTATAGCTGTATGTTGGGAATGAAAAACAACCATATGCTGTACTTGTGGATGGCGAACAATTTCTTGCAGCTTAATGAAGTAAAGACTGAAGTCTTCATTGTTGCTCTACAGCAACTCGATATTACAGCCTCGAAAGTTGTTCAGATTTTGGGGTCCCTTTCTTCAGTGGTACAGTCCAAACTCCAAAATCTTGGTGTTATATTTGATCAGAATATGTTTCTTGACCAACATATCAAATCACTAACCCGCACATGTTTCCTTCAACTGAGAAACATTTCTAAACTTATAGCCGTGGTTTCGCAATGTGAACTTGAGATGATCATTCATGGTTTTATATCATCCCGGCTTGGTTACTTCAACTCTGTTTTCACCTGTCTCAGCAAGGCGTCCCAGGACCGTCTACACCTGGTCCAGAACTCTGCTGCAAGGCTGTTGACCAGGTCAAGCAGAATGTAGCACATCACTCCTGTTTTATCCATGTTACATTGGCTTCCTATCAAGTTCAGGATCCAGTTTAAAGTTCTTGTTCTTACATATAAAGCATTGCATCATCAGGCGCCTGTTTATATCTCTGACCTGCTTCAACTGTACACTACAAACAAGTCACTCAGGTTTTCTAACCAGGGACTACTGGTGGTCCCACGCACTCGTTTGAAAACTAAAGGGGACCCTTCCTTTGAAGTGGTAGCTCCGATTCTGTGGAACGCCCTTCCTATTACCTTACGTTCTGCAGTGTTGGTTGATGTTTTTAGAAAGCAGCTGAAGAGTCACTTGTTTCAGCTCGCTTTTGTCTCATGTTGGTAATTTTGGGTTTTTAGTCTTTTAATCTTCATTGGTATTGTATTTGTTTTTGCTTGTTTATTTTCTGTTTTGGATTCTACTGTATTTTAACAAATGTCTTTTGTGTGAAGCACTTTGTGACTCTGTCTGTAAAAGGTGCTATATCAAATAAAATGATTACTATCATTATTATTATTTTCCTTGGTCCTTTTTTTGCATAACTGGTGTTGACTTTAGTACAGCTGCTTCCATTTTTAATTTCCCATCAAACTCAAATTTCATTTAAAGGCTCATCTCTCCAACTAAAAACATTTTCTATGCTGTTGATAAAGAATACGGTTACTGCCTAACTGTGATTTCCTCTGCTTTATGTGAACATTTAGCAGAGCAGGGACATCATCTGCAGCGGTGAGTCATTCATCAGCCACCGGTGCTATTGAAAGTATTCTTTGAAATAAACCTCATAAATTGTGACAGACAGTTACTGATCCTTTGATCTACTCAAAGTTTCCCTGGTAACAGAGAGAACAGGATTCATGCATTTCATTAACTATACAGCATAAATCATTTATTTGAATGTTTTAATGATTTGCAGACACCAATCAGGAGCCTAATTAAGCATCAAAGCCAAATGATAATGAATTCATCTTCAACACTTTAGCCCTTTATGCTCCAGTGGAGACATGCAGGTATAGATAGGTAGAGATGCATTTAGACACACTGGCTGTTGCCTGGTTTCTCCCACGTGTCTATCTGTATACAGTATGTGTATATGGGTTATTGTACTTCTATATGTAAGAGGCCGAGATATCAGCAGAAGAATGACAAAATACAGAAAATCATCAGAAAAGGGGACATTTTAGGATCTTGGGTTTAGGATTTGGATTAGAATTAAAAGGTTTGTTCACCCAAATTACAAAAAAAACTAGCCATGCAGACAGCTTTGTTTTTGTTCAGATTTTGAGAAATCCATGGTTGAGATTTATATATATATATATAATAGTGGTGAGTGAAATTTTGTTTGTGGAACTCAAAGCATAAAAACGAAAATTACCTTAAAAAAATCAGCCCCGTCTTATTGCAGAAACTGTCTCCATCACTCTGGGTAGGTTGCTGGATAGTAGAGAAAATACACTGTCAATGGTTCTCATTTCGTCCTCATTACTGTTGATATTAGACGATTCTGTGAAACCCTGGAAAATGTTCAAAAACAATGTTTCCTCTCTTTTCTCAGTGTTACGCATTATGGTTATGATTACAATAAAATTATTACACCCTTACTTTTTGCCTCGCAGCACGTAGTGCACACTACTGCATTGACACCGAACGCTGGCAATGGATGTACATCTTGAGTTACATTATCATCAAATATGGACGTAATTGCTAATGCCTCCTAATGGGTTGTTTATGTGGACTATTTCTTCCGGTGAAAGCACATCCAGAGTAACACTGATTATGAAAAGAGATGCTGCTGTTGAACTTTTGTAATGTGACTTTTTTATTGCTTTCAGTGCCCCTCATAAAATCACCTCCATTATATTGGAGTGGAGGCAGAATACAGATATCTCAAATCCTGATAAAATAAAACCAAAACTATCTGGCTAGAACTGCCCCTTTAATGTGCACAAATACATTTAAAGGAAGACACATGCCTGATTACCTGTGGTTGGCTGATATTTATATCTCTGAACTGCATAGTAGAGTCTCAAACACACCTCAGTACACGTCTGCAAGAAATCTCTCTGTATCATTTTTATCATCTCTCCCAATGACTGAGTTTCATCACTGATAAGACTACAAATATCTTACATATCTTATAAGCCTTTTTTCCTTCAGGGTCATTTCACTCAACATCAACAGCTTAGAAGCTGAGCTTTCACAGGGAATTTCACAAAATTGTGACTGGGCAGTCACAAGCTCTGGCAGTTAAATGGAATAAATCAACCAAACGAGAGCGTGTGACTTTTCTAAACGTGCTGTGGATGAAAGCTGCTTGATTACTTGGCAAATGAGGAGGAACAGTCTGTACGTGTGTGCAGGGACATCTCAGACTGTGGACAAGTACTGGCAGGTAATTGGTTTCTTTTTAAAGGATGTCCCTAATCCTCTCCTCTCCTCTCCTCAGCAGGTCACTCATCTCGACACAACTTCCAGTGAGTTCAGGGCTCTCACCCCAGATCTCTTCATTTTCTTTGGTCTGTTTTTAAAAACTGTTGCAACCCGTTCTTACTCCCAACTCGTAAAATACAGACGCTTGGTCATGAAAGTGGCTCTCAGCGTCAGATAAAGACGCAAAAATCACCCTTCAGCGTATGTATGGAACGCACCGGGCAGAGCAGCAGCGCGACTGCAGCGCTGTGAGAGTACCTTGTATGTAAGAGCAACAACGCTAGCGAGTAGTTTGAAAGACCGAAATGCCGCGTTAAGGAGATTGGTTGGGGTGGTGGATGGGTCAAACAACGCAGGACCGTTACCCAGGAGACCGGGGTTTGTGTCCCATTGTTGTACCGTGTGTCGCTGAAACATACATTTTGTGACCCCACCCACAATCTTTTCCTAAACCTAACTGTCCCGTTCTTGTGCTGCATGTCAGTCCGTACGTCCCGACCCAGAGCATCATAAGTGAAGTCAAGAGTCCCGACGCTAAAGGAGACTTTTAGCGTGAATAACAAACGCCAAAGGCACATGACCAAGCATCCGTATTTTACGTGATAGGAGATTGAGGACTTGTTGCAAGCACACACTCTCATTCCTTCAGCCCCCACAGAACATCTCACACCTCTACAAAGCTAATTAGCAGCACTATCATCTCATCTTTAAGACAGAGGCGAAGAGAAACTTTGGAGAAGAAGAGGACGAGAAACAGAAAACAGGGGAACCTGTCAGAGTAGAGAAAAAGATTTTTGAGAAGTGAGGGAGGGATGGGCTGAGCCACGCATTACTTCAAACAAAGAAATGATTTGAAAGGAGCTGTGAATGAAAGAGAATGTCAGCCATAAAAGCTGACAATTGATGCTGTCATTTATTTGCTGTGCCACCCACCATCCTATCTACTTGTGTGATTCAAGATACGCTGGCTTTACAGCACCCCTCTGATTTATACAACAGCAAAGAGAAGAAAAAAGCCACTGTACACACACACACACACACACACACACACACACACACACACACACACACACACACACACACACACACACACACACACACACACACTTCTCATAAACTGAATTTATTACAACACTTTTCATGCTAAACTCATGGTCACAAAGAGTCAATTCTCATTCCCAATCAGTGGACAAGGGGTCCAAGCAGCCATTGTGGCTGAAAGGCCCCAGTAAGGCTATGAAAGGGGGTCGTTTATTGCCAATTACAGCTGCTGAGAGCAGCACACAAGAAGGGACTCCCACCTGAATGCACCTGAATGAAGACACATGAATAGTAAAAGGCTAAACACCTTAAAGATATTATATGTTCATCCTGTGTGAAGTTAGAATTTAATGAATAAGTAATGTGTGCAGCAGATGCACTATTGTGGAAGAGCTAGTGTAGGAGGTTAAAAACAATCCGTGCTCAGATTTTGACTTTAAACCAAAGTAAACCATCTTATGCTTGTATCTTTGTCTAATGGGTTATTCAAAATGCTGATGCATCAGAGACAGGAGCTGAAATACACATATGCTGTAATCTCAGTTGAGTGCATATGCATTCTGTATGACCGTGGGTATGTCTTTTTAGTGCATACCTGTCATATTGGTTGTTTTGCTGAATGACACTTGCTGGATTCTCTTGTGTAGATCCCTGTAATCCACTCTTTGTACAACCACTCTCTGCACTTACATAAGAGCATCTTAACACTGTGATCTTTCTCACTCTGTGGAACACAGAGAGGAGATTGTTGCTACTTTCAAATTTTTTTGAGAAGTGTGAGACTGAGATGTGGTTGACCCACAGTTCACTCTCAGACGTTATAAAACAGCTCTGTGGGTGGACAAACAAGGCCAGGCTGCCCTAGCCTGTCACAGAGCGGCCTTACAGTATTACAGGATTTTACAGGAGAAATCCTCTTCTACCAAGCTCAGCTCACCCCCTAAGGTGTCCCCGCCCTGGTTGGCAAGACACTTCAAATACTAATAGTCTGCACTGGCCTGAGGAAATTAATTGGGCTGATTTCATAAACTTGAATATCTGATGAAATTTGAGGCAATCCTGCAATTTTGATTAAATATTAAATAATTATGGATGCATTGTTGATTTGAGGTAGTTCAACACACAGCAGTGGTATAATCAAGTAGATTTGGTGATGATGGGGATCTAGATAATGATGATGAAGGTTTTACTGCCCCCACTATCTCTTTGCCTCTTTCTTTTCGAATTTCAACATTGGTGCCAATTTGAATGGCCAGCATGAAAGTTGCATGTAACATATGTGACACAGTGGTGTAGTCTACGTGATACGCAGATATACGCAGCATTCCCACTAAGAAAGCTCCAGGATTTCCATATACCCACTTAAAAACGCCCAATGACATGCAACAACATACTTTACATTACATTTTTTATATATGTGGAATTGTCATCTGTGTTTTTCTTCTTCACATAGGCTAAATAAAGGTATTTCCACCGAAAAATTGGTGCATTAAAACGTATCCAAATGCAACAAAAATGAAGTTCCTGACGCTCAAAACTTCCCTGGGAGAGGACATCCAGACCCCCCACTATGATATGCCCCCCCTTCCCCAAAGGCAGATTTGGGCCCATATGGGCCAATATATACAGTACAGTATACCCACTACAATAAACTACACCACTGCTGTGACAGTAAAAACATTGCGAAGTCACAGTTGAACCCAAGATGTTAAAAGATTGGTTATGTGTTTTGGGAGCTTGATAGGAAACAAAATTTAACATTTATCTACACAATTTGTCTTGGTGAATATAATGGCTGCTCTTTTGTATGTGCGTATGATTCTGTTCTATCATTACATCCTTAACTTGACATTTTAAATGCATACACGGAAATAATTAAAAGCAACATAACTGCATCAGATTCTCAGGTAAGAGTGACTTTGTGAAACTGAAACAATAGAAATTGTGACAAATAATATGAGCAAAAATAATTAAACGGCTCTCAAACATTTGGTTTACATGATAAGTCTGGTCCCAAGGAGCTAAGAGTCTAATAGTATCACAAATTGGTCTGCTGATTCAGTCCATCCATCCATCCATCCATCTTCATCCGCTTAACAGGGGGAGCAGCTCCAGCAGGGGACCCCAAACTTCCCTTTCCCGAGCAACATTAACCAGCTCCGACTGGGGGATCCCGAGGCGTTCCCAGGCCAGGTTGGAGATATAATCCCTCCACCTAGTCCTGGGTCTTCCCAGAGGCCTCCTCCCAGCTGGACGTGCCTGGAACACTTCCCTAGGGAGGCGCCCAGGGGGCATCCTTACCAGATGCCCGAACCACCTCAACTGGCTCCTTTCGACGCAAAGGAGCAGCGGCTCTACTCCGAGCTCCTCACGGATGACTGAGCTTCTCACCCTATCTCTAAGGGAGACGCCAGCCACCCTCTTGAGGAAACCCATTTCGGCCGCTTGTACCCTGGATCTCGTCCTTTCGGTCATGACCCAGCCTTCATGACCATAGGTGAGGGTAGGAATGAAAACTGACCGGTAGATTGAGAGCTTTGCCTTCTGGCTCAGCTCTCTTTTCGTCACAACGGTGCGATAGATTGAATGTAATACCGCACCCGCTGCGCCGATTCTCCGACCAATCTCCCGCTCCATTGTCCCCTCACTCGCAAACAAAACCCCAAGGTACTTGAACTCCTTCACTTGGGGTAAGGACTCATTCCCTACCTGGAGAAGGCATTCCATCAGTTTCCTGCTGAGAACCATGGCCTCCGATTTAGAGGTGCTGATCCTCATCCCAACCACTTCACACTCGGCTGCGAACCGACCCAGTGAGTGCTGAAGGTCACAGGCCGATGATGCCATCAGGACCACATCATCTGCAAAGAGCAGCGGTGAGATCCCCAGCCCACCGAACTGCAACCCCTACCCGCCCCGACTACGCCTCGATATCCTGTCCATAAATATTACAAACAGGATTGGTGACAAAGCGCAGCCCTGGCGGAGGCCAACCCTCACCTGAAACGAGTCCGACTTACTGCTGAGAACCCGGACACAGCTCTCACTTTGGTCGTACAGAGATTGGATGGCCCTGAGTAGAGACCCCCTCACCCCATACTCCCGCAGCACCTCCCACAGTATCTCCCGGCAGACCCGGTCATACGCCTTCTCCAAATCCACAAAACACATGTAGACCGGTTGGGCATACTCCCAGGCTCCCTCAAGGATCCTTGCGAGAGTGAAGAGCTGGTCCGTTGTTCCACGACCAGGACGGAATCCGCATTGTTCCTCCTCAACCCGAGGTTCGACTATCGGCCGAACTCTCCTTTCCAGCACCTTGGAGTAGACTTTACCAGGGAGGCTGAGAAGTTTGATACCCCTGTAATTGGCACACACTCTCTGGTCCCCCTTTTTAAAAAGGGGAACCACCACCCCAGTCTGCCACTCCTTTGGCACTGTTCCAGACTTCCACGCAATGTTGAAGAGTCGTGTCAACCAGGACAGCCCCTCCACACCCAGAGCCTTGAGCATTTCTGGACAGATCTCATCAATCCCTGGGGCTTTGCCACTGTGGAGTTGTTTGACTACATCAGTGACTTCCGCCTGGGAAATCGACGACAATCCCCCGTTATCCTCCAGCTCTGCCTCTAACATAGAGGGCGTATTAGTCGGATTCAGGAGTTCCTCAAAGTGCTCCTTCCACCGCCCTATTACCTCCTCAGTTGAGGTCAACAGTGTCCCATCCTTACTGTACACAGCTTGGATGGTTCCCCGCTTCCCCCTCCTGAGGTGGCGAACAGTTTTCCAGAAGCACCTTGGTGCCGACCCAAAGTACTTCTTCATGTCTTCTCCAAACTTCTCCCACACCCGCTGCTTTGCCTCTTTCACGGCAGAGGCTGCAGCCCTTCGGGCCCTTCGGTACCCTGCAACTGCTTCCGGAGTCCTCTGGGATAACATATCCCGGAAAGACTCCTTCTTCAGTCGGATGGCTTCCCTGACCACCGGTGTCCACCACGGTGTTCGTGGGTTACCGCCCCTTGAGGCACCTAAGACCCTAAGACCACAGCTCCTCGCCGCAGCTCCAGCAATGGAAACTTTGAACATTGTCCACTCGGGTTCAATGCCCCCAGCCTCCACAGGGATGCATGAAAAGCTCCGCCGGAGGTGTGAGTTGAAAGTCTGTCGGACAGGGGCCTCCTCCAGACGTTCCCAATTTACCCGCACTACACGTTTGGGCTCACCAGGTCTGTCCAGAGTCTTCCCCCACCCCCTGACCCAACTCACCACCAGATGGTGATTGGTTGACAGCTCTGCCCCTCTCTTCACCCGAGTGTCCAAAACATACGGCCTCAGATCAGATGAAACGATTATAAAATCGATCATTGATTCAGTTATTCTATTTATCAGTCAAAACTTTTGTTTTGTATACTCGTTTCAGATACTTCACTTCCTGTCCTTGTCTTTCCCGCCCCTGTCTTTGCCTACTCCGCCCTGATTAGTTCCACCTGTCCCTTGTCATTCCTATCTTCCAAGTGTATTTAGTCTGTGTGTCCTGTGCCAGTTCATCTTAGTACCCGGTGATTACACGGAAGCTACACAGAAGTGCCTTTGTATCGACTTCTATTCAGTTTTTGTACAGTTTTTAACAATAATTTCTAGGGCTCTCAAACGATTAATTTTTTCTTAATCACGATTAATCGCTGAATTTCTATAAGTTTATCACGAATTTTATACCAGTGTATCTTGATTGGGAATCAAATGAATGCAAAGAAAGTTACTTTATGAACTTGACTTTAAGATTTGTATTTGTTTATTATTTATTTATTTACTGTAAACAAAAGAAAAATGTGTGAATCTGTCATTATTGCACAATTCCTCCAAGTACCTAACTAAAAAACAAAAAATTCCTATCCTTACACCACAGCAATTAACTGACACTAACACTTTGCTTATACAAGGGCATTTGCGTAAAAAATGCAGCCTGGTCGCACAGAATTCCGTGAAATGATCACGAATTGTTAACAATGCATTACGTGGTGGTGGCACGGAATTTGTGAAAAATCCATGTGGCCACCACAGAAAACAATGCCAATGTAAAGTCACTGAGAAGATGACATGGAGCTTAAGCGAAAGTTCTTTCAGGACAACGACTTAAACATAATCACTTCTCATTCCCCTGAATGGATCAGCTGTTGAAGTGTTCACTTTAGTCTTAACCAATCAGAAGTGGCCATGAAATTCACGAGCCAATCACTGCACGATATCCCTGTCTCTCTCTGCTGCTCAGTTGTCATTTCAGGTTACGAGCACCACCCTCCTCCTCCCCTGCTCCTCCGGTCTTTGACCCTCACGGTTCCTGGGTCCTCTTCCAGCAGACCTCTCCCGGCGGCCTTCAGCGTTGATCTTCAGGCACCTCACGCCACAATCAGTGTCTAGACTCCATCGGGGGGTTCATACTTTGGCCCTACCCCTTTTAAAAGTTTCTCAGAATTTTTAAATGATGGTGGAGTCTAATCTCCAAAGACTGTACATTTCAGGCACATGTACAATAAATCATTACATATCTGCAATGAAGTCTCTCCTGATTGAAGTAGCATTAAGAGCGACTATGGAAGTGAGTACTATGTAAGGCCGAAATTCCACTGGTTGGGGTGGTGGATGGGTCAAACACGGGACTTTCACCCAGGAGACCGGGGTTTGTGTCCTGCATGTCAAGTTTCCTAAAGTCGCTTATCGCGTTTCACGGAACCGTAAGCCCACCCACGACCTTTTCCTTAACTTAAGGGGCCGCGTTTATTTACCAGAATTTCTTCCGTGGGCCAATCACGGAATTTTCAGCGATCCGTGTTCATTTCACGGAATTCTTCTGTGGTCCCATCACAGAATGTTTTGCGATTCCGTGAAACTGCTTGATGTCTTTCCTGTGAGTCAGCCATGCTAAAACCTGATCAAAGTTGTGGGCTCCGTGATCAGAAGTGCCACTGCTTGTCCTTAACTTGTTTGTGCTTTTCTTTTTTTTTTCTCTCACTCCCTACCCACCACAATTACAATCCATGGCTTCACTCACCTCACTGTCAAAATCATGGAAGGCAGAATATCAACACTCTACCAGATCTAGGAAGCTGAAAAGGTAATGGACACCATCATCACAGCACACACAGGCATAACCTGTGCCTCCACTTCCCGTCCTGATGCTCTCTTTCTCTTTCTCTCTCTCTCTCTCTCTCTCTCTCTCTCTCTCTCTCTCTCGTCATCACTCCTGAAGTCCTGCTGGCACCGCTGCCTCCATCACCTCCCCGGCTGCTGCTTCTACTCTATCTGCTACTGCTCGGGCTGCCGTCCCTGAGGGTCCCTGACTCCAGCTCAGTGCTGGATCCAAAGTTCCACTTCATAAAGAACCCTGGATTGTTGCTGGCAACCGGAAAAAGGGAAATGCTCCAGTAGCGGCATCTCTCCCATGGCCCAGGATATCCAACTGGAGAATCAATATGATTTCCTTGACTTGGACGAATTTCTGCCACTCCCGTGTCATTAAGTGAGCCCTGTTGGCTCTGCTTCCTTCACCCAAACTACAGAGGGTCCACTCTACTGTCTATGAACATTAAGCTTGCTGTGCAATCAAGTACGATCTCCTGACCAGTGGTGGTTCTAGACAAATTTTACTAGGGGGGCCAAGGAGAGGCCAGTGTTTAACCAGAGGGGCATATTAAAAAAAAAAGATATTTAAATATTATAAACTTGCAAAAACAACAAGTCACTTACGAGATGAAATCGTTTTGCTTACCTTCAACTCTTGCAACAGGTGAAATCGTAGCTCCTCTGCTCTCTCCAAGAGTAGTTGCTGTCTCATTCACCGAGCAGCACCACACGTTGCAGGCAATTTCACTACCTGATGTGAGTCGAGTGCAGATGTGAGTTGCGCATGCGTCACTTTGTGACAATGACCAGATCTGTTTTGCTGTTGGCCACAGAATAATGAGATAGGTACATTATATAGCAGTAATTTATTATTTAGCGTAAGGCATCACATTTTCAAGGCATGATCCCTGATGTCAGTTCTAGATTAAAATCTGAAGTAGCTGACAAGAACCTGCTAACGAGAGACTTCTGTAATGTCAATACTATAAAAATGGACCTACATAACAAAGTTCGTTCACTGCTGTCTACAAGTTAGCAATCAAACACAACAAAGGCTGTCACTTGAATTATGTTTTGAGCTAATGTTAGCAATCAAACAATCAGTTCACTGCTGGCTACAAGTTAGCAATCAAACACAACAAAGGCTGTCACTTGAATTATGTTTTGAGCTAATGTTAGCAATCAAACAATCAGTTCACTGCTGGCTACAAGTTAGCAATCAAACACAACAAAGGCTGTCAGTTGAATGGCGTTTTGAGCTAACGTTAGCAACTGATCCCTTGGCGTTATGCCGTAAACCATTTAAATCTAGAGGTGTCAAAAGTATTCACATTCATCACTCAAGTAGAAGTATAGATACTAGGGTTTGAAAAGACTTCTGTAGAAGTTGAAGTATCAACTCAAGCTTTTTACAAAAGTGTAAAAGTACTGGTTTCAAAACTACTTAAAGTATAAAAGTAAAAGTAATGTAAGGGGGAAAAAATGCCATTAAGGACAAAAGCTTAGCCCACCCCACAGGGGCCTATAGTGCACTACCCCACCTCCACAAAAAAACATTTTTCTAAAGTCCATAATGACTATAATAATGTTATATTAAAATCATATGTGCAAACTCAGAAGGGCTGAAAAAGGTGACACATCTTTTCTGTGTTTTTCAGACAATGGCAGCTACAGTCTGGTGTTAGAATCCTCTCCAGTGAAATACAGACACACTTTTACACCGTTTAGCTGTCAGCATTTTAACCGTGTTTACTCCAGCTGCTAGCTAACGGTGGGCTAACGTTACCTGCTGTCGAGTGTAGCGTTAACTAGCGTCCCGTGCGGCGATGTTTCAATTCCCTCTAATGTCCGTTTTTGGAGCATCAGAGAGAAGCGCAGGCATTTAAGTGGCAGCTTAATAAGGCACCGAAATCCGCGTTGTTATTCGGTCTGGTAGATAACGGTCGTTAAGGTATATGTTTATACTTCTCATCCAACCACAATCAAATTCACTCTTTTGTGTGTGTGTTTTTTTTAACAATGACAAGCCGGAATGAAAACAAGCCAAACTGAAATAGGAGTAACGAGCAGGGCTGGACTGGTACAAAAATTGGCCCTGGCATTTTTGGCCCAGGCGGCCAACACCCACCGTGATTGGTCAGAAACATTCCCTGCAGACAGTCCTCTTAAAATATGCGTGCATTCTATGATATGAGTTACCTAGTGTTCAGCGTTCATGTGATCGTTTTGGATCCTTCAAGAGGGGTCTTAAGACTTATCTGTTGATCTTACACTTAAATAATTCATTCATTCTTAGATTTATGATTTCTATATTTATGGTATTTTTATAATTTTTTATTATGGATATTTTATATTGTATTGACATTATTGTTATTATTACTATTTTGCTTAATATTGGCTTAGCAACTTTAAAAACAGTTTACTGTTAATTTTAACTATTGTAAGATTCATATTTTGTCACTTTGGACACAAGTGTCTGCTAAATACAATAACCATACCTATAACCCTTCCCAAAAGCTACAATAAAGCTGAGAGTAGTATATGCCCTGGAAAAGAGCACCAATACAAGAGAAGCTAATTAAGCCATTCAAGGAACACTGATGCTTGTAACAACACTGATTTTATAGATCACACAGACTTTTCAGCTAGCCAACAGGCTAACCGCTAGCATTTTCAATGTAAGCTTAAACAGTTAGGTTACCTGACAGCCACTAACTTTAATGTTACAGCCAAACTGCTTGTTATCGTTATGACGTGACACACGTGCACGCACACGCACACGCGCACTCGCACGCGCGCGCACACACACACACACACACACACACACACACACACACACACACACACACACACACACAGCCTCCCTTCCTTCCTGAGAGTCTGTGTTAATTTGCCTACTCCTTACCACATCGTCATCTACTCTCTCTTCCATCTTTTCCTCACTCGCTCCCCTGGCCCTGTCATGGTCACTCTCCTCCTCGGCTTCGTCCCTGTCATGATGTTGTTTCTGCTTCTCTGTATAGCCAGCCACCTCTCCTCCTCGGCTTCAGGTATTGCTGATGTTGAAGCAGCTACTACAGCCCCAAAGATGTCCAAAAATTTGGCAAATTTTGAGGAATCCACCTGTAGATTCTTAATCTTTTTCTCCCGTAATTTCTCTGCACCTCCCTTGCGCTTTGGTGGTCGTTTGTCCATTTTAACATGGATGCTAAACTTCCAGCAGAACTATTACAGCTCGTATCTCAGGGCCGGGAGGCGTGGGCCATAGTGGGATTCGTAAATTTGCGGCCCGGAGTTGGGAAGGATTTGATGGATTTGGATTTGATTGGGTCAGGCCAGTGCCAATAAAGAAAATTAACCAATGGGCCACTTTATGGGCTGGCCCGGCCAAAAAATAAAAAAAGGCTTATTTATATCGGCGATTCGGCCCAAAAGTACGTCGGCCCACCGGGAAAATGCCCGGTATGCCACATGGCCAGTCCAGCCCTGGTAACGAGGCTATTTTTTAAATGTAAGGACTAAAAAGTACAGATAATTGCGGGAAAATGTAAGGAGTAGAAGTAAAAAGTCTGCTGTAAAATAATTACTCCAGTAAAGTATAGATACCCAAAATTTCTACTTAAGTTTGGTAACAAAGTATTAGTACTTTGTTACTTGACACCTCTGTTTAAATCTGAGCATGTGCAACTCACATCTGCACTTGACTCACATCGGGTAGTGACAGCAGGTTACAGTGTTTGGGTGCGGCGCTCTAATTTACCCATGTAGAACGTTGCGTCATACATTAGTTCCGCTTTTGGCGCTCATGTGTAAAACCATAATAAATTCATAATTTTTTTATTTGGTCAGCACGGGTTGGGGGCACAAGGGTGGCTAGGGACATGTCCCTAGGCCTCCGTGTAGAACCGCCACTGCTCCTGACTCACCACATCCCACACTGACACAACACATCATATTGAAATAGTAATCAACAATTGACCAAAATCCAAGAACAAACCAGTAAGAAAATCTAAAAGTTAATAGCTGTCTTAAACATCAAGCCTCCTATTTCTGTCCCTGCTAATACCTCTTTTAGCACTCTAAAACTTGCACTGCTTAATGTCAGAACTCTAGCCAAAAGACTTTCATTGTCAATGACATCATCATTGCTCACAAACTGGACTGCACTTGTCTTATCATCCTCCTAAAGTGAGACAGGGATTTCTAGAAGAATTGGGTGAAACATAATACTCTCAGGTGATTTCAATATCCATGTAGATGACACCTTGTCAAGTAAACCCCCTTTTTGACTTTACCCGTTTGTGTCAAGTCTCGGATTTGAGTTCCTCTGTCTGTTACGCCAGTATCACAGATGGGTTTTAAATTTAATCCAACTGTATTATTTTCCTTTGTATTTATTGAGATATGGAGGTGAATAACCACAAAAAAATTTAATATGTATAATTCCTTACATTTTCCACATAAACATCTGGGACAGCACCTCATTTGTGCCAGTCAGAGGATATGGATGTTGTAAAGGGTGGCAGCTGTCTCTTAACACCCTACCTGCTTGCACACAGGTGAATATAATATTCTGTAGCCTAATGATGAATAATATATATACATTTAAAAATAAATCAATATAATAAAAGTGGTCAGAAATACAGAAGCAAGATCAAATACCAAGAGTAGTTTCACTAGAAATAATCGCTGGAACGTTAGGCACAGAGGTACTAATGGCATGATAGAAATAAGAATACAGTATAAGCATCAACATAACAATCTACAAAAACATACAAGTGTGACCATACAAATTTACAAACGCTGTAATTAAAGCTATAGAGCATAGTTTCTGTCGCCCCCATGAGGAATTCTAACAAAACTGTTGTTCACATGATACAAGCCTTCTGTGATTGCACACGCGCCCCCACCCCTCCTCCACAAAGTGACTCTCTGTGAGCAAAAGTCACGGGATGCCCCAATCTTCTGAACATAGCCATTATGAGAAATCCAGAGAGAGTTGTGTGGAGCTGATAGTCTTAATTAGCTTTGTAGCAACTCATTTGGCAATGGCTTGAATGTAACAGACGTTCATTAATATTAAAAAGTTACGCACTTAAGCTTTAAACAAATGCCTGAGAGAATAAAGTTTTGAGTTTGCTTTTGAATGTGGACACAGTTGTGATGGACCTCAGGACATCAGGCAGCTTGTTCCAGAGAGCCTGACCACAGTAACTGAAAGCCCCCCCCACCGGACCTGGATCTAATTCTGGGTAGAGCTAGAAGGTCTCATGACCTTGAGCAAGTCAGAGATGTACTGAGGAGCTAAACCGCTAAGTGCTTTAGAGACTATTAGCAGGATTTTGAAAGTGATTCTGTATTGTACCGTGAGCCAATGAAGTGATATAAGTAATGTGTTCAAATTTACGTGTCCGTGTAAGGACTCTGGCTGCTGCATTTTGAATAAGTTGGAGGCGTCCGACTGATTGTAAAGCATTCCAGTAGTCTATCCAGCTTGAGATGAATTCATGCACCAGTTTCTCAGAGTTAGTTTGAGATGTGAATGCTCTAATGAAATTTTGATTTTTTGAGTGATAAAATGCTGTTTTGGTGATATTGGTGATGTGATTTTCAAAATTGAGAACACTATCAAAAACAATGCCAAGGTTTCTGACTTGCTCACTGTATTTCAGAGAAATCAAATCCAGATGTAAATACATTTCTGCGTAGGACTTTTAGGTTGGGTTCAAATCAGTACATTTGTTAAGTTACTTACAGTTATGCACATGACGCATAATGTGTAGTTCTGTTACTTTCATTTGTCCCGTTTATTCCGTTTGTTTGACCCATCCACCATCCCAACCAATTTGGCTCTGATATACTTCGTAACCTTACTTCCTGCTTTGGTTTCCATCGTAATTACTATGGCAACTAGAAGGTGCTGCCACTCTAAATGTAAATATAAGTCAAAATTGCTGTTCGAACAAACGACTTACGTGGGGGGAAGACTCCTGAGTTTGTTTTGTGTCCTACAATCACAGCTGTGTGCCTCTCTCTCTTTTTCTCCTCATGTCTTCTTTTCACTCACTGTGCTGAACCATCGGCTATCCTGGGACCCGTCTCTCTCCCCTGGCTGGTTTGGATCTGGAGATTCAGCCTCCTGTTTCCTCTTGTCTCCATCTCTCCCTTGTGTGCATGTTGTCCTTCTTTCTCTCTCCCTCTGTTTTTGTTTCGTGCCTCCTATCTGTGTGAATAGTGTGCTTGAACTTTGCCTCTTGTGTGTTTCTACAGTCTATCCTCTTTCCAAGTTAGAGGTTAGGGTTAGTAATTCTTGTTTAATGCTTAAGAAGTTTTGTCTGAATATATTGGCACAAATCTAATTCCATACAGGTCTCCATTGTGGAGAGAAAGTTGTGTGGATTTGTGACATTGGGCTATATCAATAACATGTACATGACTGGACTACTGACTCAATTTAAGCATCCATAAAAGCTATTTACAAGTTCAGAGTCATTTATAGCCTATTTCTTAAAAGCTCTGGAAAACCATCTCTTATATATATTTTTTTTAATTCTGAAAACACATTTGAGGCATGGCTGTATGCTTCTTAAACTACATTGAGGCAGCAGAAGCTTATTTGTGCAGCAGCATGGATGTACCTTTCCAGCCAAAGATAAATGTTCATTATATTCCCTTCTTTGTCAGTTGACTAAGACGGCCCTTATGAGAACCACGTGAATTCTAATCAGGCACCAAATGGCCCTGATTCGCACAATAGAAGTGAAAGATCGTGTTGACATCACAGTGTCTGCACGCAACTGTGGGTTTTTGTGACTCCACAGTTTCTGAATCTGCACTTGGGATTTGATTCATATCATTATCTTCTTGTCATTCTAACTGAAGTTAGTTGAAGGGCTGTTTGGGGCCTTTGTGATTAACATTTCCTGTGTGGGTATAGAAGAGATGTCCAGCACACAGAGGGCATCCAGCTCTTTGCTCATTGATCAAAGATAAGGCCCGTATGAGCTCTGTGGAGCAACAGACGCAGCTCATTGGTCAACTGGCATTAGAACACTTTTTATGCCTTGACAGATACGAAACATAACAGCAGACCCCCTCACATGGGATATCAGCTGATCGGGTGAATTTAAACAATTTGAATGCCTCAGGATACCCTTCAGTCAATCCATTCTATTCATCCTGTACACTGAAAGCAGGAGCTGTTGTATATCATAAAAATACTAAGTAACTAATATATCATATACAGTTGTGTTGTTAGGCAGCACAGTCAGTAAGCAAGCTGTATGTTTTATTCTCTAAATATACAATCACTTTTCATGTTCCCACTTGTAATATCAACTTAATGAGCTGTCTTGTCCCTAGCTTTCTCCTGCCCCTCTATTGAATCTCCTCACATCCTTTCCTGTGGTATAGATCCAAAGCCAAACTTGCCATCCGTCATTTGAGTGTTGAATCATTCTAAATTGGAAGTCAACCAACCGAGAGTTCACCGAATGGAGATAAATGCTTAAGAGAAATGTGATTTTAAATCATTTTGGATATGGTCTGCGTGCTTTTGAAGCATGGAAAAATTCTTTTTTTATTCCTGTCTCTGTTTCTCTCTCTTTACACGTCTCTCTTCCCGTTTCCTCTGAATGTTATATGATATATGTTATGTTGTGAGACATAGAGCGCAGTAGATGATGATGGACATGATCTATATTTCTTTTATATAAGAAAAGGGAAGAGATAAAGCTAAGCTTTTTGATAAAGCTCATCCCAGCCTGCAGCGGAGTGGGAAGCGGTTTCCTAGGGAACGTGTCAGATTGTAATGACTTCTCTTTCTGCGTATTGTGGGATGGTTGAATGTGTGTCATATATGCAGCTGCACTTATGGACAGACTGAGTCTTATTAATTGAAAGAGGCCCTTTAATTGCTTTCCCTTTTTATGTTATGTTATGACCACTTAATTGAACTTGGGACTGCCAGAGAATGATGTACCGTATCATCTACCTATGGATAATGCTGACGAAGGACAGGGCTGGGAATCATTTTAGGATTAGAACATAATCTCATGTAGGTGAATATTACAATTTAAATCTTCTGTCACCATATGTTGTAAAACTTAGAAAGTTGTCTAAAGTAGGTCTCTTACAGTCTTTTTTTTCTGTGTATTGAACTACTATTTTTGCTCTGCTGAAGGCCTCAGTATCTGGGTTGTTGTATAACATATGGAAACTGTGAAAGTCAGAGGGGGCAGTTTTTAAGATGAGATGCCATAATAAAAGAGAGTTTTCTCATTTTTATGCATAGAGGACAGTTCACCTTCACGTTGCATTCGCTTTTTCTGGCCGGCTGAGCATAGTAAACTGTACCTCAGCATGATAAGAATTATACATACATCTTATAAAAAAAGCACAGTCATTTATCAGCACTTTGCAATGAGTATATCTAAAGTGTGATGTGTTTTTGGACCGTATACACTGTATTTACAATTTTCTTGTCAAATCTTTTGGAATACATCCAAGGGGAAAGGCAGAGGACAAAGACACGAACAGAGAGGCAGGAATTTTAGGAAATATTCCAACAGCAGCAACAGGCTGTTACAAACATTAACACGGGAGATCGGGCTTGTTTCTTCAAACAACCTAATCACAAAAGAAATACTGATGGCTATGTTCCCAGTAGTCAATTGGTAAGAAACACATTAACACAGGAACATTAATGATAACACTGTTTTTAATGTGACAAGAACATTTTTTTACATGTTTATCTCTAATTGTTGAAAGCCAATGTGTTTTTCTTTTTTTACAGTGGCTTATTGATTGACATCCTCTGAACTTACCTGTTGTTTTATTTTGGACCTAATTGGGTGAGGAAAGATATTGTAATAGACCTTTTTTCACAGCAGACATTTTGACATGCCATTCTAAGAAAAAAAATATGTGCGGTTTATACATTGATAATGGCCGCATTTCATTTAGGTTGGCTAATTACTCTAATTTATTTATTTAGTTATTATTAGACTATTGTGCATGCATGAGTCTGCGGTATGGCTAATTGGGTCACTTAAATGGAACAAAGTCATAAGTAATGTTATTGATTACACCTGTGTTCTATCTGCTATGCCAAGTTAAACTCTCAGTTGTTATGTAGAGTCATGTCATGGTGACCTCATGCACGTGTTAGTCTAGCTTCACCCTCCTTCAACCTGAACAGTGGCCTCATCATTCCATCAGGAATTGTGTGGAGGTGTGCAGGGCCTTTGAGTGACATGATGGATATTTGCAGTTTTGGAAATGCTTTAGTCTATATCCACGACGTTCCACTTCCGGGATTGCTCCGTTGCCTCCGGAAATTCGGCCGGATGTCCTTCATTCAGCCAGATGTCCATCACCTTCCGCTTTCTTTATGTTGGCATTTTAAACTCCGGTGGATTTGTGAGGACCATGGTAAACTGCTCCTCAGATCTCTGCAGGGTAAATCCAGACAGCTAGCTAGACTATCTGTCCAATTGGAGTTTTATGTTGCACGACTAAAACAACTTTTGAACGTACACGTGTTCCACCAAAACAAGTTCCTTCCCGAGGCTATTTTGCAGAGGCACTGGGGCTCTGCTCGGCGCTTTGCACCGCCCAAGATTGTGATTGGTTTAAAGAAATGCCAAGAAACCAGAGCACGTTTTTCTCCCATCCAAGAATGCTGTGTGGACTAGCCAGACCCTCTTTTGCAGCACTGTGGAGGAAGGTCTGGCAATGCAAGACTAGAAATGCAATGCGAGACTAGAAATGCTTTAACATTTGAAGATTGACAAATGGGTGTTACTTATTAATGAGATATATCTGACATTTTTACATGTGTGTCATATTTGTGACACAATGAAGCAGGGTGAAGTGTTTAAACATTATAATGTTATATATAACAGAGGTGTAAATGATAAAATGAATGATGAATGACATCCATTTAGCTGCTTTGGTTTCAGGGTCCTGGTATTGTGCAAGCTGGCTCACAGTCACACTGTCATGGCTTACCGGGACACATTGGTAGAATGGAGCCTTCATTGATGTTATTAGTAACACCTGTTTACTATGTGAAAAAGGCACACACAGACAGAGACAGAGAGCGAGCACTGGAGGCTGTCAGAAGAGCTCTGTCAGAGTCAGATAAGACATGCATGTATAATCCTTCTTCTGGTAACCCAGCAGCCAGTCTGTACTATCGGAGTACTCAGAACAGCCAGTCAGTTACATTCAAATGTAGTAACGCTGCCTTGTAGTGGCCAAAACACTAATTTGAATCCAGTCCAAAGACATACAATCCAGGGGGAATTTGACTCTGTAAAATGCCAGTCTACCTGTGCAACCAATCCAGGATGTTTCCTTTTCTTTCTTACAAATAATACTACAAGTGCAGTGCCTGTTCAAAACAAAAAAAAGCTTATAAGTAGCTTGCTTCCACATAATCACTGCGGTTATAATGTAGCAGACTGTGAGAGTGCTCCAAAACAAAAACCAACAAAATTATAATAAATTCAGATAGTTGTTTGAAAAAGGTATGAGGGAAAAGCTGCTAAAATCAGGATGATACTACAGTAACTGTAGAAAGCGCTGTGTTGTGTCGAAGTGATGTGTGTGAAGAGAATGTTACTCTCGCCACACTGCTTTTCCTTTCTGTCCACTTTCACATTAATGACATACGCGGTGATGTCTGGTGAGCAGAGGGGCAAATACCTGTATAGAATTAAATTAATAGCCTTCTTTAACAAGTGCTGTTTGGTGGATTATGTGTTTGCTGTATTACAGGAGATACCAAAAAGACGATGAATGTAATTTTATCAGTAATTGGAGCTCCTTTGTTCTGCTGATGCAGACACCAGCTCAGCAGTGGGACTGTGCAGTTGGCTGAGCTGTTAATGAACTGCTTTAATATTCTTTTCAACTTCATTTGTTGACTCCATCCTTCTAGTAAGGTTATTAGGTTATTTTTATTTTTTCACCGCCTGCTCACAAACAGCAAACCGCAGAAGACAGCCATGTGAAGACGAGTCAGTCCCCAGAGCCCTGAATCCCCACCCCCGCTGCTGAACCGAGCGATGTACTGTTAATTCGATCTTTATTTATATTGAACGTGCATGTTCAAATAGCCCCAAATTCAACATGACAGGTCCTTGGGTCCCCAGCAATGCACCCGCCAAGTGTGAAGTAGATCAGATGAATGTTTCACGAGATCTGCGAAGTACAGATAGACACATTCCTTCCTTTATATTTACTGTAGGTATAGTTACTGTATTGTAAGGGTCATTCCTGTTATGCAGCAACATTTCTGTCCCCATGAATTACTTCCTAATCATTTCTGTAAAATGTGTCACATAATTACAACAATCGGCTTAAATTATAGCTTTAGGTCTTTTCTTTTTTTATCAAATAAAAACAGAACAATGCGCATTAAAAACACTCTTTTGTATTTTACTACTTTTATTTTGTACATGTGTTCCATTTGACCACGTTCTCAGTGCAAAGTAGTCATCCTCCACAAGAACTATAGGCCATCAAATGATAATGACAGGCTGAAGATTACAAACTTCAGCCCGTCGTGATGACCCAGAGACGGAATTTGTCCTGAGAAAAGAAAATGACAGGAACTTTATGTAATTATCGTTGCATTTTGTGTGATAATCTAGTTCCAAAACAACTGGCCAGATGCAGAACATGCGAGTGTGCCAGTGGTTTCACACACACCTAAGCAACAGCTTCTGCCAGCCCTGCAGCGAGCCAGAAATGACAGGGCGTGCAGCGCTTTCCGGGAAACAGCAGGTTGTGCCAGTCAGTTAGGTCAAGTAGGGGGCAGAGGCGGGCAAAGACAGGTTTTAATAGCATATTGATTTCACAGACCATCTTTAAGCTGCTCTCCACCGGTGCTTGTTTTCACTCTAATTTGTTTGAAAACGAGAGATCAGCGAGTCACTCATCCCGACAGGCAGCCATCCCTGTCTGGGAGAAGAGAGCTTCCATCCCTTCAGCATCATTTTCCATTAATCAAATTTAGGCCTCCATCCACTCATTTCCTGCTTTCCCTAAAGGCTGAAACTCTGCGTGGTGTTCATGTTGTCAAGAATCTATATATACAGAGCTCCACAATTACTGTATTTCCATTCTTACACTCCTACTTTCAACCACACTTTTTCACACGCTGTAAGACAATAGTCCAAATTTGTGATTTTACTGACCCTGAGTCATACATTTTCCCAATTACCAAATTTGAGTAATCTTTTATTTATGAGTAAGTGGAGACACATTTTCAGACAGAGCTGTCCATGTTTGATCCGCCTATTCATCTCACTATTATGTCGCCACAAAATAGCAACCCTTTTTATAAACGTGGTCAATAATTAGGCCCAGGTCCTTTGTCCCTGAAAATGGTCCTTTCATGCTCCTATTCCTGTTGTCTGCTTCTCTAACCCTCAGGAAAAGAGGTTTCTCTACCTGACAATATTACATCTTCTCAATTATATGGTTGGGCTGCTGCCGGCTGCTAGTCTTGGAGAGAGCCTATTGTTTTGATGAAAAATGTAATCAAGATACTGTCTCTCACTCTCAGCGGTTTGCCTCTTGGCACGTCCCTTTAGAGAAACTGTGAGAAGAGAGAGGTAGCTGATTAACTGCCTCTCTGCTCCCACTGACTCTAGGAGCCCAACACATACACAAACACACTTGCATTATTTAATGTATTTTCTATATCAACACAACGCACACTTGAATGTATGTATAACCCCAGAGACAAGCATACACTCTATTGTAAACCTTTTTTCCGTAAACTCTTTTATTCATTTTTCAAATGCAATAATATGCACCAACTACAAATTAAGCATTGCGTTATCATCATCATCATCATCATCGTCATCATCATCATCATCATCATCATCATCATCATCATCATCATCATCATCATCATCATCATCAACATCAACTTTTTATTCCAGACTCAAGGTCCATTCAAAAGACACAGACATGACATACAACATACCTTAAAAAACGTTAGTTCATGCAGGACACGGAAGTCAAAGACCCACTAAATGAATTATCATTCCAGCCAGTCACAACCAATCACAGCCATTTGTACATCAGGCGGTCCACTAAAATGTCTCCCTATTCCTTTCTGCTTCCTGCTACTCCAAGGCTGCCACCACCCCGGTTTTGGGTGTCATCATAACTATGTCTGAAATAATTTTGATGTCTTGGATTGGGCTTACTCTTGTGTACAGGGGGTCTCCCTGTGTCTCATCTTAGCATGCTGCTTGGCTGATCCAGGGAGCATCATTAGAACAGAGCCTTCATCCCCAAGTATAACTGTATTTCCATTTGTTGCAATAAATGGCTAAATCTATGACGAGAGTGTTCCTAACTGAACAATGTATATCTCATTATAAATACACAGGAAGATAAGCAACATTAAACAGTTACAACAAAAAGAGAACAAAAGAAAAAAAAAGTCCAGACGAGAACAAAACGCACCCTGTTTCTTTCACATAAAGACCCCATAGTTCAGGACCCTCCGCTATTGGCTGTGTCACCTTTTACCTAGCCTTAGGTTACATCTATAATACAATGTTTTATTTTTTTTAAATTTTTTTTTAAGTGGTGTTTTAAGACAAAAATGATCTCTGTCCACAGAGTTTTAGCAAGAGTTTTAGCTCCAGTTGAAGAACTAATCTCCGTCCATATTAACACATCTGACAATGCAATCATATGACCATTCGCATACACTGGGTGTGTGTTCCGGTGTAAGTATAAGTTGCAAATGCAACAACAATAGCAAAAAGTTAGACCACTGATTTATTTGCTTGGACATTCGACCAGGTGAAACTGTTACTGAAAGGTATGTGAGCCTATCTACCTGATAAGACTGCGTTGTTTCCAAAGGTCTCTGTTTGTGCCCGTCCAAGCTAAAAAAGTGTGACGCCCAACATTATGTGGTTTAATAATGTATATTTGTTGGCATATGTACATATATATATATTCACCCTTTGCAAACACGTGACCACGACCACGTCAGGACGCCATGACGGACGGCAGAATCACCGGAAGCACAAGCTAAACAGTGTAGTAGACGAGTGGAAAGTTTCATTAGTTTCAATCAGTTTAAAATAAATAACACTAAATAAACTATAATAATAATACTATTCTTCTTTATGGCTTATTCTATTGAACAACAAGTTGTCATGCTGTTATCAGTCGAGGTAGGACATCTGGTAGGTGCTCACAAAGAGCGGTATTTGGAGAAGTTGGAGATCGCAGGATTGGATACCGACCCTTACCTTCTTCCTCCCTCCGTTTTCACAGACCTCATTAAATTGCCGAGTCTGCCCGACTTCAGTCCACATGATCTGTAACACTATGTGGTAAATGGGGTATCCCCATACACTGGTGCTGATCTCAAAGTTTTTAAAAGTCTGGATGCTTACCAGTTCTTTGTAGATGGCTGGGTAACAGGTACGCAATGCTACGCTCACGGCGGGAGTAGGTACCTCATAATGGCAAAGGTAAGACATCAATCTAGGGTTTATTTTGTATTAACATCTATTCTTTACTTAAGTAAAGATTTACATAACACGTAGCCTATGTTTTTAGAGGACATGGTTGGTCGTGGCTACCCACATACCGTTGTTCACTGGGTGTGCCAATGCAACTTTCTAATTGATGTCATTAATTATCTATCACACGTTAATCCATGCAGTAAATCACGGAATGTATATGATCATTAGTAACCACACATAATTGTAACATCTAGCCATCTTCTTATCTGTGATTATATTTGCTGTAGCCTATGTTAAGATTTGACCAGTAAGACACAGCATAGTAATTAAGATGTCTTCACAAGGGGCATTTATGGTGTCACTGCAGCGGTAACATCACAATAACATTCAAGTAAAAATAATCTAATTATACAGATGACACTGTTTGAGACACTGATCAGTGTATTCCTGACATTAGGCTATGTTTGTGAATGGGTAGACTGCACAGCCCTATCACGCTAGTTGGTACTTGCCCATTACATAGGCTACTCATGTTACAAATGACAATTTGACTGGGTCTCCATCTGGACATGGATGACGGTATGGTATTACACAAACGAAGTACGTAAGTAACTGGGAAATGCATGAATCTTACCTTGTCAAAAATGCTCGCTGCAAATCCTGGAGTACTTGGAGGGCTGCCAGTCCTTTCGGCTGATAGCAGCAACCCATCGCTGCCTTCTCTCCCCATCAAACGGTATCCGATAAAAAGATATGTTGGCTTTACCCTGTCTATTGGCACAGCCCACCGCACAACAAGAAATTACCATTTTATTATATGAGCGAACACGAACGAACACGAAGACGTACACGTTTGGCTTGCCATCCGTCTACAGCATAGCTCTTCCGCCGTCCGTCATGGCGTTCATAATTTCGCGCGAGTAGAGTGTGATGTCACGTGCAAAGGGTGAATATGGGCGCCTGCTCTACCAGGTGAGCTACCCAGGCAGGCGCCCATTAGTTATTTAGAGGCACACAGAGTAACGTGGTCGGAATGCTACAGCTAAAGCCGAGCAAGCTCGCTTCACTTACAGAACGTGTGTCACGCCTGGTATATTGTCCTATTTTGAGGCTCCTATGTGATTTTATTTCATAAGCCCTGTCATGTTTAATACTGTTTAAGCAAGTGTGTGTTTGAAATACTGTTAACATGTACAGAGTTAACTTTTGATTGTGTAATGTCTCCCGCCAGCTGTACTATTTTGTTAATAGAATTAACAGCATTCTGCTAATATCTTAGCATTCAGCTTGTGCGTCTGGAATCTTATTTGTAACGCGTAACGTTGCAGTTATTAGTTAGTTTATTTGGATATGAAGTCAAAAAGAACATATGGATTCTGAAAATTATGTTTATTTGTGGAACTGAATTCAAGTTATGTGGTGATTATGGTAACTTACTTGATGATGTTCTTATGAGAAGGAATGTGAAATTGAGAACACAGTTAAAGTACATGTTTATGCGTAAAATAAAGTCTGGCAGAAGCTAACTAACTAAAGCAGGGGCAGCAGTGTTTCCAAATGTCTCCATTTTAAGGGCTTGAAAGCGCCGGAGTAGTGTGGATGCGAGACGTAAAAGTAACAAAAGATATTAGTTTTTAAAACCAAAACACAGTAGTGTAGAAGTAGACTTAGTCCAAGTGAGTGGGTCCAGCACCAGTAGGCCTACTCCCTCCTGGAGGTTTCTAGGTTAAGACAGAAACTCCCTTTGACATTAAGGATTAACACGAGTGGCTTCCAAATATTCAGAAATGGAACGGATAGCTCAGTTGGTAGAGCAGGCGCACATATATAGACGTTTACTCCTTGACGCAGCGGCCACGGGTTTGACTCTGATCTGCGGCCTTTTGCTGCATGTCATTCCCCTCTCTCCCCTTTCATGTCTTCATCTGTCCTGTGGAAATAAAGGCCTGAAAAGGCCCCAAAAAATGATCTTGAAAAGAAATGGCTGGTCATTACTTTTGAGCGCAGAGGTGATCCTGTGGTGATCCTCTCATGTGGTGATCCTCTCATGTGGTGAAACATTAAAGAGCTCTTTATACAACAAAGTAACAGTAGGAGGGGTTTCCTTGATCCATTTGAACAAAAATGCATTTTCTTGCCAAAAGCAATATTTTCAGCAACTTAAATTTCGTTATCTTTAGAGTCCCAGCAGATACATCCCAGGATCTTTTTTTTTTTTAATTTTGATTCAACTTAACAGTTCCAAAAACGTGATATGTATTTACATAGCCAAAAAAAGATAAATATAATCCCCTTCTTCTCTGACATTTTAAAGAGAGAGCCAAGCTACGCTAAGAACAGCTATGATCCATCTGCTCCAAATAGAAGGTGTTATATGTAATCAGTGGTGAATTCTGTATGAAGTTTCTCTCAGCCTATTGCAGGTGAGGACTGTGTTGATACAGTCAACAGCCAATCATTCTCTATTTATTCATTGATAAAATTCCTCTCCTATTGGATGTTGTACAAGCCAGTTGAATTTTGAGTTTTTTTAATAATTGCAAAAAATGCATAGGCTGGAAGATACAATATTAATCAATCATTTGGTTATGGTTTGTTCATAAGTATATGTGAATTGGAATGAGGACCATAATCATTAGTTACTCTTTTTGTGTACCACCAAGCAAAATGATACATTATGGGTATTACTAAGTAGTCCCTCATTACTTCATGAGTATCTCAGGATGACTTACCCTTTTGTGTCCTCTCAAGTAAAGTGGTATTTCTAACCACTACAGTATGTTCAGATTGTAGAAGAGATAAAAAAAATATATCTGTCACAATCAAATGTGCCATGCAACACAGATGAAGGATACATTTGAGTATAATCATGTGTGTCAAGTGGAAGAACTGGTACAGCATTACCTCTGAATATCAAATAGTGTAAAACTTCTCAAGCACATAATATTGGAAAAATACAGTTTTTTTTTTGTCTTTTTAAAAGAACGTATGATGCTTATTATTTCCACAAATAAACTTGTGAACTTACTTTCAGTTCAGATAAAAATAACAGTTCAACAGTTTGGACTTAATCCGACTTGTAGAGCGGTGGAAAAATCTCAGTGGAGGAGATGTCCCCGGTGCGGCTTACTGGGATCAGAGTTTGTGGAGAAGGTGTTGAACAACAAGTGGCTGATCCTGCGACTTCCTGTGGGATTCATCTGTAAGCTGTGAATGGCTGAGCAGGCAGACAGCTAAAACCACCAATCAATCTCCTAAAGGCTTTTCTCTAGATATCAGAGCAGCCCATTACAGTCAGGAAGCAGACATCCATCCAGCTGCAGACAGCGTGTCGATAGCCGTGGCAGAGCAGTGACAGACTGTGCCATTTTTAGGTCGATAATGCTTTAGATCTGCATGGACTCCCAGTGATCAACTGCTCCACATTTCTCCCTTAATGAGGCCTTCGTGTGTGTGTGTGTGTGTGTGTGTGTGTGTGTGTGTGTGTGTGTGTGTGTGTGTGTGTGTGTGTGTGTGTGTGTGTGTGTGTGTGCGTGCCAGTGTGTGTGTAAAGTGGGGCGGGGGTGTCTGTCTGTTTCTCTGTCTGTGTGTGATGTCTGACTCTGTTTGTGTGGCTGGGCTGTGTGAGCCCACTTCTCTTACAGCCCTGCTAATTTAAAACAGTGTCCACATTCTGCAGCCTTCAGAGACTAGTTAATAACCTTTTCTGGCCCGCTACCCCATTAACAAATCAAGATATTCTCATGGCCCCAGCAATTGGTGCATTGCCAAGTTGTCATGAATATTTGCATATGGCATACTTTTGTATCCTATTTTCAAAGGTAAAGCTCCAACATACCGAAAACAATATTAACCAGATGTCATTATATCAGTCTTAGACATCTCCAATGACCCTGTCTGAATATATCAGATGACCCAAAGTGAGGCTCTAGACCCCTGTGCTGTACACATAGATTTCTGGGGATGAGAATCAGTGAATCAATGACAGTGTCTATAATAGGCAGCTTTGCTTTGCTGCCTATTATAGCACACAGTAGTGATTCCACTTCAAGAGCATTCAATTTCACATAGTTCTGAACATTTAATGTAAGACAGGTCTCACAAGAGCAAAATATTTATGAAATATTTATGGAATAAGTGAATAGTTTAGTCACCAATGATATGTCCGAGCAGACAAAGAACAAAAGACAAAGGAAAAAATGACACCTGGCTATAATGGTTGTCAAGTGATTTCTATAATGCAGAGTAAAAAGTCACAGTGATGACAACCTAACAAAACCTGTGTCACCACAACTCGGATTAGTGTTGCCAGTATTAGTCATACAAACCTCAAAGCGACCCCGCTCTGCAACTTTAAACGTCTAGAAAGAGCCTGATAGCATCTGTTTCTGTCAGTCTCACTGACTCTAGATGACATTGTTATCATCCATGCCATGCTTTGCTGGTTTAAGATAAGATAAGATGGATTTTTTATTATCCCGAAAGACATTTGTCTTGGACAAACAAGCAATATCTGCTGTTTAAATGATTCAGCACAACAAGGAACATACATACAAACATAAAGTACACAGACTGCTGTATCACACTGAATGGCCATGCTCATGTTGCATGCGGAGACCGCCAATAGCCAACAGAATTGCACACTGTAAACGTTTTCTTTTTATCAGGTATTGCGGCGTATAAAACTTAAAAACTAATCCAAACGCCGCAGCAGGCTAAGACATGTGGTTTTACACTGAAGACGCGTCACGCTGAATCATTGCACTTGATGGAATGTCTTTATTGATCCATTTCACGGACTTAGCAAGAAACAGCACTTACTTGTATTGATGCATTTCATAAGCCGTGCAAAGATACCTCAGACAGTGCAGTAATAGAAGATACCAACTGTGACGGTCAAAAGGAAAGTTTCTCCACGTGCTCACCCTGCAGCCGTCATCCCAACACCTGGTCAAACCCGCACAAGTTAATGCACGCACACACTAATACAGTTACCACACCCCAGTGACACCCACAGTAATCAGCGACGTCACTAAGCGTGTGCACATACACAATAGCGCAAAAAAGGAGGAAAGCTCATAATAAGAATCAAACCTGATGTATGGCTCCTACATTCCGGCCCCAAATTATTTCATAGTAATAATTGACCACCATAATCACCTTGTGGGAGACAGAGATCAATCAAAATGCAAAGTGAACTTTTAGTCCTCTGAAAATCATTTAATGTCAATGTTCATGTCCAATGTATCCAACGATCTTCACTGCCCCTCAGCTTCCTGCAGAAGGCAGACTTTAGTTATTGGCCGGTTCAGATAACTGCTTTTAGTTTTAATCCGTACACTTCGCACCAGTCCATTTTTGTCCGGAACAGTATCCACAATTCTTCCTGTAATCCAAGTATTGCGAGGGGCCATATCATCCACCAACACGATGAGATCTCCTGAAACAAAGTTTCTTTTAGCAGCATTCCACTTCTGGCGCTCCTGAAGTCCAGGAAGGTACTCCTTCGCCCAGCGCCTCCAGAACAAATCCGACATATACTGCACTTGTTTCCAGCGACGACGAGCGTAAACATCCTCCTTCTCGAACAATCCTGGTGGCAACAATGGCCGTGACTTAAGCAGAAGTAGATGATTAGGAGTCAACGCCTCCAGGTCTTGAGGGTCTGTTGACGCTTTTGTTATTGGACGACCATTAACAATTGCCTCAGCCTTGCAAAAAACCGTCGCCAAGCCTTCTTCGTCCACAGTCTGAGTCTTCAAAATAGAATTTAGCACTTTACGGACTGACCGAATCAATCTTTCCCAAACACCTCCATGGTGTGATGCTGCTGGGGGATTGAAAACCCACTTCACACTCTTTTGTAACAGCACGTCATTTATGAGGTTGTGGTTCAGTTTCTCAATAGCCTCCCTCAATTCTCGTTCAGCACCCACAAAGTTAGTACCATTATCCGAACGGATTTCCAGGACTTGACCACGTCTCGCCACAAACCTTCTAAAACCATTGATGAAGGAGTCTGTGTCCAAGGATGAAAGAACTTCAAGGTGTATGGCTCGCATCGCCAAGCATGTAAAAATTAGCCCATACCTCTTGACCACAGCTCTTCCACGTTTAACCTCAAACGGTCCAAAACAGTCCAAACCAACTCGACTGAAAGGAGGCTCATCAGGAGTTATTCTGTTGCGAGGAAGGTCAGCCATTTTCTGATGTCCAGGTGAAGCAGACAGTCTACGACAGATGACACACTTAGACAAAACCTTCCTAATAGCGGCACAAGCACCAGGAATCCAATATTTCCGATGCAAATGAGAAAGCATATGGTTTCGTCCACCATGGCCTGTTTCTTGGTGTACATGACAGAGAATAAGATTAGAAACATGTTGATCTTTAGCCAGTATAACTGGATGCTTTGCTTCAACTGGCATAGCTGCTCTACTAAGCCGTCCTCCAACCCTAATGAGATCACCATCCAGGATCGGGTTAAGCTTATAGAGGTAACTCGTCCTCCTTACACACTCTCCTTTCTTCAAGTTGGCCAGTTCTTCCGGAAACCTCATTTTTTGACAAAAACGGATAATATCTAATTCCGCCGCAACCATATCCTCCATGGAAAGAACATCCTTTGGCACTTGCGCCTTAACACCTGCCATCTGGACCTGTAGCTCTTTCTCCAGCTGCTCAGCACAAAGGTCCGATCCAGAAAGGGTTTCTCTCAGCAGCTTGCGATGTCGCACCCAGGATAAAAGTAAGCTCTTAAACTTGAGAAGCCAACCAACGGCCCTTTTAAGACAGAACCAGGAGGAAAAGTAATCAATGAGCTTCTACACTGGACTGACATGCTCAATTTGAACAGCGTTCACCACCACAGCCTTGACCTCCGGGTCTACAACAAGAGGGTCTTCCAGAGTCTCAGGGTTTTTGGGCCAGATGCTCTCAGGGTTAAGAAGAAAGTCAGGACCACAGAGCCACGCACCAGTCTTTAGCAAAGACTGAACCTTAACACCTCTGGAGGCTAGATCCGCAGGGTTGGCTGACGTATTCACGTATCTCCACTGGGATCCATTAGACATTTTCAATATTTCAGACACTCTGTTTTCTATGAAGATTTTAAATCTTGATGTCTCGTTTTTTATGTATTTCAAAACAGAGGTGCTGTCTGTCCAAAAGACTGACTCTTGGAGATCCATTTGCAGCTCCTTCCTCCACAATTTGTCCATCCTGCTAGCCACCACTGCGGCAGTCAGCTCCATACGGGGAATGGTGACAAGTTTTAGAGGAGCTACTCGAGCCTTTCCCATTACGAATGCACTGTGAGTTCGCCCGCTATTGTCATGGAGCAACAGGTAAGTCACAGTCCCAAACCCTTCCTCACTTGCGTCTGCAAAGTGGTGGAGCTGAGCAGAAACAAGACGACCATAATCCACAGGTTTTAAGCACCTACTGACCTTCCAATTTTCAAGGTTATGAAGGTCTTCCAGCCAAGCCATCCATTCTCCAGCAACCGAAGAGGGCAAAGGATCGTCCCATCCCAGACGTCTCCTGCAAAGGCCTTGGAGGATTTTCTTGGCGGACAAAACAACAGGTGCCAAAAAACCAAGAGGGTCATAAATCGAACTAGTCACAGACAAGATTCCTCTTCTTGTGAGTGGGTGGGGTTTTAGTGTGATTTTAAACTTGAATGAGTCAGATTGAACACACCACTGTACACCCAAAACACGCTCTACAGGCAAAGCATCTGTATCCAAATCCAGATCTTTCACCTCTTTGGCCCGCTCCTCCTGAGGGATAGTAGCGAGGACAGTGCGTCGATTACTAATCCATTTCGTGAGTTTAAAACTGCCCTTAGCACACAAGGCACTAAGCTCTCGACATAAAGATACTGCTTCATCTTCAGAGCCAATCGACATAAAAATGGTGCAGGACAGTGTCAATTGCCATAGGACTGAAGCACTTTCCATTGTCTTCAGCACACTTCCTCAGGGCAAAACAGGCACAACTAGGGGAGGAAGTAGCACCGAACAGATGCACCCTCATTCTGTACTCCATTAGCTCCTGACTGCAATCTCCATCAGGCCACCACAAGAATCTCAACAAGTCAGAGTCTTCAACCGGCACCCTGACCTGATGAAACATGGCCTCAATATCTGCCATGAGCACCACAGGTTCTTTGCGGAATCTCGTGAGGACTCCCACTAACAAATTTGTTAGATCTGGTCCTTGAAGAAGCTGTGAGTTCAAAGATGTCCCCTGAAACGTGACCCCATAATCAAAGACTACCCACAGTTTTTTCTTTTTAGGATGGTACACCCCATGATGGGGTATATACCACACCCTTCCGTCACAACGGGTAAGCTGCTCAGTAGGAACTCTCTCAGCGTATCCATTAGACAACATCCCGGACATGAAAGCGATGTAATCGGAGCGAAAAGATAGATCTTTATTCAAACGCCTTTTGAGACTCAATGCACGCTGTTCCACAACTATCTTATTGTTTGGCATTTTGAGGTGTCTTTGCCTTACCGGCAAACCAATACTGTAATGACCATCAATGAGCTTGGCAGACTCTGAGACTGACTCAATGAAGCACTTGTCCTCCCTTGACAGACCAAGTTGTTCATCTTGCAGAGTTTCAGGGAAATCCACCTTCAGCTGTTTCTCCCAGAGCTCGTCAAGCTTCGCCACTGAGATCTGATTGACTGTGATGTCGGGCTGCAAACACTGATCATTGATCCGACAGTCTCCTCGGAGTGGGCCATTCACAGTCCAACCCAAAATGGTCTTAATTGCATAAGGTCCCCCGTTAACTGCACGAATCACCTCCCACGGCTCCAGAGCTTGAGGAACATGATGTGGAAAAGATCCACATCAGCATCGATCTCTGGTATTTGTATATGTCTCAGATGCGGCCATCTTTGGAGGTCTTTTGAGCGTGGAATGTTACCTCCATGAACAGGCATGCTCCTTTGAGTAAAAACCTCAGGCAGGTCACAAAAGCTATCTGAATCCAACCCGGCGACTTCCAAGTCTGACAACTTATAACTGTCCACCACTTTCTCTTGTCCCATAGTTCTAAGGAGGATCCCCAGCTTCTTTCCCGTAAGATTGAGCCGGTTCATGAGTCGCTCTGTACAAAATGAAGCGGTACTTCCAGGATCCAGAAACGCATACGTGACCAAGATCTCTTGTCCCCTTTTGGATTTCACCTGAACAGGCAAAATAGAGAGCGTACAGTCCTGCTTACCGGCCCCAGTCAAGCCACTGGACTGAACAGACACCACAGTGCCTTCTCTGGCCAATTCCAAGCCACCATTGGCCTGAGTCGAACCCTTTTGTTTTGCTTTGGGGTAGAAATGCAATACTGTAGGGTGCCTATAATTGCATACTCTACATATTAAACGTTTTCTGCAATCTTTGCTCATGTGCCCAACGCACAGACATCCAAAGCACATACGGTTCTCCTTCAGAAAAGACAATTTTTTGTCTTGTGTCCTTTTATCCAAAAGAAGGCAAACATCTAACGAATGTCCAGCTCCACAAAACAAACAAACCATTATTGTTGAGTTCTTCTCCATTTTATTCCCAGTCTCCACTTTCTTCTCAGCAGGTGTTACAGTAGTGGCAAAACTACTGCCTCTAGCCTTTAAACTCGTTTGAGAATGTGACTTAAGCATTGTTAATTCCTTTCTTCCTGTCACAGGTGTATCTTGTATATTTCCAAAAAGAGGATCACCTGCTATCTTGACTTGCCTCTCAACAAACTCCACGATGTCCGAAAATGTAGCTCTTCGACGAAACTTCTCCTGAATATCGCAGGCCACACTTCTCCAATGATCCCGCAGCTTATAAGGTAGCTTTTTCACGATGGTTTGCATATTTGTAGACACATTCAGGTCACTTACGGCAGCTCCCATAGCGTTGCAACATTCCTGCAACAATAAACTGTAGGCCCTTAAAGCATTGTTATCTTCAGCTTTAACCATCGGCCATAAAAGCACCTTATCCATGTAGGCAGAGGCTACTATGAATGGATCGCCAAAATGCTCCTGAAGTAATGACTTTGCCTTAGTGTATCCAAGTAATGGAGGCAGATGTTGACAGCTTCGGATTAAATCCCTGGGCTGACCTCTCGTATACTGTTCGAGGTAATACAAACAGTCCTTCTGACTTTGTGTTCTTCCTTCAATGTTGTGTTCAAAACCTCTTATGAAGGTTTGATACTTCAATGGATTTCCGTCAAAAACTTGTAGGTCTATCTTAGGTAAGAGAAAAAGTGACTGTTGTCCAACCAGTAACGATGTAATTTGATTTTGCCTTGCCAAAACAGTGAGAAAGCGCTGATCAGAATTATCCACTGTTACAGGTGCAGCTTCTGGCTGAAGGTAAGTAACTGCTGGATTAAAAGCACATTCTGACAGAGTGGGCATACCAACCCCAGTTACAGCAGCGGGCAGAGTAATCGAAGTGGACACACGAGATCCTTCTGAAGCCTTGAACACACTCACTTTAGCCATAGCTGCTGCCAACTCCATGTCCAGTTCCAGCTCCTCACCCTTTTTTCTCAACAGTTCCTGCTGCTCCTCTAGGGCGTGCTTCGGACTCAGCAGCCTTTGCCGAGCCATAAGAGCAGCAGTCTCCGCCTCAGCCTTTATTCTAGCTGATGATGTAGTGGACATAGATTTACTCACCACTGTGCTGTTTTCTTTGACCTCACAGACACGTTAGAAGCACTATCACATGGTCTAATGTCGTCTTCTACTGCATTTTCCACAATTTTAAATATGCACACCTCATCATTGGAAACCGATCCAAAACATGGTGCGACAATGCCCTTTTCTGATGTGTCTGGCGACTCCAGCAGCCATTTATTTGTCTCCTCCACAAAGGCAATTTTATGTTCTTCAACACTGCCAAACCAAGCGTTTTGTTTTTCTTGTTCTTCGAGTGGAAGCATAGAAACCACAAGACCATGAAGATGACTTGCTTCCTTAAACAAGCTCGATATATTTACAAGACATGACCGTATTTTTTCATCATTTTCAGCAGTTTGCATTAGGTCTTTAATTTCTCTTATTGCACCTTTAATTTTCCTTATTTTTACTTGCCGTTCTTCTTGGAGCTTCTCCAATTTATGTTCAAGAGCCTTGGGTGTAAGTGTTATTGGTCTTTTTTCAATTGACCTGATATCATTCCGCTCCATTTTTCATTTACAAAATAATCCAACAGTCACAAAAATATCTGCTTATGACACTAAACACAGTGTCCTTTTTACAACTTGCGTTTCCATATGAAAGAAGTACAATGCATTGTCTTTGATTCCCCCTAACTTCCACCGAGGCTAAGCTAAACTCAACCCTAGTCTTCTGTGCATGCTAGCGGTGGGTATTTATGTACCTTAATACCGATAGTCTCGAACCAGACTAAGCGTCTTAGAACCAGAACTACGGCGGCACTCCCAAGCACAATGCTTCACCCGCTTGACGCACGAAACAAAACACTACAAAAAATCCCAAAATAAACAAACAGTACAATCACCTTATGCGAAAGTACCGCTGAGCCTAACGGGGAATACAATCCATCATTAACAAACAATGCACAATATTTATAAACGTGTACCCTTTCAATAAAGGCAACTGTGATAATCAAATAAGCATCATAACAGCAAATTTTATGAATGAATGGGACTTTACGCGAGTCAAATGAGCGTTCACGTCAAACGATTACAAGTTATAACTTTGTAAGCAATTTCAAACATCTACTGTTATCCCAACAAAACGTTTCCGCGCCTCAACAAAGCCAAATGAACGCTTTGTGTTGACAAAGTATTGCGGCGTATAAAACTTAAAAACTAATCCAAACGCCGCAGCAGGCTAAGACATGTGGTTTTACACTGAAGACGCGTCACGCTGAATCATTGCACTTGATGGAATGTCTTTATTGATCCATTTCACGGACTTAGCAAGAAACAGCACTTACTTGTATTGATGCATTTCATAAGCCGTGCAAAGATACCTCAGACAGTGCAGTAATAGAAGATACCAACGGTGACGGTCAACAGAAAGTTTCTCCACGTGCTCACCCTGCAGCCGTCATCCCAACACCTGGTCAAACCCGCACAAGTGAATGCACGCACACACTAATACAGTTACCACACCCCAGTGACACCCACCGTAATCAGCGACGTCACTAAGCGTGTGCCCATACACAATAGCGCAAAAAAGGAGGAAAGCTCATATTTAAGAATCAAACCCGATGTATGGCATCAGGATTGTATGTTTATAAGTCAACATACAATCCTGATAAAAAGATTTTTTTTTTTACATGTGTGTGTGTTTGAAGCAACACCAAAGCACTTTTCCTCTTCGGTCCCCCTACAGGTTGGAAGCGTTATTGTCCATTACTGCTGTCGTAATGTCTCAATCCAACTACAGATCCGCTACCCGATCTGGCAAACTTGCATAGTGCGGTTCTAGCCGATAGAGGGCCGCAAAGCGAATGCAGAAGTGCCGTTCACCCTGTTACGAGTTGATGAACCACTGAAACGATTTTGGAAACATTATTTTAAGGTACAAATGAATCTTTGGTGTTGCTTTAATAAAAAAACAGTATTTCAGGGGTGAGGCTGGCTTGCCATCCATAGCTTTGATGGACAGGGGGACAAATGAGTTCTTAAATGGGTGGAATCTGCACAAGGGAGAAGCTGGTATTCAGGGTGGAGGACATGCGTGTGAAATTATCTTCTGGGCCTGCCTGAGGATGGTATTCACTGATTCTTGAAACTTTGGCGAAAACATGTCCCACTAAGAAAAGTTCCAATTCTGTTGGAAATTAATAACATTTTCATGAATAAAAACAATCAAGGTTATAATCAGGGGGTCCTTTGCACATATGTAAGGTTCATTTATAGTTTTATTTTTAATTTTTATTAATTTAATGATTATTTGACATCACCACCGTCAGATTTTCGTGGATATCCAGCCCAGTCTCACGCCATGTTGTTATATAGTCACGTTATTGTAATCTATTAAGTCGTGGACAGGTTACGTAAATCCCGTTTTTTTCTAACTGGAAAAACTGAGGAGGTTGCACCAGTACATTGCTGAACAGCCAAAACTTTGGTCTATAATGATATACCTTCAGATTTTGTAATGTAACTAACTTTTTATTTTCAAAATTAAAACCTGTTTTATCCAAATTCCCAAGAATCAGTGAATTGTCAAAGACAGGGGTTTGACTCCTTTGTCCCAGGCTGACCTGGATCCATTCTTAGCTCTTTTCTAACCTCCATCTTAAGTAGTTTGTAATTGTTTATATTGATTATAGAGTGTGGATATTGTTTCTGTCTTGATGATGGGAGTCCAATTATTCCTGTAGCCCTTCAGCTGAAAATTAGCATTGACAGTGTGACTTACTGTGGCCCCTGTTAATGACTCCATTGTCTAGGGGACTGTGCAGGCTTATTATTTTTTCATTTAGTTATTTGGCCAGACTGACTTGACGGATAAATGCTTTTTTTCTCCACACAACACATAACAACACAGTAGCAGAGTATTTTTCCAAATCTGTGTTAGGACTCTGGGGCAATTTTTTGCTTTTTTTTATAGCTTTGTGTCTACTTGTCATTAATCAACCACACAGTTAATTTCCTGTTTAATCATTGATTGCTGACAAGTAGTCCCACAGTAAGAACCACTACACTCTAAATAAGTAGAGTCCCTGCTGCATTGTTAGTTTTTTAGATTCTTCTAATGTACAAATGTGTTTTTACTGTTGGGGCATTTAAAGTGCTCATATTATGCTTTTTGGCTTTTTCCCTTTCCTTTATTGTGTTATATATCTTTTGTGCATTTTATAGGTTTATAGGTGAAAAAGCCCAAAGTCCACCTCAAAGGGACTTACCATATCCAACAGAAAACACTGTTCACAAACTGATCCAAACAGCTCTATTGTAGTCCAGCCTTTACTTCAGAGACAAACGCGCATCATTTTGCGTCACTTTGCGTCACTTTGCGTCACTTTGTAACACACGTTATAATGCTCGCCTAGCTGCTAGCATGGCACACCCTCAAACCAAGCTAGTTAGAGCGGAGCCCGAAGAGTTCAGATAGTTGTATTGCCATGTCCAGGAGACAGAGAATTTAAAACGTTACGCATAAAAGACAAATTTGTTAACATTTAAATAACTTACCACTCTGAAACATCTTGCTCCAGTCTAGGTCGCGTAGCTGGTTTAGGTTGTTCTGCCGGTGTTTCGGGATCAGACTCTGGTTCAAACATGTCCAGCTGACATGTTACCGGCTGAACCAGGTTTGTTTTGGATCACACTAGCTTGCTTTTCAGGGCCCGTCCTACTCTGCTACTGACTGGCTAGTAGTCCTTACTACTAGTAAGGACTACGCTGCGCATGTGTGACGATGGAAGAGAAGTGAGATGCCTCACTCTGTAGCTAAAACAGAGAGCTCAACACACAGGGTGAAAAGAGGAGCTGCAGCAATGTGCAGTACAACAAATATATGGTGTTTAAAAAAAAAAATTAAACCATGTAAACCTATTCTGGTACAACCTCTAAATACAATTATGAATAGGGGTGTCACGATTCTCCAAATCCTCGATGCAATTACATTTTCAATTCTAAGGTTCACGGTTTGATTTGATTCTCGATTTTTACATTTATTTTTTTTAAAGCACAGGTTGCTATGCCATTTTTAGACTAGACTTTGATGCAAGATAATATCTGACCTTTGTTCGCAATGTACCACGCTACATTGTCAAATTTAAAACATTTATTAACAACATAATGTAACAATAACTTATATCTATAACCTGCCATCTAGTTTCTCTTTTGTAACTGCAGTCTTCGTCACAGAAGATGACATTCAACACAACAAAACAATGAAACAGCCATGTCCATAGTTTTCTCTAAACAATTAAGTGTCCTAACAAACTATTTCCGAACAGTTGAACATATACCACACAGATTAACTGCCATGTTAGTCGTGCTGCCAGTGGAAGAATATGGTACACGCACATAGCAGAGCTTGCAAACTGTGGCTTTTCACTCACTGGAAATTCCAAAATGCTTCCACACCGGTGACTTCAGTGAAAGAGGAGGGGGTTCAAGTTCTGTTGATGGGTCTCCTGCATCTGCAGTTGCCATGCTATCTTTTGACTGGCAGCGCTTCAACACTAGTGTTGACGAACTGACCGAAGAGCCGGTTAATTAACTTGAGTAGTGTCACTGAACCGGGAGAATGAACTGACTCACTCCTGTTGTTTTACCTCATCATTTGTGCCGGCAGCGCTTCGCTCAAGCTGAGTGCGATCGGTGTATGCTCCGTTGTGTGTAGCTGGTGTTCTTCTGCTATTGTGTGTGTAGTAATCTAGCTCATTAGTGCCATCACTGGAGTGGTGGTAGAATCAATCAGGAAATGATTTCAATTTAAAATAGAAATCGTGACACCCTTAATTATGAACCTGAAAAAGTGCATTATATGAGGTCTTTAAGGACACTTCAACATGTGCAGAAAAGAATTGGAGTTGATGTGTAGCATTTTGACCACACTATGAGACACTAAGCTAACAGTATAATATTATAAACTAACAAGGGATTTGCCAAAAACCCTTGAAAGCTTTAATGCCACAAGATATGCTGCTTTATGGCACATGTGAAATGTGCACTGCTTTATCAGTACTCAGGGCCCTATTTTAATGATCTGAAACGCAAGTATGAAACGCAAAACACAATTAGCTTTGTGGTCGGATCTCGGGCGCTGTTGTTATTATACCGGTGGGAGAAATGAGTCTTGGGCCCGACGCAAATCTAAAATGGGTTGGTCTGAAGTAGCTAGGTGTGGTTTGGGCGTAACGTGAAAATAACCAATCAGAGCGTCATCTCACATTCCCTTTAAGAGCAGGCGCGCTTGTTCCATGGTGGATTGCTATTATGACAGCGGATTTGCCTGGCGCACGCCAGCGGGAGCTGTCCGTGATGCGGCAAAGTAATAAATGCCCGTCTTGGCCTCAAGTCTGGAGAGGATTGCTGCAGCCATGGAGCGTGGGCCTCCAAACGCACCACCTGCTCCTGTTGTGCCACTTCCTCCTCCCCCCACTCCATCTGCCTCCATCTGCGTCCATCCGCTCCATCAGGAGCACATCGGGCATTGCCACTCCCGAACCCTTAAGTGTCCAATCCCGCAATAGTTCAACTTCACGTCTCCTTGAGTCCTCTAATATTTCCTCATTTATGTCATCAACACATCCATGATTCATGGAAATGTTATGTAAAACACAACAAGCCACAAAGAATGCTGCAACTTTTTGAGGATTGTACTGTAAAGTACCGCCTGACCTATCCAAACACCTGAAGTGCATTTTCAGTAATATTTTTCCATGTAATTATCCGTGTAGATGAGAGAAGCAAAGTGTGTGGCCAAGCATGCGCCCCTAAAACAGCATCTGAATAACGTGCCACTGACTTTAGACCAGGTTTTTCCTGAAACTGCAAAATAGCACCAGGGAACGTTTGCGCCTGAACACGCCTCCTCTTTTCACCGAACCGCCCCGGGAGCGCAAATTCATTCCCTAATTTACCGAGGTGCGTCTGTGGAGGGAAAAGTCCTCTGTGCGTTGGGTGCAAAATAGGAACGATACATGTGTCGGTGTACAAAGTCAATTGCGCTGAGTGCAAGATAGGGCCCTCAGAGTTTAAGCTTTTAGAGTTTAAGGCTTAGGTAGATGGAGAATAGCTGTCAGGTTAATCACCTCTAGCACAATTGCAGCACAGCTTTAATTCTCTAAAGCTCTAAAGCAACATTGTCTTTATGACAGGAAGCCAGAGGATTTAGGGAAACGTGACTTTATAGTAATTTAGAGAAACACTAGCACTAACCGCTAGTGCGAGAGAGAGGCTGCCAATCTTTTCAGCCATCATCTTATTTGTTGTGTCATTTTCTTCAGCAAAGGTATCATAGGTAATTTGACAGTTATGTAGTCATGGTTAAGAATGCTGCTTGCAACCTTTACACTTGCCAGAACCTCTACAGTTTAATTACAGATCTATTTCTGAGAAGAAATTGTTGTTACCAATTGTAACTCTATTACTCTAATTATACAGAGCTTAATTAGTTTAGCTTGTACTTCTTTGTTTTGTCGTCTAAACTGAGAGGTTATTAACCTGACAGATTTGAATTTCTGTTGCAGCTGCAGTGTGCAGAATCTATCCCCCCAGTGATTAGAGCACAACACCAAATTGATAAACACATTAGTAATCATGAGTAAAACATTACATTGAAACACTGACATCTGTTATGAGCAGTTTAACAGCTTTGTAATGAATAATGGCATGAGAAGCAAATTTAAAGTTGCAAATCAAAAGCAAGTACGGGCAGCCTTAAAATGGAAACAGTGTCTTCATGCATGGAATGTGAGAGAAATGGGTTTGTAATCCAGTACAAAGGAAACATGACTTGATAAAGAAAGAAGCCATAGAACTATGTTGATGTCCAGTAAAGGCATGGTTGTCAGTGGGTGGGTGTGCAGAGCAGAGTATCCCATGTGGCGTTCAGATTCGTTTAGAAGTAGCATGGCTCTTGGAAAGGCATTGTCAGTCTATCAGTTGGTCCAGCACTTTGGCCCAAACTATACTTACTAATAATACAAATTAAATATATCAACAGCTATCGGATGCATGAATGATGATGAATCCTATTGGCTTTGGAATTGTAATCACTTTGGGGAACTCTTAACTTTTTATCAAGCAACATCATCAGGTAAAACATTTTTATTCTTCAAATAATTTATGACCAGGGGTTAAAGTGGGCCGAAACGATCCAGAACTGGGTTCCGGCACCTTTGATTAATGAGTAAATTAATCTGACTGTAGTTTTCATACATCAGTGTTTCATTCTGCAGAAGCGGTGAACTGCAGCGATGCACAGCCGTGAGTCCAGTGTCAGTGGTTAGTTCATGTCTGTAATAACTGCAGGACAGTCGAGTGTCGGGTATCTAAACTGCTAAGGTGATGATAAAGTTGTTGGTAGCCTACCGGTTACAAATAGGCGTGGTAGCGAGCGACACGCTAACTATTTACTATTATGGACAGTAATGCAACAGTACTGTGGTCTTTTCCTTTAACTCCCAGTGCCAATAAAATATAATGAAAGCTTTAGCATTTATGCTCATTTTACTTCCTGTGACATTGGTGTGAGGAAAAAAAAATTTCATGACAAAGGGATAAAAAAGAAAAAGGAACCTTAATAATAGCCAAAAAGAGAGAGGTAGAGAGAAAAAAAAACATATATTACAGAATTACAGTGATCAAAGAATATGCCTTTTATTCTTCTTGCCTATCAGGTCTGAAGGGGTAGATGAGTCTTTTGTCCACACCCCATCAGCAGTGACAGAAAGTCATTAACTCCACACCCACTCAGACACCCTTTTCTTTGTTGTGTTTAGAGCCCATTGGCACCACCAGACACAAGCAAATAGATTCATGCCTCTGGATAAAAAGAAAAAAAGTGATTCATGGCTGACTGATGGAGTAAAGCCTTTTCCTGGCATTCACAACGGAGTGAGCTTTCTAAGGAAATATCAACCATCCATCACCATCTCCACAACTGTGAGAAGCTTAATTAATGGTGACCTTAAGAGTGAATGTGAAAGAGTCCTCTCTTGCACTGGTAAAAGGTGTGTGTGTGTGTGTGTGTGTGTGTGTGTGTGTGTGTGTGTGTGTGTGTGTGTGTGTGTGTGTGTGTGTGTGTGTGTGTGTGAGCGTGTGTGCGTGCCTGCGTGCGTGCGTGCGTGTGTGTCTGTGTTTCGAGTGCTGAGAAAAGTTCATAAAAGATTAATGAGCTCCTTCAAATGATGTATCAGTCCCCAGTGGCTCCAATAGATACAGGGCAATACAATCTTTTAGGCAAGAAATTTTGGTGTGACATTTCTGCAGAAAGCAATAATCATCATCTGCTTTACAAAGGCAGCATCGCTTCCTCCTGTGGTCCCAAGAGTGCAGGTGATACCATCTTGGAAGTCCCCCTGAAGGTGGGTTGCTTATAGGGCCGCAAAGGTCCTGTTGTTGTGTCTTCACTCCACTGCACCCTCCATAAGCCTCAGCACAGCTTGGGGTATAGGTGCCTATTCGGTGCCTCACTGCACACACAGTTGTGACTGGAATCCAGATAGGTTGTTAGGGGAGACACCTCATCGAAAAACAACATGCGTATTCAGATGTACACCAGCCAAGTAGCAGCAGTCTCTATGGGACACAATGGAGTCTTGCTTAGGTGTGTTTGCTCAATTGGAGTTGACATGTAGCCCAGACTAATAGATTAGAAGTGTCTGGGGTGAGCAAATCTCTTGCCTCTTTCCCTCCATTGCTCCTTTTCTTCCTCACCAGTGATTCTATTTGATGTGACAGAGCTTGGAAGTTGGCATTTTAAACATAGTTGTGACCTTGTCTGCACCGCCATGGACACTATTTTTCAAATAATATGACAGTTGGATTGACCGCACGTTCACAGTGACACAGTAGTAAATTGTGATTTGTGGCATAGGTTCATTTGGATATTAAAAAGACAGAATGTTTATGAACAACCAAATTAAGTCACTTTAATGACTTTTAAACGGCTACAACCCCCATAAAAATATAATAAGCACAATAAAAAAACACACAGCACTGTTCCACTCTCACATTAGCAGATATTTGGCCCACAGGAAGCTATAATGATCCATAATGGGAAGCCATCCATCTGTATTTTTTAGCTTCACACCCCTGTTGCCTCAGTGGGATAATGATAAACAAGAGGCAGCGTCTCCCAGCTGGTCCCTGTTTCATCTTGGGTTGCTGAATCAGCCAGATACCCTTTGAAAATGCTCCCATTGAGTGAATCCTATCACTTAAACTGAAAAGGGTTTTTCACCTTTAATCGCTATCAACACAATCCCTCTCTTTTCTCTCTCTACAGCCTATGCCTTGGTTTTGCTTTTGCTGTCCATCCTCCAGTTCCCTGACTTAAGCTGACTTAAAGGAGAATTCCGGCCAATTTTTACGTTAATCTTGATCGCTATAGCTACGCGAGTACTTTCGATAGAAAAAACCCCGACCCAAATCAGTGCAGGTAACACGGAGAAGCTGCAGCTACGTACTACAAGCGTCCCTTGAGCTAAAACGGCAGTGCTCGGGGCAAGTTTTAGAGTGCCTTTGTGCCTCTTAACAGACACAATATGCAATTAATATGTCTGTGCCACATGAATAGGGCCCTTACGTGTCAACAATATGCGTTTTCAACTCAGACATTGTTTAAATTCACCTACCCTGGTCCCTGTCTCAATCCTGCCAGTAGCTAGCTTGCCCTGCTAGCTGATAGCCGTTAGCTGCCGTTTGGTGAGTGTATTCAGACAGGCTTCTGTGATAATCATCCCAATAACAATCCACGGAGCGGTGGTGGTGTGGCTATGTCCTCCAGAGGACAGGTCATGTCACGTCTTGAAGTGTATTCCCCCCTAAAAAAAACAATAGTGCTGTAGTAGCTGTTAGCTGCTAGCTGCCCTCCGGTGAGTGTGTACAGCCAGATAGCTGTTAGCTGTTAGCTGCTAGCTGCCGTCCGGTGAGTTTATTCAGCCAGGCATCTGTGCTAATCATCCCAATAAAAATCCACGGAGCGCCCGGTGGTGTGGCTATGTCCCCCAGTTACTGAAGGCTACCTTTAGCTTGTGCTTGGAGCAGCAAGTTCATCTGCCTGTTTCGCCTCTGTCTGTCAGTCTCGTTCTTTCCAACTCTTGAGGCTAGTTCTTCGTCTGTATACTCTGGTTCGAATAAATAAGGATGACCATCAAACGCAAAAGGCTCTTCCGTGTGTTGCATATCTGCTATATTCTTCATACTCCAAGCTTCTTCCGTTATAAACAACTCCGCTTTTCACTCTTCACACACACTACGCTCCAATCTGCAAATGACTGTTTACCTTTTTCTGCTACAACTGAATTCCCAGGAGACCGCGCGATGCAACAGCTAGGCTTCAGTAACGCTATTACTGTGCAAGCCACAGACATCGTTTATCCCGTTTCCATGTAGTTACAGTACATAGTCACTGATATGGTCATAACCACTACAGTGCTCAATTACCTATTTTGAGGGGGAAATAATCTAAACCTTTCGCTGCAAAGGCATGATCTGTCCTATGCACAATATCCACCAACCCACCGGGCGCTCCGTGGATTTTTGTTGGGATGATTAGCACAGATGCCTGGCTGAATACACTCTCCGGACGGCAGCTAGCAGCTAACGGCTAACAGCTATCTGGCTGTACATACTCACCGGAGGGCAGCTAGCAGCTAACAGCTACTACCGCACTATTGTTTTTTTTAGGGGGGAATACACTTCAAGACATGACATGACCTGTCCTCTGGAGGACATAGCCACACCACCACCGCTCCGTGGATTGTTTTTGGGATGATTATCACAGAAGCCTGTCTGAATACACTCACCAAACGGCAGCTAGCAGCTAACGGCTATCAGCTAGCAGGGCAAGCTAGCTACTGGCAGGATCGAGACAGGGACCAGGGTAGGTGAATTTAAACAATGTCTGAGTTGAAAACGCATCTTGTTGACACGTAAGGGCCCTGTTCTTGTGGCACAGACATATTAATTGCATTTTGTGTCTGTTAAGAGGCACAAAGGCACTCTAAAACTTGCCCCAAGCACTGCCGTTTTAGCTCAGGGGACGCTTGTAGTACGTAGCTGCAGCTTCTCAGTGTTACCTGCACTGATTCGGGTCGGGGTTTTTTCTATCGAAAGTACTCGCGTAGCTATAGTGATCAAGATTAACGTAAAAATTGGCCGGAATTCTCCTTTAAGCATGCTTTGCTCTTTCCTAGATATCTCTCTCCTCTCAAATAAAAGCCATATCCCTCTATGTGAATTGCACCCGCATCTGCTGGTCATTTGTCCTATTTTAGGGTAGCAGAAAAAAGACGCATAGCAGCTAGTCTCGCATTGCCAGACCTATTTCAACCATGGGTGTAAATCTGATCTAACAGTAGGGGGGGGGGGGGACAAAAAACATAAAAATAAAATTTTTGAAGGGGACACAAATAATACAGTCACAATTATACTCATAGAGGACATGTGTACACAGAGGGAAGCCTTAATACTATCATTAGTGTAGCATGGAGACTGTACCATTATCCTTCTTTTCACTGTTTCTCTTGATTCAATGAAAAAGCTGACTAAATTGACCAAAATATTCTTCTTTGAAAACATGTATTTATTTTTAAATTGTTTACAATCAAGCCACAAAAATACTTTAAAACATAATGACTTATTTTGAAAAAGTGTCCCCATATAAAAGAAATACAATACTTTTGTACACTTAAACTTAAATTAGCTGATCATAATGTAAATTAGAGAGCCACTGGTAAAGCTCATCTGCTCACCCTGACGGCACACACCTCCAAAAATATGAACTAAGCTCAACACACTTACCTGAGACTGTACACCTGACTGTCCCTGGTCTCCCTGAGACTCTCCACCTGACTGTCCCTGGTCTCCCTGAGGCTCTCTACCTGACTGTCCCTGGTCTCCCTGAGACTCTCCACCTGACTGTCCCTGGTCTCCCTGAGACTCTCCACCTGACTGTCCCTGGTCTCCCTGAGATTTTCCACCTGACTGTCCCTGGTCTCCCTGAGGCTCTCTACCTGACTGTCCCTGGTCTCCCAGAGACTCTCCACCTGACTGTCCCTGGTCTCCCTGAGACTCTCTACCTGACTGTCCCTGGTCTCCCTGAGGCTCTCCACCTGACTGTCCCTGGTCTCCCTGAGACTCTCCACCTGGCTGTCCATGGTCTCCCTGTTCCTCACTTCTTTCTGTCTCCTTTGCCTGTGACATAGTGACGTTAGTATTTCCATAAGCACCCATTCTTATAAAGATGTTACCAAATTGTCTTGATATGAGGACTTATTGTACTTACTTGGTGTTTTGATGTAGGCATAGGCCTACTGAAAAAGGATCTTATGTCTGTTTTTTTTTCTCTGTCATTTTATCTGGGCAAAAACAACACAAATCTTTAACGTCAGATGTCTAAATATGAATTAGTTTCACCATGCGGTCATATTATAATTCTAAAATTATCTTGCATCCTCCACATAAATATTAGGTTTTGTCTGGGACAGAGGATATATATTTAACTGATCAGCCACTTAACTTTGAAGATCTACAACCGTAGATCTTCAATATTAACCCTAATATCAGTTCACACACATAATTAGGCTTATTGCCGTGGTAACGTTAGCTAGTTGTAGTTTGTGCATTTCTATCCAACAAGCTATTAAACAAGCTAGGTAACTTACATTATATTACACTAACATAGCGAACGTTTTTGTTATGACTAATTCATTAATTACTCAGCATCATTTCTATTTGAGAAAAGAAAAACTTCATCCGATGTTTAATGTGAATAAAATAGCCTTGAACCGCCTACTTACAACATTCCTGTCACTACCTCATGAGACTGTGACTCCGGATTTCCACTGAATGCAGAACTTCTGTGGACCGGCTCCGCTGCGTGTCTGCTGCGTGCTCCGCCGTCCGTCAATACCCACCAGGTCCGGATTTGTTGCGTAATGGCTGTGGCCATGACTGACAGCTGAACTCACGAGGACCCACGAGATCTCGCAAATTCACGTAGAGTAGAACCACCAAACCAACAACAGTTAGTTTCCATCCAGAGGAGTAGACGGGAAACAGCTCTGTGCTGTGTTTTCAAGGTGTAGTGCAGGGAAATATGATCCGCCGTGAGCACGCTGTATTTTATTTTGAAAAATACATTTATTTTGCTTCTGTGCTCGACTTCCTGTCCCGCACTTCCTGTCCAGCACTATCTGCCGTGTGCTGAACATAGACAGTATATAAGGTGCTGAATTGCTGCGGAGCCCTCCGGCGTCCGGCAAAAGGTAGAAGCTCTGCGTATCTGGTCCGGAGGGCTGCGGATCGCCGGAGCTGGGACGCAGTCATAATGCAGCCGTTCTGCAGTCAGTGGAAATACACACGTTGACTTTAACGGAAACCTAATGACTCCGCTGCCGTTCCGCAGCCGTTCCGCAGTGACCCCCAATTTCCACCGACTGCATAACAAAATAAATTTTAATTTTCAAAATAAAATACAGCGTGCTCACAATCATATTGTGGATCATATTTCCCTGCACTACACCTTGAACACACAGCACAGAGCTGTTTCCCCTCTACTCCTCTGGATGGAAACAAACTGTTGTTGGTTTTGTGGTTCTATTCTAGGTGAATTAGCAACTTGCTGGTGAACATAGTGGAGCATTAGCAGGACAAGAGACAGATATTGGACTTATATACCACAGGTGGCCAGAAACACGTCTCTAAATGGCTGTTTATGTTCCGCTTTCTTTTATCCAACGTTAGCACCGCTCCACGTAGCGCTCTAGGATAATGTAGCAGTAGCTGCTGTTATAGCAACAAAAGACGCACTTGGCTGCTTTTTGGAACCAAAACGCTGCCAGCTTTTCTTTTTTTTACTACAAAAGCGCCCTAGTGGAATTTTTTCTTGTCAAAAAAGACGCCAAGTGTGATCACAGCCTAATTGTTTGCTGATGCAAAAGTATAACAGCTTTACAAGGTGATAATGGCGCAGTGGATGTCACACATGCCTTTGGTGTGGGAGATCTGGGTTCAATTCCCACTGCGGTACATTAACCAATGTGTCCCTGAGAAAGACACTTAACCCCTAGTTGCTCCAGAGGGGTGCAACCTCTGATATATAACAATTGTAAGTCGCTTTGGATAAAAGCGTCAGCTAAATGACATGTAATGTAATAATATTTAAACATTGCGGTTACAGCTTGTTGCACTGCCCCAAAGTGGCCAAATACATAATTGAATGCAACTAGCATTACTGTAGAATCTAATTACTGTTGAAAATGATTTATATTACTAAGTAATAACAACAATAATAATAATAACTGGTGAAAGCTATTATAATTAACAGATATTACTCCATAATTACTGGTCACTCCAATAACATTTCATTGCATCTAATTTACTTGGTAGTCTGTCAGTTATTTTGAGCCATCCCTGTGTAGTTATTGCCATGCCATTTAGGGAACCCAAAGTACTACAGTCATCTGTTAATGTTCATATTTACCAAGATCAATCACAATAGCAGCCTCAAAAAAAGAGCAATATTTGTTATCTGTTTGTTTAATCAAATAGTCAAATAATGTACTATTTTGTCAGGATTAGCAAGCTATACCCTTTTGTAGTTTTTTTGCCTTAAAATGCAGAAACTGCAACTGGCTAGTGCTGTTTAGTAGTAGTAGTTCACACCAGCAAACAAACACACAGATGATCAATCACCGAAATTGACCAACATTTATCTGTCAGAAGGAATACCACGCACCTTCACCTTTACCTTAGTACTGTGAATAGGGGCTAGGACCAGAAAAGTTTTTACTATCTTCTTCCTACTCCTTTTTTTTAACATGGAATCCTTATTTGAATAATTGACTATAATTTTGAAATATATGCTTGCTGAAGGTTTGTTTTTCTTTTTAACATGTTTCAAATAAACTCATTAAAAAACTGGAAACAAACCACAAGCTAACCTGGGATGAGCTCAAATGAAAAACATAGGGCCACTGTACAGCGCCAGGCTCAAGCTCAGCTTGTTTCCATAATCAGTTTCCTTTAGATAGTGCAGTCCCCCTGGGGCGGCTGCAGCACTTTGCACAGTATAATTTGAACACCAGGTGGATTTCAAAGGCAATTAACCACACCAGACAAAGTACAGCACAGCAATTATTACAAATTAGGCAATTTTCTTCACCATTCCTCAATACTATAGGGGGATGAATGTAGCCCTTAGTATTTAGCGAGTTGATGATCCAGGAAGATCAATGCCGTAAAATGAGGATTTGGGAGGGAAAAAAAAGGGAGTGGGGCTGCAGTTCTAAGAAACAAAAATAAACTCATTGTGCTATTATATTCACATCATGTCTCACACTATGTTATCACAGCCCCTGCTTCTTTTAGGACAGCTGTTTTCACCATGTTGCCTCCTGACACAGATGCACAGATGACACATATTACCAACAACTGATTCTTCTTGAACCAGCATCTGTATTCTTGTCTTTTCTTCTGCATAGTCACCACCTAGATGTAATCAAAACATATATTTCTTGGTGCCTGTGCCCCTGACAGTTTTTTGGTCCAGAATAGTATTTTTGCCTTTGACAGACATTTTTCATCACGCTCGGCAGTGTCATGAGCCTTGTGGTTGAAGGCAGCTTGATAGTCCTCCACCTTTGCTCATATTGTATCATTGTTGTAGAACCTTCCACGGTGTAATTGTTTCTTTTTCTGAAAGTACACACCATGAAATATTAGGGGTTTTCAAGGTATTGTTGACGTCAGGGCTCAGGTGGACTGCTACCCAGACACATTCGGTTCAAGCTTTACAAATCAAACTGTCTGCACCGCTGTCCTTGGCACATCCTAGAGGAAATTGATTCTGGAGGGAAGTTATGACACACACCCACTCACACACACACACACACACACACACACACACACACACACACACACACACAAGCATACACAAACTGCATACACATGCAAATACATAGCCACACACATTACACACACAGGCAGACCGACAGATACGTGATCTGTATGTATCTCCCAACCATTTTCTCCTCTCACTTTGAACTTTGGAAAAGACTGATTGTGTCTGTCCTCTTGACTCGACCCACCACCAGCAAAATAATGGATCCAATCTGAGTCGGTCACCTGTGGGAGCAGCAGTGTCTGAAAAAAAAACCAACATAGTTCAAATTACTCTGAGCTATGTGTATGTGTGGTGGTGTGTGTTGTCATGCATGTTCCTTCACAACCCCATTCTTTAGGACTTTAGGAGACTTGTTTTCCGGTAATTGACATTAGGGTTCCTGGCATTGTGCTTGCTGAATAGCTTCCATCTCCTCTGAGGGTCAGGCCAGGGTTGCTGTCTCATTCTCAGCCCCTCACATGGCAACCATCGCCTTGTTATATTTCCACCAGGACTGGTTTAGCTGCACTGCTACAGAAATGCAGTAAGTCACGCTTCAGGTACAGAGGAGTACGTGTGACTTATGAGTAGAAACATTTCAGTGAGGTAAAGAGTAATTGTGAATCTGTCTTTCCCAGACCATTTTTCAGATCTGGATGATTTCATGTATGACATTATAACAACGCTGATCATGCTGTTTGTGTGTGTGTGTATGTGTGTGTGTGTGTGTGTGTGTGTGTGTGTGTGTGTGTGTGTGTGCGTGCATGTGTGTGTGTGTTTGTGTATTTACATAGCGCTTTTCTAGTCTTAACGACTACTCAAAGCGCTTTTACATAGTACGGGAGCCATTCACACACATTCATACACTGTTGCCAAGGCTGCCACCTGCTCATCAGATAAACAGATAAACATAAACACATATTCACACACCAATGTGTGTGTGTATGTGTGTGTGTGTGTGTGTGTGTGTGTGTGTGTGTGTGTGTGTGTGTGTGTGTGTGTGTGTGTGTGTGTGCAGCCTAATACTGTGGTTTATGAAGGAGCAATGATTCGCCAAACCTGCTTTTTTCCATCCATCTCCATCCATCCATCTTCATCCGCTTATCCGGTGTCGGGTCGCGGGGGGAGCAGCTCCAGCAGGGGACCCCAAACTTCCCTTTCCCGAGCAACATTAACCAGCTCCGACTGGGGGATCCCGAGGCGTTCCCAGGCCAGGTTGGAGATATAATCCCTCCACCTAGTCCTGGGTCTTCCCCGAGGCCTCCTCCCAGCTGGACGTGCCTGGAACACCTCCCTAGGGAGGCGCCCAGGGGGCATCCTTACCAGATGCCCAAACCACCTCAACTGGCTCCTTTCGACGCAAAGGAGCAGCGGCTCTACTCCGAGCTCCTCACGGATGACTGAGCTTCTCACCCTATCTCTAAGGGAGACGCCAGCCACCCTCCTGAGGAAACCCATTTCGGCCGCTTGTACCCTGGATCTCGTTCTTTCGGTCATGACCCAGCCTTCATGACCATAGGTGAGGGTAGGAACGAAAACTGACCGGTAGATCGAGAGCTTTGCCTTCTGGCTCAGCTCTCTTTTCGTCACAACGGTGTGATGGATTGAATGTAATACCGTACCCGCTGCGCCGATTCTCCGACCAATCTCCCGCTCCATTGTCCCCTCACTCGCGAACAAAACCCCAAGGTACTTGAACTCCTTCACTTGGGGTAAGGACTCATTCCCTACCTGGAGAAGGCATTCCATTGGTTTCCTGCTGAGAACCATGGCCTCCAATTTAGAGGTGCTGATCCTCATCCCAACCGCTTCACATTCGGCTGCGAACCGACCCAGTGAGTGCTGAAGGTCACAGGCCGATGATGCCATCAGGACCACATCATCTGCAAAGAGCAGCGATGAGATCCCCAGCCCACCGAACTGCAACCCCTTCCCACCCCGACTACGCCTCGATATCCTGTCCATAAATATTACAAACAGGATTGGTGACAAAGCGCAGCCCTGGTGGAGGCCAACCCTCACCTGAAACGAGTCCGACTTACTGCCGAGAACCCGGACACAGCTCTCGCTTTGCTCGTACAGAGATTGGATGGCCCTGAGTAGAGACCCCCTCACCCCATACTCCCGCAGCACCTCCCACAGTATCTCCCGGGGGACCCGGTCATACGCCTTCTCCAAATCCACAAAACACATGTAGACCGGTTGGGCATACTCCCAGGCTCCCTCCAGGATCCTTGCAAGAGTGAAGAGCTGGTCCGTTGTTCCACGACCAGGACGGAATCCGCATTGCTCCTCCTCAACCCGAGGTTCAACTATCGGCCGAACCCTCCTTTCCAGCACCTTGGAGTAGACTTTACCAGGGAGGCTGAGAAGTGTGATACCCCTGTAATTGGCACACACCCTCTGGTCCCCCTTTTTAAAAAGGGGAACCACCACCCCAGTCTGCCATTCCTTTGGCACTGTTCCAGACTTCCACGTAATGTTGAAGAGTCGTGTCAACCAGGACAGCCCCTCCACACCCAGAGCCTTGAGCATTTCTGGACGGATCTCATCAATCCCCGGGGCTTTGCCACTGTGGAGTTGTTTGACTACATCAGTGACTTCCGCTTGGGAAATCGACGACAATACCCTTCATCCTCTAGCTCTGCCTCTAACATAGAGGGCGTATTAGTCGGATTCAGGAGTTCCTCAAAGGGCTCCTTCCACCGCCCTATTACCTCCTCAGTTGAGGGAAACAGTGTCCCATCCTTACTGTACACAGCTTGGATGGTTCCCCACTTCCCCCTCCTGAGGTGGCGAACAGTTTTCCAGAAGCACTTTGGTGCCGACCGAAAGTCCTTCTCCATGTCTTCTCCAAACTTCTCCCACACCCGCTGCTTTGCCTCTTTTACGGCAGAAGCTGCAGCCCTTCGGGCCCTTCGGTACCCTGCAATTGCCTCCGGAGTCCTCCGAGATAACATATCCCGGAAAGACTCCTTCTTCAGTCGGACGGCTTCCCTGACCACCGGTGTCCACCACGGTGTTCGTGGGTTACCGCCCCTTGAGGCACCTAAGACCCTAAGACCACAGCTCCTCGCCGCAGCTTCAGCAATGGAAACTTTGAACATTGTCCACTCGGGTTCAATGCCCCAGCCTCCACAGGGATGCACGAAAAGCTCCGCCGGGTGTGTGAGTTGAAAGTCTGTCGGACAGGGGCCTCCTCCAGACGTTCCCAATTTACCCGCACTACACGTTTGGGCTTACCAGGTCTGTCCAGAGTCTTCCCCACCCCTGACCCAACTCACCACCAGATGGTGATTGGTTGACAGCTCTGCCCCTCTCTTCACCCGAGTGTCCAAAACATACGGCCTCAGATCAGATGAAACGATTACAAAATCGATCATTGACCTTCGGCCTAGGGTGCTCTGGTACCAGGTACGCTTATGACCATCCCTATGTTCGAACATGGTGTTCGTTATAGACAATCCATGACTAGCACAGAAGTCCAACAACAAACAACCACTCTGGTTTAGATCAGGGAGGCCGTTCCTCCCAATCACGCCTCTCCAGTTGTCTCCATCATTGCCCACGTGTGCGTTGAAGTCCCCCAGCAGAACAATGGAGTCCCCCACTGGCGCCCCATGCAGGACTCCACTCAAGATCTCCAAGAAGGCCGAATACTCCGAACTCCTGTTTGGTGCATATGCACAAACAACAGTCAGAGTGTGCGCCTCACACCCTGGGCAACTCCGGAGAAGAAAAGAGTCCAACCCCTATCCAGGAGTACGGTTCCAGAACCGAGACTGTGCGTAGAGATAAGGCCCACCAGATCTAACCGGTAGCGATCCACCTCCCGCACTAGTTCCGGTTCCTTCCCCCACAGAGAGGTGACGTTCCACGTCCCCAGAGCCAGCATCTGCCGCCCGGGTCTGGTCCGTCAAGGTCCCTGACCTTCACTGCCACCCATGTGGCAGCGCACCCGACCCCAGCGGTTCCTCCCACAGGTGGTGGGCCCATGGGCTGGTGCTTTTTTTCAGTGTAACAAATTTCTTCTGATTTTATTTTGTAGTAACAAGTAACTAAGATGCTCAGGGGAAATGTAGTGGAGTAAAAGTAACAGTTTAGAAGCTGATGAGCAGGGCCAAACAGAATCTGCGGCCACAGAATTCACACAGATTTTAAACATATTGAACAAATTAAAAATAAAACTTGTTATGTTAACACATCTCAACCCCAAGCCAAAAAAAAAACTCCACAGGTTTTCATTCTGGATCACCGCTGAAAACTGTAAAAAGAAATCCGCAAATTCTGTCTGGGTCTGCTGATGAGTCAATTGATTAGCCTGACTTCTTAGAAAGCACGGTTGGGGCTGGATGGTCATGTCAATCCTCTAAGCAGTTGAGAATATACAAGCCCAAATTGTCAAACTACCCTTGAGTAACGCACTAAAACCTGAACATATAGAGAAACTCCAGCAAACACTGCAAGACAATGTTTTCTTCTGGTCTAGCTCCCACTGTTAAATCATCAAGTTCAATAGGTAAAGTAAGTAAAGTCAGCCTTCCTAGATGTAAAGTTTTTTTTCTCTTTTTTTTCACTGAGGCATCCGACTTGCATGTAGCTTCAGCTCATCTCCTCTGCTTGCACTTAGAAAGTCCTGAAATATACAGGCTCCTATAATTAAAGTGTTTTGGGCATACTGCTGCCTCTGTGTCATCCAAACAAAACTGCCAAAGTACACCATTACCCTGCTTGGCTGTTAAGAACAAAATTGCATTCCCATCCTTTTGAGGCTGTTTAAACAGGACTAGCTGTAGAGTTTCCATATCAATCTTAAAGCTGATTATTTTAATGAAAGTCATTGGTAAAAAGGTAGGATAGCACTTGCTAAGTGTTGCATTGGGCCATTTCCATTCAAATCCTGTGGGAACACTATTGTGATTTAGATCCAAAAACATCTGTCTCTCCGGATGAGTCACTTAATGGGCGCAGATGGAGTCATGCATTAAAAAAAGTGGGGTGGGCGTTAATGTTCCCGTTTGTCTAGAATTATTGTCCTTCAGAAGTTCTTTGATCATCAAGTGCATGTGGTTTCTGGTGAAGGCCCAACTTGCTGCCTTGCTGCTGGAGGTTTTGTGCAGGGTGACAGGTTTAATGCTGTGGTTTCAGTGTGAACTAGTATTTGAAGATGTTTGATGATTTGATGCATTAGTACATTTAAAATAAGACTGGCTTAAGACAGAAGTAGTGCTCACATTGTTGTTATGTGGATATAAGGAGGGCCATGGCATTGGATTAATTGCCATGAAATATTGTACAGACATTCATGATCCCCAGAGGACTAAGCCTAATGACGTTGTGATCTCCAGACTTTTCCTCTAGCATCAAGAGCAGCAGTCAAAGTTTTCACTTAGCTACTCAAATATCTCATGATCTACCAGAAGGATTGGAATAATAGTTTGTACAGACATTCATGGTTCCCAGATAATGTATTCTACTTACTTTCTTCTAGCACCAACAAACATTTGTGGTTTTGACTGAACTACCTTGCAGCACACTGAATTAAGATGGTGAACATAGTACGCATAATACCTGCTGCAAATCATGTTGTCGTTTTGTGCTTATTAGCATGATGGTGGTAGCATTTAGAGCTTGTTAGCATGTTGATGGTAGCATTTAGCTCAAAGCACCAATGTGCCCCACAGAGCCATTTGCATGGCTGTAGGCTGTTAGTCTTGTTCTAAGAAATTTGAATCCAAGATGGCTTTTTTCATCATAATATTCTTTGGAATTTTAATGAGCACAAAAGTCTACATTATCTGAAAAAGATGCCCATTAGAACTAAAGTATTCACTCTAAATAAAGATGATGCTGGTGAATAATGCAAAACTTGAATGTAAAAAAACAAGTATGCCCTGATTGTCTTCCACTTCTAATGGTGGCATCAAGCAATAGGAACAGCCATCCTTGTTGGGCATTACATGCATTCTGCCTTTGCATCAGATCTGTAGGTGATAATTAGCTAAGCCATGATCCATGTAATGAGAGATTATTTTTGGAGATATTCACAGATCAGACATGGTGGGAAGAGAAAGAAAAGGGGGGAGGGATAGAAACCAGCACACGGAAAAGATCCAATCTTCCCACACTGTTTAAAGCAAAGGGATAGTAGCAGATGGTAATGTGCAACAACACGGAACGCCTGCTTAGTAACAGTTTTATATCACCAATACAGAGCAGACTGGAGATGACGCTTGTGCTGCCAGCTTCAATAAGTTCCCCATAAGACACGCTGTCTGCTATGTTTGTGTGTACAGTATGCGTTCACTCACATAAGCACGAGCACCGTATAGTTCTTATTCCCTGTCAGCCCTGCTTTAATGAGCTCAGTATTCTTGCAACATTTTCAGCATCTTTTCATGATCTTCCTCTCTTGTCTTTGTTGGGAAACAGAGAAAACTAATGAACCAGACTCTTTTAACTTGAAAACATTTGATCAAAATGAACTTTTTTGATTTAGTAATGAATCATTCAAATAAAACAATTAACCAATCCTGGTAATAAATGACACCCCCAAAAGCATTGATTTTTTTTTAAAACTCCCCCCAAACTCCTTTTTCTTTCTGCATAATGTGTCACACATTTGGGTCTTAATGATCAAAAGAAATGGTAGGAATGGATTTAAGCTTTGCTGGTTACTGGTGTAAAGGAGGACAGCAGACTTTTTGCCATGGCCTCCCTCTAATGACCTGAGCTGCCGTCTGCACTCAGCTGTGTGCCAGGCAGGCCCTGGGCCTTTCTTACATCTATCACCACAGTCAGAGGGTAATGACACAGGCGAGCCAACCGAGGCTGTGGAGGGGCCAGACATCTCCATCTTCCACCTCAGAAGTCACTGTGACCTAAACACACACACACACACACACACACACACACACACACACACACACACACACACACACACGCACGCGCACACACACAAGCACAAACACAGCTTTGCCTTTTGGACTTGGATGACATTGGCCAAATCTACTAGTGCTGTAATGTTGTTACTGTTTCTCCTATGCCTACACTCCTAAAGTCGATTTCAAACTTCAAAATTCTATGATTACTTTCCTCTTCCTAAGTTGGAAAAGATTGACTGTGTTGGTATGCCTCTACTGATATGTGTAAATGTCACCCACTGTCGCTGTGAACTCATTTACTGATTTGTCCATGCTAGTTTGGCACTGCATGGTGTTTTGGATTTGCTCCTGGGGGGAAAGCCTTTAAAGGTTTAGGAGTAAACAAAAGGAGACTGATATAATTGGCCTCCGAGGGTAAATATTATTTCAAATGAGCTCTCCAGATATACTATGAAAACAACCTGCAAAACGTGAATTACCCATTAGTATTTTCCAAGTGAGCATGACCTTGTTGCTGAAGTGCATTACATATTAGCCTTGTACCACTCAGTATTCTCCAATCATCCCTTGAATGAATCAAACCTCAGTGTCCCAATACTGTTATGATTTTCATATGTACACTGTAGAAATATTTCTATAATCTAGATGTGTTATTCTCAGTATAAAAGTTTATAATATATGTGAGTTGTGTGTAGTCATGAGACATGGTTGCAATTTCCAGGGAAGACACATTTGAACTCCCTGTACAATGTATAGACTCGTACCACAGATGGTTAGCTTAAACTTTGATTACATTATAGTTCAGGAATGTGAAGTGTATGTTAGAAACTGTTTTTGATTACCAGGCGCAGAGGTGGAACGGCAGGGGGTGGCTCTTGGGTCAGTGTGTGTGTGTGTGTGAGAACTGAGGAAATCTGCCCGGAGACAGAGGATGACGCCATCAAGGAAGAAGATATAAAGATTAGGCATATGGTCAGAGGGGGTTCACAAGTTTGGGAGAGTGGACCTGAACCCCTGTATTCTATTGTCTGCAGACAGGGAAACTTTTGTGCACCCACACGTGTGTTTTAACTTGAATGCTGGACTTCAGTAAACTTGCTTAACTGAACTATATGCCCTGCTACGTCCTGTGACACCCTGCAGTGCCCTGCTATGCCAGGAACTACTAAAGCTACTATTTCTAGTCACTGATCCATTATCTTTATTGTGACTATTATTACCATTTTTCATCACACCCCCAACCGGCACCGTCAGACACCCCCTACCAACAGTCTGGGTCTGTCCGAGGTTTCTCCCTAAAAGGAAGTTGTTCCTCGCCACTGTCGCACTAAATGCTTGCTCTTGGGGGAATTACTGGATTTGTTGGGTCATTGTAAATTATAGAGTGTGGTCTAGACCTACTCTATCTGTAAAGTGTCTTGAGATAACTCTTGTTATGAATTGATACTATAAATAAAATTAAATTGAAATTGAACTCTTTGTCTCAGATTGATTGGTGTGTTCTTGTAAACTTAAGTCCGATGAAAGAAGGCACAGGAATTCATAAATTGTAGCTAGATTTGAAAGACCTTAGGGCCTTATTTTAGACATAATTCCTCAACAACACCCAAAAGCTCTTATGTGTTCGAAGAGAATTTGGGATTTTTAAGGCCAGACACTGCAGGCAAAAACGTTTTTTTTATTATTCTCTGGTAAATTTTAAAATGTTGGGTTATTTTGCTTCCCTTACAGTCTTCTTTCAGACTAGTGCAAGGCCGCTTGAATATGACATGCTCATACCTATTCACCTTTCATTTTGAGTGAGTGCGTGAGTGAATTCTGTAAAATCCTAACCATAATGGCTACAAAATGTTCATTTTGTGCAGCTAAAAAGTACTTAATCTAAATTGTACTGCAATATAAAGCACAGTGCTGGTAAACTTCCCTATTAAATTACATACGTAAGTTTTAAAGAACATTTATTAAGTCAGCTGGAGCCCTAATGTTACTGTAAAAGACTGGCTTCATGTCTCCCACTGTAGCAAGTGATAAATGCCTGTAAAAGGTCTGTAATACGGAAGATATATTCAGATTAAAGAGCAGTGTTATTTTAGAAATTTTTATTTTAGATTTAAAATGTTCATTTTCTATCAAATATATTATAAAAAATATATATTTTCTCATAACATCATTTATTTTTGGTCCATGGCCCTCCATCCAGATACATTTTTGGCCCTTCATATGAATTTGATCACCTCTGGACTATTATTATATTTATATATTTATTTATTGTTTGATTATCTGTGTCTTGTACTTTTCCCCCTATCCCTTGCTGCTGCAACATTGTGAATTTCCTCATTGTGGGAGGATTTTGAATCTTGAAAACTACCAAAATACAAGTTTAGGTCTTTATTTACCTACACTTTGTCTATTTGAGTCTTTACATTTCTAAAGGTATAGGATATAAGTATATACATTTTACAGTATTTAAGCCATAAAAGGCCTTTTTCTCAAAATAATTTTTTTCTTATACGCTGATACAGAAATCTCACCTTCAGTAGCACTTAAATCAAAGCAGTTTTATTGCTGTCTTTATTCTGAAGGATTTTACAGGGTTTGCTTATACTGTATATCATTCATAGACGGCTTTATAAAACATTTTATTCCAGAATGCCAAATTGATATTTTTAAGGCTGTGACAATATTTTCAGATTTATGGAGTGATTACAAAGATATTTCTGAAAGTCTAAAATTAACATATATTTATTAGGAGAATGCCTTATTTGCATATTTACAGTTTTTTACAACTTCTTCAGCCAAATCTTTTCATGTCACACGATTTTTTAAACCTCTCACTCAAAGAGCAAAACTACACACCAAATCTCCAAAACCATAAGTTATTTCTCAGCCCTTCCTTCACTCAGTTTTCAAAAACACTACACACAATTCTCTACCTCATGTTACGTTTCCACGTGGCCGGCTATTTTCATAAACGGACATTTCAACCTCTCCGTTTTCAAAAATAACATTGTGCACAGCTGTCAGTTTTCAGAAAAGTGTTCGTTTACACGTACCCGTGTATATATGCTGTCAGTGCCGTCAAGAGCATGCCAAACCTGTAGGTGGCAGTGTAACGAGAAGCTCGAGCAACGAATCACTTCCTCTCTCTTCTCTTCCTCGTCCTCCGTTTGTCTCAGTTTACATGCAAACATGCAAACAAAGTTTACCAAAATCTCCACTCTGGCTGGAGGTTTTAGAAAGAATCATTTTCAGAGGCGAATTCTCCGTTTGCGTGTAAACAAAGGGGTCAAATGAAGGGAAATATCTCTGTTTTTCAAAATAACCACATATGTGTAAATGGGGTATAAGAAAATCTAACATGAAGTGACTTTCTTTCCTTTTCCAAACACAGCCAATCAAAATGCTACACTTATTCACCATAGCACGACAAAATGTAGCAACACGTTTTTTTAAACTGAAACGGGGGTGCGTTGAACACCCTGTTGAGTGTGCAAGCGCTCTGCCTTTTTATTACTACGAGTTTACAGACACGTCTCTGCTGATTGGGTGTCACCTGTGAGTCTGTGACACAGCCAATAAACGAGAGAAACAGCCACCAAACGAGAGAAACCATATCTCAAAGCAGTTATAGGCCTATGAATAGGTCAAAGGTCAGATTACCTATTTGGAACAAAGGAGAGCAAGGGGAGTAGGAGGATAGTTTTTTTTCGGAGTAAAACGTGCTCTGGTTATTGGCATTTCTTTAAACCAATCACAATCGTCTTCAATCGCTAAGTGCCGGACAGAGCCACGGTGCCACTGCAAAATAGTCTCGGGAAGGAATTTGTTTATGTGCTCACAAAAGTTGTTTTATTCGTGCAACAGAAAACTCAGATTGGACAGATGGTCTAGCTAGCTGTCTGGATTTACCCTGCAGAGATCTGAGGAGCAGTTAAATCAGAAATCCACCGGAGTTTAAAATTCCAACTCAAAAAAAGCAGAAGGTACCGGACATCCAGCCAAAATTAGGGACATCCGGCGAAATTTCTGGCGGCACCTGAACAATCCCGGAAATGAAACGTCGTCGATATAGACTAGCTTTGTATCAACTGGTTTGGCAATGGCTTGAATGTAACACTAATATAAAAATAGTTGTGCACCATAACTTTAACTGCCACGGGCCCCTGAAAGGACCCTCCCCTCTCCATGCCCGTACCCAGCTCATAGTCACCTTTTGTCGGCTAAACTTAACTCAAAACTGCCTCTGAAACGACTGGCAGCTCACTGTGCTCTGTAGCCGGCTCCCAGTAACCGTTTGTCGGCTTAATTAAACTGATAAGACGCTAACCTTGACTGTCATTTGTCCAATTGTCACGTGACCAGCCGGCAGCCGCCTAATTTCGAAGGATATCATACAAATTGGTGCGCATAAGTTTTCGTACGATATCATACGAACAGGCAGTGGTAGCCACACCTTATATTTTATTTAAATTATTTTCTACTCAATTCCCCTTGAAGGTAAATGTAGTATGCAGAAAGCATGAATAAGTGCAACTTCTATTATGGCCATAGATATATAATCTGCTTTTGCTACCAATATGATACCATGTTTGTGGCTGTCAATTAATAGCGAAATACCTGACAGTTTATCAGTAAAACATATTGATTAATAGTAAACAACAGTTTTTTTGTAAAGTGGTGATGCCAATGACAAACAAATGCAATAGATTTATGCAACATGTCAGCTCTGAATGGTTGTTGCAATGCCTGTCAAACTGTTTCAGATATTGTGTCAGTCACTACTGTGAATCCGTCTTCCCCCCTTCGGGCTTACATGTGTTCTCTCTATCAGTAAGACACACTTAGGGAGACGCCACAGGACCCTCGCTCTGCACATGAAAAACATGAGGAAGTGTGTTATGTATTTTTTGTTTAATACTTTGCTTTAACCACACATCTGAAGTAATCTTGTTGCAACATAACAATTACACATCAACGCTCTTTCCAAAGAGGTACAGCTGGAGTTACTTTCAGACATATTTGATCACAACAAGTATAGCTGGAGGATGGACTACAGTGTGACACCATCTACGACTGCAAACAACTACATCTTTTGAATCGTATGCGGTCACTTTTTGGCCTGTTTGGTGAGGGGCCATAATAATGCACAGCAAACTATCATATTCAGGCCATCCTGTACATTTGCTTACTTCCTCATTGTGACTGACACGCAGATTAACACATTATTGCACTGAGCTACAGAGAGGCAAACGGTCAGACATCAGTGAAAGGAAGTGGGCTTCTGAGACAGAGGTTTCAGCACCCTGGACAGCTCCTCATGCAGCCACATCAATGGAAGTGTCACCCAACCTGACTGCGTGTCCTTGATACAACAGTTTCAGTGTATTGATTCATTCAGACTGTGTTCACTGGGTGAACTCCGGCTCATGTTTGACAAGCTCGCCATGAGGGATTTGACTTTGTGTGCGTAATAGTTCCTCAGGTTGACCGAGGGAACCTCTTTTATCCCCTCGTCGAAATCACAGCTTCTCATTGCGACCTCCAGTTGTTTTTGTCTCTTGTAGAAGAGAGAGAACTTATTGAAAATGAGCGTAATCGGAAGCACAACTACTAAGATCCCGGCCAGGATGCACGCCGAGGCGGTCAGCTTGCCAGCTATGGACACCGGCACCACATCACCGTACCCGACGGTGGTCATGCTGACGGTGGCCCACCACCAGCACGACGGGATGGTGGAGAGGTCCTCGCTGTCTTCTTTCTCCACCGTGTAGGCCATGACGGAGAAAAACGACACACCGACGGCCAGGTAGAGGAGCAGCAGGCCCACTTCTTTGTAGCTGTTTCTGAGGGTGGCCCCCAGGGAGCGCAGCCCCGTGGAGTGACGGGCCAGCTTCAGGATGCGGAAAATCCTCATCAGCCTCAGCACCTGTGCAACACGGCCCAGGTTGGCCAGCGTCGGGCTGCTCTCCGCCACCAGGTTTATGAGCAGTGTCAGGTAAAACGGGAGTATGGACACCAGGTCGATTATATTTAACGGGTGTTCAAAGAAATGCAGAAGATCCGGCGCCACCGTGAACCTGGCGAGCAGCTCCAGAGTGAACCAGCCGATGCCAAAGTGCTCGACAGTCTCGAAACGGGGGTCCTCTGTGGGTTGCCCCTCACTGTCCAACAGGCTGAACTCGCTCATGCTGTTCATGCACATCGTGGCGATGGAGCCGAGCACCACCAGGATAGAGAGGATGCTGATGATCCGGCTGGCCACGGAGTAGCCGGGGTTATCCAGCATTAACCAAACGCGCCTCCGCGCGCTCCCGAGCAGCTGCTTGTCAAACTTGGTGGCGTCGCTGTAAAACTCCAACAGTTCGTCGAAAGATGAAGTAGTGCTCCCTTCATCGCTCCTGTCCTCCCAGTCCTCCCGGTCCTGGTCCTGGTCCATTTTCCTACAGTGGTAGGCGCTGCTGCAGCACGAGTCAATAAAGAACTCATTGATGCCCCAGTACTCGATCTCCTGGCTGAAGGAGAAGATGCACAGCTCGGCCATGACGTGCAGCCTGCCCGTGTTGTAGAAATTCAACACGTAGGGGAAGAGTGCTGGGTTCCTGTCGAAGTAAAACTCTTTCTCGGTGTCGTCGTAGTCGTCGCACAGCTCCAGTATGGACTCTTTGGACTGACAGTGGAGTAAACGCGCAAGCCGGGTCTCAGGGAACCGGGAGAGCGTATCCGACTGGAGACGCTTCTTGAAGCCGCCCACGTTGATGCGGATGGCGGCTTTGTCATCCATGTGAGCCCCGCTGCCTGGTTTCCCCAGGGCCTGACCTGTCATGTCTGGAGAGAGGGACCCACACAGAGACGCACGGCGCACAGAAAGAAAAGAGTGGGAGACAAAAACACATTGACACAAAGAGAAAGAGACAGTCAGCACAAAGAGAGACACGCACATTCAGAGAGAGAGAGAGAGAGAGAGAGAGAGAGAGAGAGAGAGAGAGAGAGAGAGAGAGAGAGAAATGAGAAAGGGAGTTATTTTAGATGTATTATTATCCTTTGAATTAATGCCACACTTGCTTTTAAAGTAAAAGACTAAATGCTGATTTGTTAAAACCACGTGTTTTCTCCCAAATTACACTTAATGACACTTACATGAAAGCAATGATTTAGACCTAAACCTTTGGCTTTCAAAAATAAAAAAGAACTTACTTTAAAGCGCTGCCAGTTCACTGAACCCCACTACGAAATAATCTGCATTTCAACTCCGGATATTGCAGTCTGTGGCCAAGTTGTGGCCCTATAATAAACGCAGACACGCTTGTCCCCTGGAGAACAGACAGGAGCGTCTCTGTCAGGTTGATTTTCTCAGCTTGGGCAGAAGATTAGGAAGTCTCTTCCAAAGGGAGTCGGCGCAAATATGATGTTGCCTCCAGACAGAAATAAATTGGTCCCTCCTCAAATATCCCCGAAGGCTTGTTGTAGCTGGTAGTCCTTACATCCTGCATCCGCATGGTTTTACATCTCCTTCGGTGGCAGGTATCGGCCACATTTATAACAGTGAATTCTGGGAGCCATAGGAACCGATAAGCACACCCTGGCAGCCGCTTTTGGTTGTGCTAGGGAATTCCTCTCTCTCTCTCTCTCTCTCTCTCTCTCTCTCTCTCTCTCCCCCTCTCTCATTTCTATCTGTTGCTGCGCAGCAACACGTAGCGCTCCCTCTGCACCGCCCTCCCGAACCTATCTCCGCATCACGGTGCTGAGGGGCGAGGCGCAGCTCCGGGAGGAGAGGGAGTCACCAAAGTAACCAACAAACGGAAAGCACTGGCACGAAATCAAGTGAACATATAAACAATGATGCGTTTCCGGTGTAACTGTAAAAAACGTCTTTATGTCAGAAACCTTAGATCCATAAGCTGCATATTACTTTATGATATATTACAGTAATGTCATGGGAGATTTAACAAACAAACATTATTATACTGGCCTAACTACTTGGGTTCTACATCAATTTAATATTGCATATCCACAAAGTTGAAGGACTCACAAGAGACAGATTTAAAAAAAGAATGGTCAAAATCTGTGCAGCAGAGGTCGAGATATATTGACTTTAAAATCCCTAGTATGGATCAAGCTCCAAAAATTCTGGATCTTACAATTCCCATGATGCAGCTCAGTTGCATCTTTCATTTCAATCAGGAGAGACATTGTTTTTGGAGAGGAGAACATTTAAATATTGACAACAAAGAAGTGATTGGGGCTTTGGGCTAATACAGCTTTTGGCTGATTTAAATGCCCCTAATCAGCTGATAAGGGGAAGCAGTAGAAGAGCGAGGGTGGGGAGGAATGAGTGTGTTACATAAAATAGTGGTCCTGGCTGAACCTGAACCCTGCCTGGTAAACGCCTTGAAACTGACTTCTACAGTTTGTAATGCAGGATTTCCGTTAAAACTGTGTAACCCACGCTGAGATAACCCTGATGACATCATCAGAGGGTTATTTTTGGACAGGAGACATTATACAACTGTTTCCTCTTCAGTAATCCTCTGAATGTTGTGTCTAAATCTCTGGTGTTCTTTAATATTACTCATCAAATGAAGCCAATAAGTAGCATACTAGAAACAGTGTAAGTGTCCTGTGAGAATGCCCATGGGTTTGACACTGCCGTTTTTTTATGTAAAAATTGTGAGTGTTACATGTGAAGACAGATGCTTTCATGTAAAGGTTACGATTGATGCTGTGTTGGGGACCAAGAGTCTGGTTAAACCTGATCAGATTAAACTGACCTCTGGATACAGGACACACATGTGCTCAGAGACAAAGGAATCTTGGCCTGCATGTAAACCCCAAAGCCGGGGTAATTCACACCTCTATGCGAAAGTGCCAGCCAGAAGGGAAACGCCTCACAACTGGCAGGAAGTCAAAGAACTACAAGATTGTAGTCTTCACCCTTTCAAGAGTTTCGAGTCTTCCTATTGGTGTAGCGGGACCATAAACACAGCAGGGGGTCTTAACCTATAAAAAGCCTGATCCTAGGAAAATCCTTGTCTTCCATTGCAACTCCGTTGCTGAGGGGAGCGCACAAGCGCTTGTGCTGAACTTCCATTTTCTGGAGAAAGTGGATTTTATTTTGGTGGATCCTTGAAAATGCACCAGTGTTTTCATATCCGCAGTGAGAAGGAAACAACGTTTTTCTTCTCAAAGTCGACTAAACTTCCCCCTTTCTGCCTTTTTGGAGGAAGTTTCAATAGGTAGGAAACAATAGGTAGCATACTAGAAACAGTGTAAGTGTCCTGTGAGAATGCCCATAGGTTTGACACTGCCGTTTTTTTATGTAAAAATTGTGAGTGTTACATGTGAAGACAGATGCTTTCATGTAAAGGTTACAATTGATTGACGAGTCTACAGTCATCCGTCCCACACATTCACTGTCACGCTGCTGATCAATAGAATGACATTCAACCCATGCCAATGTCTCCTCACTCCTCCCAAAATACTGTTTTACTAATTCTCACTACAGAACCATGATGCTGTGTTGGGGACCAAGAGTCTGGTTAAACCTGATTTTAACCAAAAGGCCTCAGATTAAACTGACCTCTGGATACAGGACACACATGTGCTCAGAGACAAAGGAATCTTGGCCTGCATGTAAACCCCAAGTTTCAAGTCTTCCTATTGGTTCAGCGGGACCATAAACATAGCAGGGGGTCTTAACCTTTAAAAAGCCTGATCCTAGGAAAATCCTCGTCTTCCATTGCAACTCCATTGCTGAGGGGAGCTCACAAGCGCTTGTGCTGAACTTCCATTTTCTGGAGAAAGTGGATTTTATTTCGGTGGATCCTTGAAAACGCACCAGTGTTTTCATATCTGCAGTGAGAAGGAAACAACGTTTTTCTTCTCAAAGTCGACTAAACTTCCCCCTTTCTGCCTTTTTGGAGGAAGTTTCTCCGTGGCTGCTGACGAGCGCCAAGGGATTCATTCTGTTTCATTTCTGTGGAAATCTATGGACAGAAACAAACGGACTGAACACACCGTAAGGAGGCTTATGTCTGGGCAGAGATAAGTAGTGTGTTTATTAATGAGCAAAGGGTTCGCTACCACTTGTTGCCATTAAGGTGATCTGATTTAATCATGTACTGCTCCATATGTGATTATTAATATGTTCTGTGAATGTATAACTGATCACTATACTGTTTGATTAGGTTGTGTTAAGTAGCTTGGTAAACCATAATCGCTACCTGCTTAATCACTCCTTTCACGGAGTTTTAATTACTGTCTGCGATAGAATCGCAAAATCAGCTGTTAGCCACTGGAGTGGTTATAATGACCAAAGTTTCCCTCAGTAAGTCAAAAGTCTCAGTCTGTCCTAACTACACGTGTGGTCCAGACCTGAGTAGCTGAGGGGGGGCGGGTCATTATCGATAACTAAGATCAGAGTGCCTCTTTTCTTTACTCTTCTTCTCTTTCTTCTTTTACTAACACACACACACACACGACACAGACGTGTCCATGCTGCTTTGTTTTTGCTTTGTTTTGGTTGTGATTGTAAAAGATATATAAGTTTATTATCAAAGGATTATTGATTAGCTACTGATAATTGTGACGTTAATAAATCTTATTATACTTAATTAGCAGTTGCTTGTGATTATTTGGGTACTTGTAATAATTGCTGGTCGATCAGGTCCGTGCTTGGATTCACCCCTTCCTTTATTTCCTTTTTAAAGGATTACCACAGAAATGAGACTGTTCCACAGTTTGATTATTGGTCCCTGACTTGCAGGGTGGTGCCCCGTTTTGATTGTTTGTCGATTTGATAAAGTTATTAATAACCATATTCATAACTTTATTAATATTGATAAAACATCTTTGATAATTTGCCATTGATCAAATCTGTACCCTACGAGAATCCTACAGCTGTTTGAGCCAAGAAAAGAATGTATGTGCTTTCAACGCTGAAAACCACCAGCTCCACCATCTCCACCATCACCTGCATTTCCTTTTACCAACTCAGTGGCGGCATCATTAACAGCTCTGTCTGGCAGAACATAAAGCCAGCGTTAGAGCCTTGAACAGCCTTGCTTTTATTGATTAAGCACTGAAGGTTTTGCCTTGTCATGTCCCAAAGTGTCTAATGAAGGTGATAGCGGCTGCAGACAAAAGCTGCCTTATACAAATTATCTTGGGTGTATGCTTGTTAGTGCACAAAAAAAAAAAGAAAATGTTGATTCCGTTGTTGATGAATGAGTTTATGGCAAGTCTGATCTGTTGAGAAAATTAGGGGTCTCTTTGTTTGTGCTGTTTGAAAATTTGAAAAATACACAAATGCATAGTAGCCCATTTTTGGTCTTAACACACGCTTTTAAGGCAAAAAGTCCTCCAAACCTTACGATTATATCTGTCATTTATTCCTACCCTCTAATAATGTAAGACCCACAGGAGCATGGCAGGAAATGCGACCTTATATCTAAATCCGAGAACAAAACGGTCGCGGTTTGGTTGGGTTTAGGCACAAAAACTACTTGGTTATGTTTCGGCACCGACACTAATAGTGTAAGTTTAATTAAGGTTAGAAAAAGATCGTGGTTTGGGTTAAAATCAGACGCTACTTCACTTTTGGTTACGCATATGACGCAGAATGTGATGTGGCTCCGTTTCTTACGTTAAGTTAAAAAATAACTCACTGTTTACTTTTAAACGGGACTTGAACCCTGTTCTCCTGGGTGAAAGTGTTGTTGTATGACCCATCCACCACCACCCCCATAACCTACTTCCTTTGCATAAATTTGGCACCCTGCTCCTTGCTTAATATAGGTCGTAATTGCTGCATGAACAAACGACTTATGTGGGTGTTTTGGGTGGATGACAGTCTCCTTTAAGGAGCCGTGATAAAGGTGGTCACCATCACTCCATTTTTATTTTATGAGAAGACCTAAAGTGAAAGCTTTAATAGCAGCTATTCCTCAGGCTGTGCTACTATATCATTTGCTGGCCACCCTGTTTGAGACACCAGGCTTTAGCTGCATTTGAAAACACATTTAGAATCATTGGAAGCAATTTCCTACTTGCTATAGTGTATTGCGGTACTTGTTTGTAACCAATGGCTGCAGGCAGCACTGCTGCTGTTTACTCCTAAATAGGATCTTTCACTCCCAGATTGTTGCTCCTGGCCAGCCAGCACATTAATATTTCATCACATTTCTTTCTCCTAACAATTGGAGTTTACCATGAGCATGTAAACCCATGAGATTGCCTGTACAGAATGTGTTTTTACAGTCATATTCATACAGGCCATCTCCTCATTCTGGATGTTTTTAGGGGTTTAATGAGAACTAAAACCTATGCTCTTCAGGTGCTCCCAATATGGTATATTAGATTATGTCATGGGTGTAAGTGACCATAGTTTAAAATACTTTTATTTTGAAATAACACGAACAGTTTAAGAGACTTTTATTTTGAAATCACACGAAACAGGAGGAAGCTGCAAAAAAAAAAGGAAAACATATTGCAGCGCAAAGCAAATGAGAGCCGTTACTTTTTCGCTCTCTTGCTTAAAACATACACCACATGTACTATACAACATGTAAACTCAACATTTTTCACTGTCTTATGTTACAGCGGACTGATCTCATGCTCTCCTTGCGGATTCACATAAAAACAGTCATGTGACATGACAAACAAATACACTGTAAACAGCGGACTCCAACTGTTTCCCTTGCGGGGTCACAGATTGAAGTGCCGAAATCACCTCAGTTTCCGAATTATATTCCTGTGGAATTGTGGGTCTCTGATTAAAGACACACCTCTGATTTTAGGTTTACCCCAGGTCACAGACAAAGGTCGTTTCACATGGTAGTGCCGATTCTGTTCAAGTCTACAGAGTTTGCATTTCCTTTGTTCTAATCACGTCTGGCCCTGCAGGGAGTGGCTCCCCAAAACCAGAAACAATAGTTACCTTTCCTGTGGGGACAATGAGTCTTCTTCATATGCTAAATGTCAGACATGACCTGATTAATTCTTTAGAAGCTAGGTTTTGGGTGAGACAGTCAAATGCTGATTAGGGTAGTTACTTGATTAAATTTAGCTGCAGGCCCCATTAAACATTGTTTTCCAAACATAGCCTGGCTTTAACCTTTTTTTAACCTAACACTTACTGAAGCTTATTTGTATGCCCTCGCTTCAGATTACCTTATGCTTGTGTTAAGTCTGTCGGTGAACTACCTGTAAGTGGCTAATGGACAGCTAAGTAGACTGCTAGCTTTGCACCAGGGATGGAAATTACATTTTTTGTCCACCGGCCACTGTGGCTGGTGGATTTCAAAATTTACCAGCCACTCAATGTTTTTACCAGCCACTTTCTGGTTTTTAACCGACAATGTGTAACTGCATGTGAAAATTAATACTACAAGATCTACAATACTTAAGCAGTTTATTTAATCTCAAGTCTCAATGAAACACTGACACTTTCGCTTTCTCTCTTATACATACACAAACTTATATACATTTCATTAAATGAGTAGGGCAGATTAAAAAAAAACTAACATTCCTCCACCCATCTTCCCCCCTCCCAGTACAATTCACTCCTGCTCATCAGAATCAGATTCTGAAGTTTCAGAGGTGCTTTCCTGAGCGTTCTTCTTCCCCTCCATGAACTCTGGCCTTCTAGGCCGGATGGTAGCCTGATGCCAGAGCTGGATAGCAGGGGTGGGGTCATAATTCTCAATAGAGGGACTGGATAGCTGGACAGTCAGTAAGTCACAGAGGCTTCTTGATGTAAGATGGGACCTCCAGTCATTTTTCACTAACTTCATTTGCTCTTCTGCACTGCATTCACCCCTTCAGCATCTGGTGACTGAATCTTTATACAAAATCAGTCAAATTAATAAAGAAAAGTCCATTAGTCAATTTAACATTTTTATATAAGTGTTTTATAACTGTAAGTTAGTTCAATTTATTAAATTACACTGAACAAATTCCTGACAGTAAACGGACCTAACCTTTTAACTTAACATTCGAGTTCTCTACACTGCACCTAGACCAGCTTACCTGGTCTAGGTGCTGGGTAAGTCCCTGGTAACCCCTCAAAAAATGGTCAATGGCCCTGAAGAGGTGAGAAACCCACCTGGTGCCTCCAACCCTAGTTGGTACAAGGGGATTCTGGCCCAGAATCTTGAAGCTGTGCTTTAGGTTTGCCCTGTTGAGAGCACTTTTACAATAGAATGTATGCAGCCCTGACAGCACATCTTCAATCTGTTTTGCCATAGAGCAGCTCTTAATGGCATCCTTGAAAGCTAGTTCCAGGCGGTGTGCCATACAGTGAATACCCAAGACGTGCATGTCACTTCCTCTCAGCCTGCTCACTACTCCTTTACGTGTCCCTGTCATCACCGACGCACCATCAGTTGCACATGCCACCAACTTGGCCTGCCACTCTTCTCCACTGACCTCCCTCATCATGTTGTCTATTGCCTGAGCGATGTTCTCACCGTCTGCTTTCTCCACATCCTGTATCCCTACAAAGTGGACCTCCACCTTGCCTCGGTTGCACAAGCGCGTATACAGCATTTCCTGTTCCATCACGGCAGTGTCAGTAGACCCGTCAGACATAATGGAGAGGAATTTCGCTGCTGCTATCTTTGACTGAAGGGTCTTCCTCTCAGCTGCAGCTATGTGCTTAATAAACACCCTGGCTTGCTTCCGATTCACGTATGTGCTACCTGTGCTAATTCCCTTATTCTCATCTAATCTATAAAATGAAAATGGAAAAATAAACAATGAAAAGGATAGTTAGAAGTAAATATCGTACCATAGCACTCACGTTATAGGCTACTTTATGCATATAAACTAGCCTAGCTACTGACATTAGTTACATGGGCGCTATATTCTTCTGACCTTATTCAGCATTTAATCTACAATTCAACATTTCATAGACAAAAAAAAAAACACTTACTTGCATTGCCATTCGTAATCCTTTTTTCGCGATTGCGTGGGAGTTCCTAAACAGGATTTTCATCTTATCCAACTGGGCCGTCTTCAGGCTGGTAGGTGCCTTCATGGCAGCCGTATTCTCCGGGGCTGCTTTTCCCTGTGCTCTCTTTTTTACCTGGATGTGGCATTTGGACGATTCGTGGTCTTTTATGGCTTCCAGTTTTAGGTTTTTAGTCCCAACAATGACTCTATTAGTTTTGGCATCTTCTGAATCGTGTTGACGACATACAGAGCAGTACATTATCAGATTTGTCTCGTCGTAAACTAACCAATCGCGGGATTCCCCATTGTCTGCTTTTTTCCATCGTTCTTTAAAAAAACGTTTTTTGACTTTCGCCTCTTTGTCCACTGGCTCCTCCTGAGATGTTTTCTCAGCGGACCTCTTAACCCCTGCGATGTAACACCACATTTTTTTTGAAAGTGTGCCGCCTCTAAAGTGTCCGGGTGAAACGGTATGCTATTTTTATTTACCCGCCACGGTGGCCGGTAGGTGAAGCGAGTTTACCCGCCACAACACAAAATCACCCGCATTTGGCTGGTGGCGGGTGCTAATTTCCATCCCTGCTTTGCACCCTTGGGAAGTGGAGCGAGGTATGGAATCCTTAAGTGACTCATATTTAACATGTTCAGTTGTTCAAGTGAACTTGTAATGCAAAGTGTTAAATTATATTTGTAATGTTTCTTGGCTTATGAGTTAACACGGGTCAGCAACTTGTGAATTTAATGTGAACATTGGCTTTAGCCTATTACATTTATCATTTGAGCATCAAGTTAATATTTTGCATAAACCCATGCACTTTATTTGTAATTTATTTACTTGCTCTTATTTGTATCATATCCTTTAGTTTCACGGTGCTGGAAGAGCGGCAATAAACATTATTGCACCCATTTTCGAGACTTCTCTTCATTTCGGTTCCAAGGGCTGCTACAATGGGCCTCTACAGATCCTCTACACCCTCACACAGCAGATTTGTAGGATTTGTGAAGCTTAAAAAGAGCCTTGAAAGCACACACAGCCACTCTCTGCTGATTACAATGTTGTGAAATAACAGACTTTTTCTTATTAATGCTCTTCACTTGTAAAATCCATCTGTGGTTGTGTGGGAATGTTGTTCAGTGATTATAATCCTATTTAGTCCATCATAACACTCATCCAGAAGGGTATCATCCTCTGTTCACTGAGATTCTTGATGTTTGGGATCTGTATTATTTGGATAATTTCTCATCATATTTCCTCTCGCTGTGTAGGAATGTCCTATAATCCCATGCAGGCAACAACATGCTTTTACTATGGCACATTTGGAAGGTGTTCAGATATCACATCTCTTAGGATTACATTATTAGGTGACAGTCAGTGTTTATCCTTTGCCTGCTGGGAAATGTTCATTTTCTGTGCAGGATATCTGATTTAGGTGAACGTTATGGGTGTCTTCTCGCTGTGCAAGCTTCATCAGTCCTGAATGGTATCTCTGATGGCGCACGCACACACCTCCTCAGATTTCATTAGCGTGGGTGAAGGAGCTTGATGTTTGTAATAACGAATGTCATCAGGACTTTGTTCAGGATTACTGACGCTGTTAGTTCTAAATGATTTGGGCTAACCAGACTATCATCTGCCGATTATTCACTCTCTGCTTTTCATTGAACCTGGCTGCTTTTGATTCATTCTTCTCCCACATGGTTGCGTTTAATGTGCTGCTTTGTGGAGGAGGCACTATTCCTCATAGCTGATTCCTCAGCAAGTTTCCTTAAATCCGTTGTCTTATTGATAGCTGGCCTTGGTTTTCAAATAAATCCTTCTGGCTCACTTCATCATGACAAGTTTGCTATGTATTACAAACAACTAGTGGCAGAAGAATATCTCAAACCATTTATTTAAGCAAAAGCACTATAGGCCTACATTAATGTCAATCCTTTACAAGTCAAAGCTCTGCATTCAAATTCCTATTCAAGTAAAATACAAAAGTATTATCAGCAAGACATGCTAAGTACTCAGTCTGCTGATATATTATCATATATGACATTATGAGATTGTCATTACTGATGCATTAATGCATTGCAAGTATTATATTACTAGCTGATAGGTGAACTACTTTATGTAGGCTACTGCTCTCTTCCATGTCTTGAGCCCTCACACCCTAACCCTTCACAGTGGAGGATGTCCGACTACAGCTGAGGAGATGGAAATCTGGCAAGGCCCCGGGCCCGGATGGCAACCCAACCAGTGTGCTCAAGCTCTGTGCCATGGAACTCTCCCCAATCCTCTTCACCATCTTCTGGGAATCCTACAGGACAGCTTCAATTCCTACCCTCTGGAAGACATCAACAATAAAGAAACCCCGCCCCTCTGAACCTAACCATTACCGGCCTGTTGCACTCACTCCCACAGTGGATTGACTTTTGTGACGCAGTGTCTAAGATTACTCAGATTTCAATACCTGTTGACCCAGAATTTTGCTTGTTGGGGAACTATATGAAAATTGATAAACCACTTAATAAATTTCAAACAAATTTTTTGGAAATAGCCCTGGCAGTGGCCAGAAAGTGTATTGCCGTCACATGGAAGTCTGATATGATAAGTCTGATTTAGAGAAAATAATAATAATATAATCTTAGAAAGAAGAAAAGAAAGGGATACAACACCTTCATTAAAATTTGGCAGCCCTATCTAGATTATGTGGATAATGTGTTCTTGGAATGTGACTGACCTCGAAACATTGTATACCTACTTTAAAACATTGGAGCATCCTTTTGGGGAGGGGGGATGGGGGGTTATTTGTTTGTGTCTGTTCCTGTTCTTGTAAACTGGAAAATGAAAATAAAGTATTCCAAAAAAGAAACTTCACCAGCTCAACATCCCACCTCTTCTCCTCCACTGGGTCCATAACGTCCTGAGTAACCAACCACAGGCTGTAAGAAATGGAGCTGTCACTTCGCCAACCATCATCACCAACACCGGAGTCCCTCAAGGCTGTGTTCTCAGTCCCTTTCTCTACACCCTGAACACAAATCAGACCTTCACCCATCACCACATACTATAATTATTCAGATGACACTGCAATACTGGATCTACTCAGTGACAACAACTCCATTACAGCCTATCAACACTCCATCTCTCATTTCTCAACTACCTCCATCTGAACAGAGAGAAAACAAAAGAACTGGTCTTCAACGCACCAAACACTGGACTGTTTCCCATCACCATCCATAACAAGATAGTAGAACAGATCAAGAAATTCTAATACCTTGGACTCACTTCAGACAATAATCTCAGTTTTGATCAACACGTCACTGATTTCCGCAAACGATCTCAGCACAGGTTAGATGTCATCCGTAAACCCAGAGCACTTTCTGTTGCCCCAGACCTTTCTTTTGTTGTTACTTTACAAAAGCATAATCCAACCCATCCTGCTGTACCGTTCCCCCTGTTTCTACACCAACTCACCAAGATCACACATGTCGCCTCCAAAATGACCAGCTCCCTTGCACCCAACATCTGCATCTGGAGCCATCACACGCCTTGCCCTTGCCATTGTCAATGACACCAATCACCCTCTATAGACACACTTCACATGGCTGCCATCTGGCTGCAGATACAGGACTCTGAGTTGTAGAAGGACTTACTTTGGCAGAAGTTTTGTCACTTCTGCCATAGCACTGCTTAACAAACCATCTCGCTGACTTTGTGTAGATCCGGTGTCTTTGTTGTAAATATGGTTGTTTCTATGTGTCTATATACCTGTCTATATGTTATTTGTCGATGCATTTGTCTGTGTATATTGCCATGTGCTTGAAACAGACTGTGAAAACAAATCTCCCTCATGGGACAATAACTATCTATTTATTTAGGTAGTTTAGTCCAGATAAATCTGAGGGGTCGGGAGATGATTAATGGGGTAGAAAAGAAATACAAACAACTCTGATTTGTATTCCTTTTTGGGGACTTTAATTTAATCTTTACTTTTTTTGTGTGAAATATTGTATATATAATATATTGATCTCTTTAGGCCTTGTACCATTTTCTTAAACCATGCATTTAAGAAGTTCAGAGGGAGTGTCTTTGGTGAAATTGCCAACAACTCAACAGACATTTAAAACGTGACAACGTGAACCAACTGTTGTTTTTTGTATAAATAATAATAAATGTAGTGAAGTAAATTCATTAAGTAACATAAAATGTGCATAATCAAGTTAAGTACAAGTACCTCCCAATTGTGCTTAAGAGTACTTGAATTAATGTATGCAGTAACTTTTTACCATTGCAACCAACAATGTAATGTTCAAAACAATAATGAGTCCCAATTATTTTAACTTTTTCTACTCAAGTACAATTCAATCAACGACTGTACTAACTATGCTTTTGCACTCTTGGCTGCAAAAACTGTGACAGAAATGTGTATTCAGAACCTTTTTGGTCACAATAAAATACCTCCTGCATTATTAATCACCATCATTTAGATTCTGCACACTCTTGGCAGGTTTTCATTCCCATCTCATATCTTTTGATGAAGAACTTTTCAGAACCCCAGTATAAATGTAACTATGAAGTAATAGCCAGCTTTATTGTTGCGTCTCAGCCGACAGCTGAACAGTAGATACAGGAAATAAAATGTCCCCAGTATTCAAATGATGTATCACACACATTTTAAGCTCTGACCTTAAATCATAAGAAACACACTATTGTGTTGGCCCCCGCTAAACAACGTAGATATTAAATTGAACGATGCGATTAGTGGGGTCAAAAACAGTTACACTGAAGCTTTGGTGCCAATAAATTCCAGTTAAGTTGATTTTTAAAAGGAACTTTTAAGACAATTTATAGTAGGTGTGTTGAGACTGAGATATGGAGTTAACGTCTTTCGATGAGAAACTGCTCTGAGTTCTAAGGGGTACAATCAATTGCAGAGTTTTTAATCATTCTAACAGTTTCACTCCTCCATTTTCAAATTTCACATTCCATTATCAGACCCACACGGTCAAGAGGAGACAATCAATCAGCCCATTTATCCCCTTCAGAGAGTCAAGATGACATTTACCTCACACTTTTAGTAAGTGTGTATGAGAGAGATAGAGGAAGGGTGGAAGGAGAGGGCAGAATGAGAAACAGACAGAGAAGAAGAGAGAAAGTAGGAAGAGGATGTGGTTATCTCTCTCTCCTTCAAAGCCTGAGGGTGCAAGTGAGAGTGTGTAGGAGTTTTTTGTGTCTAAAATCTGCTGCTCCCTATCTTTTGTATGGCTGCCTTCGTCGTTCTCTCTCCTTCCCTTGCTTTCTTTCCCACTCCCTTGCTGTCTTTATGTGTCTCTCTTAACATTTTATATCCACTCCTTATCCTCTCTCCTACAGTATGTCTCATACTTTCTTGCTTCAATCCTCCAACATGAGGTCAAGGTTCAATAATATGTTGACCTCATCCTTGACTGAAAACAATATTGTGTCATCTGAAGCATTGCCAGGGGACTTTAAACTGCTGGGGAAAATGCCACGGCACGCTGTCCGTGACAGAAGCTGTCAGTCAAAGCTCACTCTGAATTCCTGCCAAGCACTGATGGGTGATCCAGCACTCTCCAGAGAGATTTATAGAAATAGTAAAAAAAAAAAAAAAAAAAAAGGGGGAATCTGTTTAGTCATGTTATTCAGACGCGTGATATAAAATGTGCTTACATTCGTCTCCCCTGATCCCCTTTACACCACGGTAATCACATCAAATGGGCCTTGATTATTATGCCAGAGAAAGCTGGCTCTCTCAGGACAGAGTGCAGGCAGAAGGAGCAGGATGAATATAGATTGAAGCTGGAGGAGCAGATTCTCCAGCTTCCAGCTCTGAGAGTGGGAATATGAGTTTCAGGACAGTCCATCCATCCATCTTCGTCCGCTTATCCGGTGTCGGGTCGCGGGGGGAGCAGTTCCAGCAGGGGACCCCAAACTTCCCTTTCCCGAGCAACATTAACCAGCTCCGACTGGGGATCCCGAGTTCCCAGGCCAGGTTGGAGATATAATCCCTCCACCTAGTCCTGGGTCTTCCCCGAGGCCTCCTCCCAGCTGGACGTGCCTGGAACACCTCCCTAGGGAGGCGCCCAGGGGGCATCCTTACCAGATGCCCGAACCACCTCAACTGGCTCCTTTCGACGCAAAGGAGCAGCGGCTCTACTCCGAGCTCCTCACGGATGACTGAGCTTCTCACCCTATCTCTAAGGGAGACGCCAGCCACCCTCCTGAGGAAACCCATTTCAGCCGCTTGTACCCTGGATCTCGTTCTTTCGGTCATGACCCAGCCTTCATGACCATAGGTGAGGGTAGGAACGAAAACTGACCGGTAGATCGAGAGCTTTGCCTTCTGGCTAAGCTCTCTTTTCGTCACAACGGTGCGATAGATTGAATGCAATACCGCACCCGCTGCGCCCGATTCTCCGACCAATCTCCCGCTCCATTGTCCCCTCACTCGCGAACACAACCCCAAGGTACTTGAACTCCTTCACTTGGGGTAAGGACTCATTCCCTACCTGGAGAAGGCATTCCATCGGTTTCCTGCTGAGAACCATGGCCTCAGATTTAGAGGTGCTGATCCTCATCCCAACCGCTTCACACTCGGTTGCGAACCGATCCAGTGAGTGCTGAAGGTCGCAGGCCGATGATGCCATCAGGACCACATCATCTGCAAAGAGCAGCGATGAGATCCCCAGCCCACCAAACTGCAACCCCTCCCCACCCCGACTACGCCTCGATATCCTATCCATAAATACTACAAACAGGATTGGTGACAAAGCGCAGCCCTGGCGGAGGCCAACCCTCACCTGAAACGAGTCCGACTTACTACCGAGAACCCGGACACAGCTCTCGCTTTGGTTGTACAGAGATTGGATGGCCCTGAGAAGAGACCCCCTCACCCCATACTCCCGCAGCACCTCCCACAGTATCTCCCGGGGGACCCGGTCATACGCCTTCTCCAAATCCACAAAACACATGTAGACCGGTTGGGCATACTCCCAGGCTCCCTCCAGGATCCTTGCGAGAGTGAAGAGCTGGTCCGTTGTTCCACGACCAGGACGGAATCCGCATTGTTCCTCCTCAACCCGAGGTTCGACTATCGGCCGAACCCTCCTTTCCAGCACCTTGGAGTAGACTTTACCAGGGAGGCTGAGAAGTGTGATACCCCTATAATTGGCACACACACCCTCTGGTCCCCCTTTTTAAAAAGGGGAACCACCACCCCAGTCTGCCACTCCTTTGGCACCGTCCCAGACTTCCACGCAATGTTGAAAAGGCGTGTCAACCAGGACAGCCCCTCCACACCCAGAGCCTTGAGCATTTCTGGACGGATCTCATCAATCCCGGGGCTTTGCCACTGTGTAGTTGTTTGACTACATCAGTGACTTCCGCCTGGGAAATCGGCGACAATCCCCCATTATCCTCCAGCTCTGCCTCTAACATAGAGGGCGTATTAGTCGGATTCAGGAGTTCCTCAAAGTGCTCCTTCCACCGCCCTATTACCTCCTCAGTTGAGGTCAACAGTGTCCCATCCTTACTGTACACAGCTTGGATGGTTCCCCGCTTCCCCCCCCCTGAGGTGGCGAACAGTTTTCCAGAAGCACCTTGGTGCCGACCGAAAGTCCTTCTCCATGTCTTCTCCAAACTTCTCCCACACCCGCTGCTTTGCCTCTTTCACGGCAGAGGCTGCAGCCCTTCGGCCCCTTCGGTACCCTGCAACTGCCTCCGAGTCCTCCGGGATAACATATCCCGGAAAGACTCCTTCTTCAGTCGGACGGCTTCCTGACCACCGGTGTCCACCACGGTGTTCGTGGGTTACCGCCCCTTGAGGCACCTAAGACCCTAAGACCACAGCTCCTCGCCGCAGCTTCAGCAATGGAAACTTTGAACATTGTCCACTCGGGTTCAATGCCCCCAGCCTCCACAGGGATGCACGAAAAGCTCCGCCCGGAGGTGTGAGTTGAAAGTCTGTTGGACAGGGGCCTCCTCCAGACGTTCCCAATTTACCCGCACTACACGTTTGGGCTTACCAGGTCTGTCCAGAGTCTTCCCCCACCCCTCTGACCCAACTCATCACCAGATGGTGATCGGTTGACAGCTCTGCCCCTCTCTTCACCCGAGTGTCCAAAACATACGGCCTCAGATCAGATGAAACGATTATGAAATCGATCATTGACCTTCGGCCTAGGGTGCTCTGGTACCAGGTACACTTATGAGCATCCCTATGTTCGAACATGGTGTTCAAGTATAGACAATCCATGACTAGCACAGAAGTCCAACAACAAACACCCACTCTGGTTTAGATCAGGGAGGCCGTTCCTCCCAATCACGCCTCTCAGGTGTCTCCATCATTGCCCACGTGTGCGTTGAAGTCCCCAGCAGAACAATGGAGTCCCCCACTGGAGCCCCATGCAGGACTCCAGTCAAGGTCTCCAAGAAGGCCGAATACTCCGAACTCCTGTTTGGTGCATATGCACAAACAACAGTCAGAGTTTTCCCCACAACCCGCAGGCGTGGGGAGGCGACCCTCTCGTCCACCGGGTAAACTCCAACACAGCGGCGCCAGCCGGGGCTTGTGAGTATCCCCACACCCGCCCGGCGCCTCACACCCTGGGCAACTCCGGAGAAGAAAAGAGTCCACCCCTATCCAGGAGTATGGTTCCAGAACCAAGACTGTGCGTGAGAGGTAAGCCCCACCAGATCTAACCGGTAGCGCTCCACCTCCCGCACCAGTTCCGGCTCCTTCCCCACAGAGAGGTGACGTTCCACATCCCCAGAGCCAGCGTCTGCCGCCCGGGTCTGGTCCGTCGAGGCCCCTGACCTTCACTGCCACCCATGTGGCATCGCACCCGACCCCAACGGTTCCTCCCACAGGTGGTGGGCCCATGGGATGGAGAGGGAGTTGCCACGTAGCTTGTTCGGGCTGTGCCCGGCCGGGCTCCGTGGCAAACCCGGCCACCAGGCGCTCGCCGACGAGCCCGCCGTCTGGGCCTGGCTCCAGACGGGGGCCCCGGGCTTCCTCCGGGCAGGGTCACTCCATCTCTGCTTAGCTTTTGCATTCGGGTTTTTGAACCATTCTTTGTCTGGCCCCTCACCTGAGACCACTTTGCCTTGGGAGACCCTACCAGGAGCACAAAGCTCCAGACAACACAGCCCTCAGGTTCACAGAGACACACAAACCTCTCCACCACGATAAGGTGATGGTTCACGGAGAGGTCAGGACAGTAATTAAACATATAACATATTAAAGTGCCCATATTATGAAAAAATCACTTTTTTATCGGATTTGGGGTGTTCTTTTGTGTCTCTGGTGCTTCCACACACATACAAACTTTGAAAATAATCCATCCACGCTGTTTTGAGTGAGATACGGTTTCTGAATGTGTCCTGCCTTCAGTCTCCTAGTGAGCTGTTCAAAATCGGCTCGGACTGTGACGTCACAGTCCGAAATGAGCTGGCTAACCACAACCGTTAGCTCGTAGCGTTAGCGTTAGCATGCTAACGCTAGCATGCTAAGTCGTTCTCAATAGCAAAGCACTGCTACAACACACACAAGTTCACCATAATCTACAAAAGAACTACTTACATGTGCGCCCTCATTTAGAAGTCTCCCAGCTAATCCTGCCTTGTAACTGACCGAAGTTGGAGAAACAGCTTTTCTTTTACTGTCTATGGAGCTCAAGGGGGTTAAGCTTCGCTTCAGAACGCGAACCTCCGATGGCGCAATTTTGTTGCTACAAAGCGATCACCTCTTGTTAGCATTACACTGACCGCCATTTTTTTTTTACGTCACTTGACTGCGAATAACTTTACATCTGAAGCGTTTAAAGACTCTATTTGTCCGTTGTTTATTTCTAAAGAAACACGACAATGTATAAAAGGCTCCATTACCTTGTACCTCACGTTATGGCTCCGTAGCAGACGTTTTTGTAAAAATAAGCTAACGATTGTGTCATAACCAAGTGACTTACTGTCGCACAGTAGAGGAATTACCGTATAGTACAGGAGAAGCTCGCAGGCAGTTTCGACTTACATTAGCTGTTTAGGTTTAATTACTAATGTTAACTAGCATGTTAGTTAGCAATAATTAGCTTGTGCTTATCTCCTTACATATACATTCGCTCTCCGTCTCTGTAAGATTGGGAATGATTGAGATTTCTCTTGTCACAGCTACCAGAAGACTTACAACTTTCAGACACGTTGCTCACGTCACATTTACGTTGTCTCTGTCAATTGGAGGCTGCTCAGTAAAGCAAGAGATCACCGGAAAAGTGCTTCTAATATCCTTCACTGGTCTCCGTCCAGAGCAACGGGGTCTATTGGTCCATTATATATATGTCAATGATGGAGCTTGCTGACATGATGTACATCTGAGCTACTGAGCATGTGTGAGTGAAATCAAAGATAGTAGTGAAGAAGAAGAAGAAAAGAGGTCTCACTCTGTAGCTAAAACAGAAACCAGGTGAAAAGAGGATCTGCAGCAGTGAGAGAGAGCTGTGCAGTACAACAAAAATATGGTGTTTTTTGAAAATTAAACCATGTAAACCTATTCTGGTACAAGCTTAAAATACAGTTATGAACCTGAAAATGAGCATAATATGGGCGCTTTAACAAATGATTACGCCAACGGCAATCGGACTCGAGTCTGAGCTCAACGTGATGCGCACTAATTGCCTCTGATGTCAAGCGATATTGTTTAACAGTAGCAACAGGGTGACCCAAACACAGAGGCAGCTCCATGACATGATAACTGGAACTAGAATTAGATAAACTTGTGCTAAATGTATAGGAGTCTGCTCATACAAGAAATGGCACTGCATTGTATGGCTACTGGCAATTTATTTCTGTGGTTCCACTGTGTCACATTCACTGGTTAGTGTGAACACACAACTTGACTGTCTTTTACCCTCTGGGGGTGAAAGGACGTCTAGCATTAAGACACTGCAGATTTTTCACCTTCTTCTTTTTTATCTGAATCAAAGTTGTTCCTCGGGGTTATCCCACTGCTACACAGTTTCAATACATCTCTGAATAAAGCGACTGTTAAGATTTCTTGTTGGAAAGTCAATTAAAAATCCACAGAGAGATGCACAAAATGATGCAAAATGACGACAAATACACACAAAATGACTACAAAGAGAAAGAAAACATCCACAAAGACACAAAATGACCGCAAAGTCACACAAAACATTCACAAAGAAATACAAAATATAGAGATACAAAACGTCCACAAAGAGATGCACAGCGACTGCATAAACACGCAAAACTTCCACACAAAACGATGACAAAGATAAGCAAAACAACTACAAAATGATGCAACATGTCCACAAAGAGATACAAAACAACTAGTCTGGGTGTTAGGGGCCTTTTACCGGGGCCCATTGTGTCATAATCTGTCTATGGCTGTAGGCTATTTACAAAAGTTACAAAGCTATTAATATTATATTTACTATAATATTTAATGTTGTTTATTTGGCATTCATTTATTACAATGAACAAACAATGTTAGTATCGATAATGTACAGTTTATTATTACCAAGGATCAGGGCTTTAAATTTCAATCTTAACGTATTTTTACTTCCACATTTCTCAAATGCGCCCCCACCCCTCCTTAAATCTTTTCCTCGGCCTGGTCCCCTCAATTCAAAGGATTCCAACCCCACCCTTGCCCAAGCATCTTGCATGGGCAGTACAGATGGCTGTGAAATTCTCACTCATTTCCCAAAGGCTAGTCATGTACAGTATATACCACTATATCTACGTATACCTGAAGATTGAGTCCCTATATATATATATATATATATATATGTCGATCATTATGCAAATTTCTTTGGAATATGAAATGGTGTTATGTGGTTGTAATACAAATTTACAGTAGGTAGGTGTGTGTGTGTGTGTGTGTGTGTGTGTGTGTGTATGTATCAGCAAAGGCACATGATAATTTTGTTCATGATCAGCACACAAGAACAAACAAGGATTCATCATGTATCTATTCACAGAAAGGAAGCCGGATCAATGAGCTCCCATAAAAGACAACACAACAATGTATGTCAGTTCATTCCTTTGACTGTCTGGGACGTCACGTACCCACAGCTGAACCAACACTGAAGGGAGATCACATAGTGTCTTCCTGATGAAGCCGGCCTCGTTAGCATCATCGCTTGTTATGATGATTCATTTTCCATCTCCCTTTCAGCTGCTGATGAGGTTTCTAAAAGCGATGACAAGGAGTGGATGGTAATACATTTGCAGATTCATACACAATGAAACACCTGTCCAGGAGCGGGGCTAGAAGGGGGGCATACCACCCCCCACACACACACACACACACAGACACACACACTCCATTAGGTTAGAGTGCTGACAATCTGACAATTGTGATTTCCATTGGATCAGAGTCTGTCACTTGGCTGCCTGATCTGCCAACTTTACCAGCCATTGTTACATGAACAATTCATGTTAACATGATGACTATCCAAAAAGGATTTTTATTTTTTATTTTTAAAGTGATGGTTCGGAGTAATTTCACCCTAGGGTCCTTTGCACCATGACCTCGAGCCAAACACCCCCCAGAAGCTTTTTTCACCTGGGTCTAACATTGGGAGCGTTAGCGTAGAGTAGCATTATCAGCTGAATAGCTTAACACAGCTAAGCTCATAAACTTCTGGTGTACTTACAAACTTTCCATTAGCCCCTGTGCTAAGCTATTCAGCTGATAACGCTACTCTACGCTAACTCTCCCAATGTTCGACCCAGGTGATAAAAGCTTCTGGGGGGGTGTTTGGCTCGAGGTCATGGTGCAAAGGACCCTAGGGTGAAATTACTCCGAACCATCACTTTACGTGGCAGACTGTACTTGGATATACAATTTGTTTAAAATGAAACCAAGTGAAACTACTAATGAATGTAATGTTTTATTTAGCAGCATTGCATTATGTTGTTCTATCCTATCTAATATTTTATATATATATATATATATATATATATATATATATATATATTTTTCTAAAATATATTTTCTATGCTGCACTTGTCAGCTGTAGGTGAGACCATCATCAGCCTAAAAACAAGCGGGACATCATGTGGCTCTTCTAAATCAGATGTGTGGTCCAGCCATGTGGGAGACTGCAGACAGATCTCTCTGCCATGCTGAATGTGGCCAGCAGGAGGCAACATGTCTAACACCAAGTACAGCAAACTGGTACCATTGACTAATAATATACAGTCTATGACTGGTACCCAAAGTCCGGTCTGGGAAGCCTGGGCACGGCTTCTTTCTTACAAGTGTTTTGTCAAGCAAATAAATGTTTAGTTCATTACGCCAATAGGCGTATCTTTACACGCGCACCGGGAACCGCACCTGTTCGCATATGCTGCCTTCATGTACACCTCGTAATGTCGTACATCGGATTAGTTGATCGACAATGAATACTGGGTCTAGAAACAGATATTGAGATTTTTTTTCATCAGGCAGGCTTTTGATATTTTAGTATCTTCATTGTAATACTATACTCTATCAAACCAATAAGCATAGCTTTTAAAAACTAAAAACAGTACCCCAGATGTCTTCACAACTTAATTGAAAAGTTGCATTTTTTTCCGACCGCACTTGAAGTCAGCACAAACTCCTGATCCGCCTCGCAACAATGAGGAACTTTCCCTTCCGAGTTTCCACTGAAGCGACAGGGGGACGTGGGATGCATGCGGTGGGATGAAAACGGAAAAAGATGTGAAAAGAAGAGAGTGGGAGTTGTGATCTAGAAACGTATTTTTCTTTTCCTTATCAAACGATAAGGAAAACATGGCGAATTCAAGTTCTTCACATGCGGCTCCTCAGGTGACCTCTCAGCCTCACCGCGCCGAGATCCTGGACAACCCGCTCCAGGTGAGTGCGTTTAAGTTCCCAACTGTTCGCTCGTGTAAAAAGGGAACAGCTTGACAGATAGGCTACAAAGTGGAGCATAAATAGTGTCACGTGAGACATGTATCGTCGATACAGCAGATACTAGTTGTAGTTGAGATTGTGGAATAGATTAATGCAACTCCAGGATGTAATAACTTTTGCGCTATTTAAAAAAAAAAGTAGGCTACAAACATTTTAAGAACATAATGCTGCCTAAAAATATTAAAATGAAGACAAAAAGAATCAGTAGGCTACATTTGTACTCTGCACTATATCTATAAATATCTCTGGAGAGTGCTGGTTCATCCATCAGTACTTTATTTTGCCAAATGTCACTGGACAAGGGCAGTGATTTTTGCCTATTTCTATTGTAGATGAGTAATTTCCTTTGCTTACTGTAGCCTATGTGTGATGTAAATCATGCTGAACCAGCATCACTGCAACACGCAGAATTGAGATTTTAGAGATAAGAGGAAAGTTTGTGTGCTTTTTTGTGTGTTAACTTTCAGGAACTTAAACTTAATATGGAGAAGGAAAGTGGACACTAATGTCCAGGAGGGGATTAAGTTAAACTGAAAAAAGAAATCTTAGAGTAAAGTGAAAAAATAACCTCAGCCTCCAAAGCCCTTTGGGTAATGAGCACTCAGTGTGGATGAGGAAGCCGGACAGTGCAGAGATCTTTCGGGGGTTGGCACCTGTCAGAACTATTTTCGAAAATGATCATGACTAAGTTGTTGTGTTAAAAAGGCCTTTTTCTTTGTTTTGAACTTTTAACTTTGTAAGTGGACTCTCCCGACTATGCATTAAGTTGAGTATGTGCATATCTGTTGTGTACATTAATATAAAGTCTCTCTCTTCCACTGTTTGTCGGTTTGCTAATGTCTAGTTATGTGTGCCCTCCTACTCTCGTATGCAGACACGCATTCTCCTCGCGCTCATTTTCCCCTCTCAGTGTTTCTCTCTTTCTGCCATGTTCCCTCTGTGTGACATTACCAGTGTGTCTGTGTGTGTGGGGGGGCAAAGAGACAGTGAGTAACAGAGGCGGAATGGGAGGCATCAGTAATGAGTAATGGCTCATGGGTGGGTTGTGAGAGAATAGCTCTACTGTAAGAGTCCCGAGCAGCTGGCTAATGGTCCCAGCTACCCACCATCCCAGAGAACATCCCGACTTCCAGGGGACAATATCTGTCTGTCTCACACTTTTAACTGCCTCCCAGAGTTGAAAATGTTTGCACTGGTGGACTGAAACTGTTGATGTTCAAGGAGGACACCAACGTTTTGAGAGATTGTCCCATTGGTTGGCTCACTTGTTATGGGATGAGAACATGAGAACAGAAGTTAACCACATCACCCCAAGATAAAACTGGTTCTGGTGATGCACGCTAATGTTGGAACACCTCTAAAGCTCAGTGGTTTATCATTGCAGTGTGGTATGTAGTTAAGTGTGCTAGTTTATTTTTTTTTTGTGCAAATGGTTAAAATTTGTGCAGAATTTGCTTGAAGAGCTACCGTGCTACTAAAGACTACCCTGGATGCCAGCCGAACTTAGCCCCGCCCACAAAATTTGAGGTCGGGAAGTTCTGATTAGTATCTGAGTATGACCACGTCAGGCTAACTAAAGACCACATTGCTAGTTTTGATGGGAGGGGAAGAAGGTGGGTGAAGCAACTTTACCACGACAGCGAACTGTTTAGCAGAAATAATACTGCAATAAAATCCCTGTTGGGGTGGGAATCATCATTTAAGCAAATTGCGATATTCTGCGATATATTGCAATTTATTACCTTTTTTCCAACTTCAAATTATGTCCCCAAACATCTTTATCTATTAGAAGTAGAGCCCGACCGATAAAGGATTTTTAAGGCCAATATCGATACAAATATTTGGTGATTTAAAAAATCTTATTTTTATTTATATATATATATATATATATATATATATATATATATATAAAAATCCACAAACGCGTAACAAAACAAACAGATTTCCCTAACATTAGTTATTTGTAGTTATTTATGAGTCCTCTCTAAAATAATATGATAATGCAGTTTAACAATAAGCTTGTTTAGTTTTATTGTCACAACAAAACAGAGGAACATCAAAATATATTAAAGTTCTGATAAATAAAATTGATAAAAATACAAACTTAAGATATGAAACTTAAGTGTTTCCTTTAGGATTTTTTTTTCACCTCTATTCACACACACAATGAGGCATATTCTCTGTTGTGATTGAAATGTATTTTTTGAGTTACTATATAGGGCAACTTTGATCTTGAAATATAGGCTAAGCATTCTGCAGCAAATAACAATAAATCCACTATTAATTACATTATCTTAATGCAGTGGAACTACTTCAGCATGGAAATAATGCACCTAAAATACAAACGTGAGAGAGGGCGTTCAGCAATCGCTATTAAATCGAATCAACAGCCACGTGCAATTTAGCTCGCAGGTGAAGAATACAAACAATGAAACTCACCAGTTAACTTAACCAGTTAACTTAATTTAAATTTGTAAGACCAGGCTTAAATGAACTGACAACAGAAGTTATACGACATACAGTTCTCAAGGACGTACACACACCATCTCAACTGGTTTATCATCAAGACAGCGTCTCTTTTTCCTTTCTCCCTTTTTCTGCCGAGTGACCACGCTATTCTCCGTCATGCCCTCTAACAATGCAGCCCTATTTCTGATACCGTGGGGGGGCAGAAATGTTGCCATTGGGGGCCGCCATGGTCAAATCAACATAGAGGAAACACTGCTTAAAGTCCTTTTGAACAAAAACACAATAACAAAACAAAATAAATCAAAGAGTGTTGCCAACAGGGGGCGATGTAGAGCGCCCTCTGGTAGACAAACTATGCAACGCCAACACGCAGAACATGGTTGAAGGGTGTTTTGTCTGTTTTAATTTAATTTTTAAAATATTCATTTATCAGAATCATTTATATAAATGATTGAATATTTAAAAAAAATAAAATAAAAATATGAAAAATATTCATTTATCGGCCATTAAAAATGCCGATACCGATAGTTTGGAAAATGCCAAATATCGGCCAATAATATTGGCCGCCAATATATCGGTCGGAAGATGTAGATGTAATAAGATTTGTTCATCTCACTTCATTTTTATTGCTGCAAAATGGGATTGCAGCAGACAAACTAACACTGTCATGAAAGGCAAGGCAGCTTTATTTATATAGCACATTTCAGCAACAGGGCAATTCAAAGTGCTTTACATAAAACATGAACGAGCAGTTAGAAAACAATTTAAAAGACAAAAATACATTTTACAGTGCAGTATAAGAACTGAGAGATAAATACGCAAATAAAGAGCAGTTAAAACAGTTAAACATATAAAAGCAGATAAAATAGGTTAATTAAAGAAAGGACCAATATGTCAGACATCTCAAGCAGTTCGGTCAATAACTGAATGAAAACCTAAATGTTGTAAAACAAACCCCCCTCACTGTGCTGAGTTAATATTTGTCCAGGTAACGGACATGGCAGTCTGTCTGTCTGTCCATCACCTTGGTTTGGAGCAGGTCATTTTTTTCTGCCTTTACTACTGGTATCTGAACATGGATATTCACAATCCCCAGAAGATTCATGTACATATCTTTAATGATCCCCTGTTAGTACTAAATATGCTATTTTCAAGCCAAGATACATGTCTTGTGCGTAGGATATATGAAAATGTAATTTGCTGAGTACAGTCTTGTTCCCAGGCCAATAAATCATTTGTATTTTAAAGACTCCATTGCCCTTCCTCTTCTTAACCTGACTACTTGTAAGGTCAGCAGAATTATTAGTATGCTCTTCATGTACTCCAAGGTCTTTGTATTATTGGATGTACATTATATTGCAAGTTTGATGCAATCTATGAGGGACCCATTGAGGATATTTGTGAGCATGTCGCTTACATTTGCTGTCAGGCCAATCATTTGCACATTGTGATATAATCTAATAGGGTTGACAGTAACATATTTTCATTGTCAATTATTTTTTCGATTAGTGGTTTGGTCTATAAATTGTCCGAAAATGTTTAAAAGTGTGGATGAGTGTTTCCCAAAGCCCAAGATGCTGCCCTCAAATGTCTTGTTTTGTCCACAACTCAAATATATTCGGTCTACTGTCAAGTGAAGGAAATGGAAAATATTCACATTTAAGGAGCTGGAATCAAAGAATATTTACTTTTTGTTTAATATAAAATAGGACTAAAAACGATTAATCGATTATCAAAATAGTTAAGTGATTCATTTCATAGTTGACTACTTTGCAGCGCTATAATCTAACATTAAACCTTCTCTCTGTATGGTTCTCTTCCTCGTCCCATCTACGTCTCAGAGCTGAGACTCTGCTTCATCTGCACCATCACATCTGAGCAGAAACTGCTGTGCTTCATCCAGAGATCAGCCCATCCTGGGGAGGGACAGATCCCCATTGTCAATGGACACAAAGAGCCATGCTGTCTATTTGTCTGTCTCTCTGTCTTTGGGTCAGTGTCCTAGGGAGGAGGAGGAGGAGGAGGAGGATCAGTGCTGTCAGTTGCTTCAGCTTTAGTTACATTACATTACAGGCAGGACATACAGACTTGCGTTGGCAGCTATACATGCTTTTCAGATGAGTTCAAAGTTTAGTGTTCTGTTCTACTCCAGTGATTCCAGTTTGCTTTGTGCAAGTACACGCTTATGAAAAATTGCTTGTCACTTAAGTTGCATGTGTTTAGTATTACATGTGCCTTTTATAAGGATGATAAATGTCTTTGAAAAGTTAGATGTGGTAAATATAGTAGTACACTGTCTTCCTCTGATGTAGACGTAGCCTACACTGTAAGTCAGTAGTAGGCTATACAGGGGAGTTGCATATGAAGTGGTTTGGGGTCCTTCTGTAAGTAATTTTGGGGTACAATTTGGTTTTGAAGAATTCTACAAGCAGCAATACCACAGGCCAAGCAATCACCCGTTCCAAACAGGCACATTTTCAATAGGCTCTGTAATAGTAATTTACAAAGATCCAACAATTCCAGTAATTCCCCCAAGAGCAATCATTTAGTGCAACAGTGGTTAGGAAAAACTTCTTTTTAGGGAGAAACCTCAGGTGGTGAGGAAAACTTCCTTTTAGGGAGAAACCACGGACAGACACAGGCTCTTGGTGGGCGGTAGTCTGACGTGCCGGTTGGGGGTGTGATGAACAGTGGCAATTATAGTCACAATAAAGATGATGGAACTATGACTAGAAATAGCAGTTGTAGTAGTTCATGGCATAGCAGGGCACTGCAGGGCATAGCAGGACGTAGCAGGGCACTGCAGGGTGTAGCAGGGCACTGCAGGGCATAGCAGGGCGCGGAACAGGACCACGGCAACAGCTGCAACCATGATTTAGGTGCCACCCTAATACAAGGAAAACTGCTGGGTAAAAAAAAACAAAAAACATAAGGACTCTGGGGAATAAGCTCCCCCAGAGCTAAGTTAGTAACAAGCATTTCTGGGCCATGGATGCACACAGATGGAAAGAGAGAGGAGCTCAGTGTGTCTAAAACTATAAGCTGGTCCAAGGCAAACCTGAGCCAGCTCTATAAGGGTTGGTAGATGAATCTGACAACTATGAAGAAGCAGAGAAGGCCGGGCTAGGCGACCGCTGCAACTCCTCACTCCCTAACTATAAGCTTTATCAAAGAGGAGAGTTATAAGTTTATTCTTAAATGTGGTGACCTGGGTTCGTGACCCGTGGTCCCAAACCCAGACGGGGAGCTGGTTCCACAGGAGAGGAGCCTGATAGCTGAAGGCTCTTGCTCCCATTCTACTTTTAGAGACTCTAGGAACCACAAGTAACTCTGCATTCTGGGAGCGCAGTCCTCTAGTGGGACAGTAAGGTATTATGGGCTCTTCAAGATATGATGGTGCTTGACCATTTAGAGCTTTGTAGGTCAGGAGAAGGATTTTAAATTAAATCCTAGATTTTACAGGAAGCCAATGCAGAGAAGCTAATACAGAAGAAATATGATCTCTTTTCATATTTCTTGTCAGAACACGCGCTGCAGCATTCTGGATTAGCTGGAGAGTCTTAAAGGACTTATTTGAGCATCCTGATAGTAAGGAATTACAGTAGTCCAGCCTGGAAGTAACAAATGCATGGACTAGTTTTTCAGCATCGTTTTGAGACAGGATGTGCCTAATTTTGGCAATGTTACAAAGGTGAAAAAAGGCTTTTCTTGAGGTTTGTTTTAAGTGGGTGTTAAAGGATATATCCTGATCAAAAATAACTCCTAGATTTCTGACAGTAGTGCTGGAGGCCAGGGCAATGCCATCCAGAGTAGTAGAGTCTAGTAATTGCACTCTTTTTCTGCGAAGCCACGCTGTTGTAACACGTGCAGAATGTGGCTTAGCATTGTCTTACTGAAATTAGCAGGGATGTCCCTGAAGAAGACATTGCTTGGATGGCAGCATATGTTACTCCAAAACCTGTATGTACCTTTCAGCATTAATGGTGCCTTCACAGATGTGCAAGTTACCCATGCCACGGGCACTAACACACCTCCATACCGTCACAGATGCTGGCTAGCGCTGATAACAATCTGGATGGTCCTTTTCCTTTTTGGCCCGGAGGACATGACGTCCATGATTTCCAAAAACATTGTGAAATGTGGACTCGTCAGACAACAGCACACTTTTCCACTTTGTCAGTCCATCTCAGATGAGCTCGGGCCCAGAGAAGCCGGCAGCGTTTCTGGGTGTTGTTGATATATGGCTTTCGCTTTGCATGGTAGAGTTTTAACTTGTACTTGTAAATCAATCAATCAATCAATCAATCAGACTTTATTTATATAGCACTAACACACACACACTAACACACATATATACACATATAACGCAATTAATCAAAGATGTTTATCAATATTAGTTATGAATATGTGTCACTTCAACAATCAAAAAGGGGCACCAACCTGGAATCAGGGACCAATAACTGAACTGTGAAAATAGTCTCATAGGTGGTGTTCTCTTTGAAAATACAGATCTTAATTAAGTTGATTCATTTATCTCCTATTTATAAAGTGAACGGGAAGGGTGAAATTCGAGCACTGATCTGCTTAACAGTTAAACTTGCTCGACTGCAGTTGGCTCCTGTTTGAGTTTGTGTCATCATGACCTTTAAGTGCCGACTAAAAAAACACTGGGATCTTTCTTTGATCGGTTGCCTGGTTTCCTCACAATCCCTATCAATGTCACGTTAAAGAATCCAATTCTCTGATTCTCACAGTTTCTTGTTAAGACTCTGGCAGCAGCTTTTAAAACTAACCATGCTCTTTTGCAGTCTGTATTATTGTGTGCTGTGTTGTTTCCCAGTTAAGCTGTCAGTTCTTTAGTGTCAATTGTTCTCTGGTGACTGGTGCAACTGAACCCCCCTTTCTAACAAATTAATTACATTTTGACAAAGCTAAAAGAAAGCTGGAGTATAATTGGCTTTCTCATGTGGTTGGCGCGAAACAATCCTACAATTTACTGAAGACTTCATCAAATGCACAAACTGGATTGGTAAAGGAAAAGTCCACCCTAAACCAACTGGATAACAGTCAAAATATAGTTACTTAAACGTACAATATGTTTAATTTTCTGCCGCTAGGGTTCTCTCAATCAAAGCAAAGAAGAGATGGAGCAATGCTGTCATTGCTGTCAGTTTCTCCTGGTTAGGATTCCTTCAGGACTGACCTACACACAGAGTATGCCAGGCAGACACACAGCTGTACAGTAGTAGTAGGGGAGAGCCGGGACGATGAAACGCGGGACGAATGAAACATTCCAGTTTTCTCCGAGTGCAATGATGATAGACAGACTTCCTTAGGTCAAAACATAGAGCATGTTAACCTCCCACTATCAGCCAAATATCCGACCTGGCTGTTACTCCATGTATTTTAAGTAAATGCACAAATGATCTGTGTTTATACAATAATTTATGGAGGGGAGACATGGAAAAGCAGTTTTAGAAAAATATATTTGGGCCCCACCAGGTAGGGGGTCGAGTTTTCCCATGTTATCCTATGGAGACTGACTGTGGGTCACGGCACTTATTTGGATGTGCAGCACCTAACCCATGTGAAAACCTAGTGAAACGACATTTTCCACAATAGAAACATGATATAAATGGGGAAAACGTACTGTTCTAGTTATAAAAATGGCAGAATCATCCACAGTGCATGATATTTCAAAAAATGCTTCATAGTGGTTAACAGATATTCACCAAGACGTATAGCCCAGCAACAATCTATCTAAAATAATACCTTTTGGGAGTATCATTCATGATATGTAGTAAAATATTTAAGTTGTGGGAAGTTTATAAGGCTTAAACTGTGTGTTTCATCCGTCCCCGTATGCTGTTTCATGCGTCCCGACCAGGAGGGACGAATGAAACATTACGCACGCCCCACTTTTGCTGTAATAATTCCTGAACAGTTTTGTTCAAAGCTGAAAATGCAACTGTATTTGACAGATGACAGGTGTAGGTTGCTAGTGACAAAATATTAGCTTTCAGTGCGATACGATTGCTTTGTAAATTACGTTTAATTAAAAAGTGTTTCAGCTGTCCCGGCTCTCCCCTACAGTAGTTAAGTAAATGTACACAGTTACTTTCCACCATTGCATATATGAAGTGGCCTAATCTTTCCTGTGCAGCGACTGTACAATAAAGTCTAATAGCAAAGAAAGAAAAATCTAAAAAACAATGCAACACAGGGAGCTTTGTGGTGTGAAGTCTCTTGCTTTTCTTAGGTCAAGTGTGTAATGTTTGCTAAGTAAGCCAGCCTCGCCTGCCTCGCCTGCTTTGTTTGCTCTTCCTGTGACAGGAAAACTCTTTTCCTCCCTCTCCCTCTCCCTCTCCCTGTTTATCTTCCTCTCTCTCACACACTATCTTGTGTGGATTTGTCTTTCTCGGTGGGTAGAACATTAGGCTCCCGCTGGCTTGGTGATGTACGGGGTTCCTGCTGTGCCCACCCGTACACTGCATATGCTTGCGCCCTCTCTCCCACCAACACTTAGACAACAAACAAACAAACCAAAAAGATTAAGGGTCTGGCATTGAGTAATGCAAATGGCCCAACTCGAGGGGCGGCACCAAGCATGCATCTCACTGCACGCAATTGGATAACACTACGACCAATCACAACAATACACGGGGTGACATATCCAGAGCTCCATACGCTTAGCTACCAGCGGAGCTAACTGGTAGATTAAACTGTCCTCCTCTGTTTAGCTCTCCTCTGGCCCATGTATATCAGATACAGCGATGTGATTGGTTAGGGCTGAACGATTAATTGCATTAGCGATAATATCGCGATATGTTAAAACGCGATTTCCTAATCGCAAAGGCTGCGATTTGGTCTCGATTTGATGACTCGCGAGAGCAAATCAGTCTGCACTATGCAGAGAAAGCATCAACTTAGCACGCTAACGCTACACTGTACCTTGAGCTGATCTCTGTCATTCAAACAATTCTGAGTTGAAGTTTAAAACTTTTACAGCCATTTTAATAAAATGAAGGGTTTTGCTCAGGCTCGAGTCCATACATGCAGGCACGCAGAACTGAAGTCTCGGTTGGCAACGAGCTAGCTCTGATTAGCGGTTAGCTCCGGTTAGCGGTTAGCTCCGTTATAAAGATATGGGTGGAGGAGCTGCCACTGAGAGGGGTAACAATCAGACTGATAAATGACGGTTCGGGGAGCTTTCACAGCAGCGTGGCCGCGGTGTTTCAACGGTGTCATTAGTACAGTTAATCCCACGGCAAGACCACCAGCAGCTAACGTAATGATAGCCTCTCTGAGCTAGTGCAGTGTTGACGGTGTCGGCACGCAAAAATGTATGTATGTATGTACAGTATGTGTGTGTGTGTGTGTGTGTGTGTGTGTGTATGTATGTTAGGGCTGGGCGATAAAACGATAACAATATGTCTCGCGATAGACACGTAATCAATATCAATAGAAAATGCGGTCGATAAAATGTTCGATAATTTGTTTTTCTTCATCAGAAGAAACCAGAGATTGTGAAGCAAGTTTGGTTGCATGAACAAAGGCCCTCGCTCTCTGGTAACCTAGCGACGTAGGGAGTGACACTCTAACAGCCAATCATGTAACAGTATCAAGTTTGGTTGCGCCACATCACTGTCTCGTGTTCTTCAATAACAGAACCGGCGTGGAGTGATAAGTGGAAAGTGAGTGCCGCAGCGAGCGAGGAAATTGTTGATAAAACAAAAGTCAGTATGGCAGTTTTTGGGGATTTTATAAGTCTGACCGTAGTCAGACCAATGTCGTCAGACCGTCGTCCCCACCAACACTGGTACTACCACAAACTTGTTTTACCACCTTAGCCGCGCTCACACTTTGGAGCACAGCCGTATTTGCCAGCAACGTCCAACAACATCTGCAGCTGCTACACCGCACAAGCAGCAGACCACCATGGAGAGGTACTCTGCATCAGCACCTTACTAAACACTACAAAGAAATAACGGAGGCAGACATGTCTGTTCAGAAGCCAGGTTACCAACCTAGCACTAAACCTGCAGAAAATAGTTTCTCAGGTTTATTATATTTAACATTTTGCACTATTTTATTACACTTTATGAAGCATTTCTTACTTATTCTTTAAGTTTGCACCTTAATGTTAAGAGATAATTGTTAAGTGTTCATTGTGATTTTAGACCTATGTTTACATTTTAATTATTTGAGTGTTTTCCATGGTTGTGTTAACATTCCTGCTTTATAACTGAGGGGATTATAATCAGAGGAAGGTTAAGTTTAAAATAAAAATGTTTAAATTTAATATTTTTTTCTCCTGGTCCTTATTTTAAATAGGTCATAAAAAATATCAATAATTATCGATATCGACCGATATGAAACACTTATATCGCGATACAGTTTTCAGCTATATCGCCCAGCCCTAACGTATGTATATGTGTGTGTGTATGTGTGTGTGTGTGTGTGTGTGTGTGTGTGTGTATATATATATATATATGTATGTATGTATGTATGTATGTATGTGTGTATATATATATGTATGTGTGTGTGTGTGTGTGTGTGTGTATGTATATGTGTGTGTGTATGTATGTATATATGTCTGTATGTATGTATGTGTATATATGTGTGTGTGTGTGTGTGTGTGTGTGTGTGTGTATATATATATATTGATATATATATATATATGTGTGTGTGTGTGTATATGTGTGTGTGTATATCTATCTATCTATCTATCTATCTATATATATATATATATATATATATATATATATATATATATATATATATATATATATATGTATGTATATATATATATATATATATATATATATATATATATATATATATATGTGTGTGTGTATATATATATATATATGTGTGTGTGTGTGTGTGTATATATGTGTGTATATATATATATATAAAATATGTATGTGTTTTTACTTATTTAACTGTCTAGTGTGTAATTGTGTGTTGTTCATACTATACAATGATTTATTGTTTGTCTTTGTTGAATAATACAGAAGACAAAGAGCTTAAAAAAATAATCGAATATCAAATCGCAATCACAATATTTGGGGAAAAAATCGCAATTAGATTATTTTCAAAAATCGTTCAGCCCTATGATTGGTGCAGCTCGGCTACAAGGGCATAGTTAATGTGCATCATTACTCAGTGCCAGAGTGACTTGCTGAGCAAATTCAAATTGTGCTCTCGCGAGAACTCTGGATTTCCAGGGTAACAAGTTACTATAATTAGACTGAATTCACTTGCTGGTAAACTCAGTCTAACAAGATCCAATCTTTAATCCAATGAAAGGTGACATGAATCCCTCCTCACATTTCAAATTGCTACATCTCCTGTGTGAAGTCTGCAGAATAAACTGTCCTCAGGGCTGTACATCCACCACGTTGTACTCTTAACACACTGCTTCTCTGCCCCCTGGCACTCTCCGTATTAACCAGCAGCCTCCATGTTGGCTCAGTAACAGCAGCGCAGCAGGCCACTTACACTCTCTCCTGTAAAGCTCGACAAGGTTATTGATCTTGGTTTAGTGAACAGAGCACAGCTGGCCTGATGGATGACGCCATCTGTCTGATCATGAATTACCACAGCACCGTAGTCCTCTCTTATACAATACAGTCAGCCCACCACACTCTCTCTTTGTCTGTCTGCTTCACAATTGAGGATGGAGTCTATGATTGCACACCCCACCCACACACCACACAAACACACACTTTTTACCTTGCTGCGATATCAGTCCCCTAGGAATCTCATCATTGAGCCGCCCCTCTGCTCCCCCGCCGCCTCCTCCTCCTAAATCCTGTTTACCTCGCTGATGCACTGCAAGCATCACACACATTCACACAAACAAACACAGAAACACACACACACACACACACACACACACACACACACAATCCTGCTTACCTACAGGTCATCAGACTTGGAGTCAAGGTAAACAGAAGATAGACAGACTTTGAAATAGAGGAGTGTGTGGAGGTTTTCAATTTAAAATTACCCAGAAATCCACTGGGCTTAAACTCTTTATTAGGCTGGCAGGGAGAAGATGAGTTGTGTTATGCAATAAAGAGAGAACAACACAAGGGGTTTTACTTTAAAGTGGGCTGTTGGGTGGAGTTATATTGTGTGATGATCAGATCATTCACAACCAATTGAAAATGGACTGCAGATAAGTCTTTGGTCATTTATTCACCTCTACTGTGTGCTTAGAAGTGAGGAAGGGACTTTTGTAATTCTTTTCTTCAGACTACAGATCCCATGGCACCGCACCCGGCGCCACGAGGGGGCAAAAAGGGGGTTTTGCCCCCTCAGTTGTATTTTCTTCCCCCTTGTTTCAACATCCTACATCCATAAAACATACAAACACAACAACACAATTACTATTAGGCTACAAGTTCTACTTGGCGTCTACATTGCATGGGGGCTTTCAACTACAAACTACAATGTAATCCCATCTGAGAGAGCGAGCGCTCCAGCCGTACTCTCACTTCATTAATAAGTTTATGACTTTAGCTATACCTTGAAAAAAAAATGCTGTGTATTTTGACCAAAGGGGTAAGCTTCGCTTCAGAACTCGAACCTCCTATGGCGCCATTTTGATGCTACAAAGCGATCGCCCCCCGTTAGCATTCCATTGACTGCCATTCATTTTGACGTCACTTTGACAGCGAATAACTTTACATCTGAAGCGTTTAAAGACTCTTTTTGTCCATTGTTTATTTCTAAAGAAACACGACAATGTATAAAAGGCACCATTACCTTGTACCTCACATTATGGCTCCGTAGCAGACGTTTTTGTAAAAATAGGCTGTGTGTCATAACCACGTGTAGGATTCTCGTAGGGTACAGATTTGATCATTGGCAAATTATCAAAGATGTTTTATCAATATTAATAAAGTTATGAATATGGTTATTAATAACTTTATCAAATCGACAAACAATCAAAACGGGGCACCACCCTGCAAGTCAGGGACCAATAATCAAACTGTGGAACAGTCTCATTTCTGTGGTAATCCTTTAAAAAGGAAATAAAGGAAGGGGTGAATCCAAGCACGGACCTGATCGACCAGCAATTATTACAACAAGTACCCAAATAATCTGTGTGTGTGTGTGTGTGTGTGTGTGTGTGTGTGTGTGTGTGTGTGTGTGTGTGTGTGTGTGTGTGTGTGTGTGTGTGTGTGTGTGTGTGTGTGTGTGTGTGTGTGTGTGTGTGTGTGTGTGTGTGTGTGTGTGTGTGTGTGGAGGAAAAGGAGGAGGGCGGTGTCAAAATGTAGTCCTAACACAAAAACCAAAATGGCTACTCCTGTGAGCTGCACAAAACTATTTAGCCTCAAGAGGGCGGTAGTGGTGCTGCGTGCACGGGGAGGGGCTGAAGAAGCCGAGGGGGTTGCTAGGCAACGCGCACGCTTAGCCTAGTATGCTAGGTCATGTGTTAGCTCTGTACAAGGTGATGCCGACTCCACATGTGAAGATAGCACCATTAGCTCGGGAGCTACAAGCTAGCTTGTGTCCGTGTGTGTGTGTGTGTGTGTGTGTGTGTGTGTGTGTGTGTGTGTGTGTGTGTGTGTGTGTGTGTGTGTGTGTGTGTGTGTGTGTGTGTGTGTGTGTGTGTGTGTGTGTGTGTGTGTGTGTGTGTGTGTGTGTGTGTATAATTAGTAAAAAGAGACAGGGTGAAGAAGGGAAAACACTCTGATCTTAGTTATCAATAATGACCCAGTTCCCCTCAGCCACTCAGGTCTGGGCTAACGTGTAGTTAGGACAGACTCTGAGACTTTTGTTTTGCTGAGGAAAACGTCACTATAACCACTCCAGTGGCTAACAGTTGATTTTCGCGATTTTCTCGCAGACAGTAATTAAAACTCCATGAAAGGAGTGACTTAGCAGGTAGCAATTACAGTTATACCCAGCTACTTAACACAACCTAATCAAACAGTATAGTGATCAGTTATACATTCACAGCAACAGATTAATAACCAGATATGGCCAATACATGATTACAATCAGATCACATTAATGGCACAAGCGGTAGCGAACCCTTTGCTCATTAATAACAAACCAAAACGCACTAGTTCTAACGTCTGCCCAGAACTGTGTAAAGCCTTACGGTGTGCGTTGTTTGTCTGTTAATCTCCTGCCAGAGGTTAACGATCCGTTTCGTCCAGAGCAAGGAACCATACGTGATCCAGGTCGACAAGCAAGAAACAGAACGAATCCAGGCTTATTAAACCCGCTGCAAACGAAGGAATACTCGGCCAGTATTTCCTCGGATCCCCTTTGTATATCAGGCCGATATAAAATTGTCCCAGCTCAAAACTCGACCAGCGAGGTGATGCTGGCTAGCTAGTCCGGACTAGTGCTTCCTGTCAGCAACCGGGGGTTACCGTGAAAGCGATGAAACGCACGCACTGACAGCTTTTATCCTTCCTCCGCCTCCTAGTGGCGGGGTGGTGCATTCAAAGACCCGACAGCCAATGGGAAAAGTGCAACCTTATCACAGGTGTGAAGCAGTTCTTTGTCTCACCACCAGTCTGCCTTGCCGTCCTCGTGTTGAATGCACATTCTCCATTTTGCGAAGTGGCGGCTTGTAGGAGTTTGGTGAAACCGAATAGTACAGGAGAAGCTCGCAGGCAGTTTCGACTTACGTTAGCTGTTTAAGTTTATTTACTAATGTTAACTAGCATTTTAGCTAGCAATAATTAGCCTGTGTCTATGTTATCTCCTTAAATATACCTACACTCTCCGTCTCTGTAAGATTGGGAATGATTGAGATTTCTCTTGGCACAGCTACCAGAAGACTTCACACTTTCAGACACGTTGCTCACGTCACATCTACGTCTTCAAGCTCAGTTGGAGGCTGCTCAGTAATGCTCAGTGCTCACCGGAAAAGTGCTTCTAATATTCTTCACTGGTCTCCGTCCAGAGCAACGGGATCTGTTAGTCCAGTTTATATACTGTTTATGATTTTGACAAGGTGGCTGCATTATCAGAAGCTAGAGCAAGCTAGATTTGGACATGAGTGATGGAGAATCAGATCGTGGAGAGATCAATGACCCGTCATTTTCATCAGATTAGGAATCCTCATCTGATGAGGAGGAGCGTCCACCTACTAAAGGTCGACCGATATGGGTTTTCTCAGGCCGATGCCGATCTTTATTTATTATAGCATTTTATATTTATATAGCATTTATTATCCGACTTATAACAATAATGTATTTCACTAGTAAATTGCTGTTGAACAACAAAAACAACCACCATGGCAAAAGGGTATTTTACAACATCTAACATTTGTTTTTGAGCATCAGAGAGCAACGCAGGCATATCAGTGGCGCCGAAATGACTCACAGAAATCCGCGCTGCTATTCGGTCCGGTAGATATGGGTCGTTAAGGCACAGGGGCCATATTAGCAGCGGGTCTACTCTGTACCAACCCTAGCAACGACGCTAGCAAAGCAAAGCCAGTCCTTCACTAGCCTATGGTGCGGTGGTCTCTTTTAACTACAACTTCTTTCTCTGCATTGAGTTGACAACCCTCTCAAATATAGACACACAAACAGAACAAATAATAAAAGTCTCAGATCCACTGTCTGTGATTGCAAAATTCTAGCTTAATTATTGTGACATGACAGCATGACATGACAGCTATTAATATCCAAAGTAGCCGAACGTCATGTCGCCTATTCATGTTTTTTTCTCGAAGTTGGCAGTAACATGTCATACGTTTTTCATTAAATATATAGGACTTTAAGAATTTAATCCTTACCGTTTTCTCCGAGGAACAGCTCCTTCCTTAGGACCCGATGGAGGTCTGCTCACTCTGCTGGTAATTGACTCTAGGGGCAGCGTGCGTCGAACACGTGTTCCACAACAACAACAACACCAGGCTGCCCGCAGATGCGCCTGCCTATTAATCGGCTTGATATTGGCCGATGCCGATTATGTAAAAAATGCTAAAAAATCGGCCGACCTCTACCACCTACCCGTATCATCGCTGCCGCCCTCAGACCCTGATGTGACCGGTGCCTCAGTTACTGTCACGTGATACACTACTCATTCTAGTTAGACGTAACTCGTGTAACGTTAGCAGTTTCTAACGTTAACGTTACTGCACTAGCTAAACTTTTTAGAAATATTTTATTCTTAAGTGTTGGCTCAACCATTACTGGACGGAAATGTCTACATGCACTGGGAGAGTGCAGTCACAGCTGTGTGTGTGTGTGTGTTTGATCTGTAACGTTAATGAAAGCCTAAAGCTCATAAACTGACTTTTAAATAGTTAACTTTGTCAAATCATACTCATTATTTAAAAAATAGATAAAAATGCCTAAAGCCTAGGTAAATTAGTTGATTTTATCCTACTTTGTGAAAAACAAATCGCCCCCTCGCAATTTTTACCTGCCCCCTTAGTCATTTTACCCTGCCGCCGGGCCTGCGTAGCAGTGTGTTACATCATGTATCGCCAAACATTCAGCCACAGGTTACTGTGATAGTGTGTCATGTTTAGAAATGTTGATGGAAGACTGCAAATTAGACCCTATTTAAACTCCAAAATGAGATGCAAATGTGGGACTCGGTCATTGTCATTGTATTTTTCTAGACAATATTGGACAATAGAATATTCGGTAACCCTGGCTGCCTACCTTGGGTTTAATTTAATGGATTTGATGAAACGCATCGCTTTATGTTTTTGTTTTATTTGAAAAAAAATTGTGGTGGCGCAATTCTTTTGCCACACTAGCCAGGTACTGTGGGCTACGGCTCTAAGAATAGCGATAGCGTTGTTGCTTTGTGGACAGACATTTATTATCTACCCCAAGGTCTTACAAAGCTAACCGTTGTGTCCAATTTTAATTTAAGGTATTTTTATGAACTCAGGGTCTTGCTAGGAGGAGCAGCTAGCTAGCTAACTATATGTCCCATTCAATACAATGGGGAAATATCGCAGCTAGCTAGCTACACTTTCAGCATAACTATAGTATATTTACAGTTTGAATTTCATCACGCCACTGATATAAAATCTACCCCAAGGTCTTACAAAGCTAACCGTTGTGTCCAGTTTGAATTTAAGGTATTTTTATGAACTCAGGGTCTTGCTAGGAGGAGCAGCGGTAACACTTTACTTGACAGTACCGACATAACCATGACATGACACTGTCATAACTATGACATGACGCTGTCATGAATGTGTCATAAACCTTATAAACAAGTCATAAACGTTTATGACTTCTGTCATAAAGTGTCATTCGGTTTTTGTCATGACAAGTTGACATTGTTTGGCTTGTCTTGATTATGACAACTTGACATTAATCAAAGTGATATTACCAGAAGTTGTCTTGGTCATGACAACTTGACATTAAATTTGTCTTGATTATGACACTTTGACATTAATCAAAGTATCATTACCAGAAGTTTTCTTGGTCATGACAAGTTGACATTAAATTAGTTTGGGATGTCTTTGTAATGACAACTTGACATAAACAGAAATTCACCTCTTTTTGTATTCATGATATTTTGACCAACTGATTATTATAATTAGATGTGCAAGATTAGAGACCAATTCTAGCACTTTTTCAGATAAATGTCGGACAGGAAATTTCACAAAACTGGGTGTCATGACACTGTTATGACAGTGTAACTAATACATATTTTGACCTCAAGTGAAGTGGTACCAATTGTATTTGTCATTAAGATATTGATAGGACTTGCTGTCATGACAACATTATGACAGTGTAACTAATACATATTTTGACCTCAAGTAAAGTGGTACCAATTGTATTTGTCATTAAGATATCATAGATAAGACTTGCTGTCATGACAACATTATGACAGTGTAATGAAAACATTCTTTGACCTCAAGTAAAGTGGTAACATTTTTATTTGTCATTAAGATATCATAGATAAGACTTGCTGTCATGACAACATTATGACAGTGTAATGAAAACATTCTTTGACCTCAAGTAAAGTGGTAACATTTTTATTTGTCATTAAGATATCATAGATAAGACTTGCTGTCATTACCACATTATGACAGTGTAAGAAATACATTCTTTGACCTCAAGTAAAGTGGTACCAATTGTGTTTGTCATTAAGATATCATGGATAAGACTTGCTGTCATGACATCATTCTGACAGTGTAACGAAAACATTCTTTGACCTCAAGTGGTACCAATTGTATTTGTCATTAAGATATCATAGATAAGACTCGCTGTCATGACAACATTATGACAGTGTAACTAATACATATTTTGACCTTAAGTAAAGTGGTACCAATTGTATTTGTCATTAAGATATCATGGATAAGACTTGTTGTCATGACAACATTATGACAGTGTAACTAATACATATTTTGACCTCAAGTAAAGTGGTACCAATTGTATTTGTCATTAGGATATCATGGATAAGACTTGCTGTCATGACAACATTATGACAGTGTAACGAAAACATTCTTTGACCTCAAGTAAAGTGGTACCAATTGTATTTGTCATTAAGATATCATGGATAAGACTTGTTGTCATGACAACATTATGACAGTGTAACTAATACATATTTTGACCTCAAGTAAAGTGGTACCAATTGTATTTGTCATTAGGATATCATGGATAAGACTTGCTGTCATGACATTATGACAGTGTAACGAAAACATTCTTTGACCTCAAGTAAAGTGGTACCAATTGTATTTGTCATTAAGATATCATGGATAAGACTTGTTGTCATGACAACATTATGACAGTGTAACTAATACATATTTTGACCTCAAGTGGTACAAATTGTATTTGTCATTAAGATATCATAGATAAGACTTGCTGTCATGACAACATTATGACAGTGTAACTAATACATGTTTTGACCTCAAGTAAAGTGGTACCAATTGTATTTGTCATTAAGATATCATGGATAAGACTTGTTGTCATGACAACATTATGACAGTGTAACTAATACATATTTTGACCTCAAGTAAAGTGGTACCAATTGTATTTGTCATTAAGATATCATGGATAAGACTTGTTGTCATGACAACATTATGACAGTGTAACTAATACATTCTTTGACCTCAAGTAAAGTGGTATTAATATACACAGAAATATGGCATACATACAGATAAACTAACTCAAAAAATAAAGTGTGCACACAAAAGAAACCCTTTTCAGTTCTATGAGCTCAATTGTTCTTTGATGACAAGAGTTCAGAGATGTTCAACATTGGAGCCCATATGAGTTTGGTTTCCGTTTGTCCTTCCACCATGAAGAATGAATCAAGGGAAATCCATCTACGTTCAGAGTCTCGATCCTGAACTGGGAATCTCTAAACCCTGGAAGTCTCTGGGATGTGAAGAATTGATGTAATTCAATATCCCTCTGTGGACTGGGCCTACCCTGAGTAGCCTTTTCACGTCCTCCACCTGTAGACAAGGCCAAAAAATTTCTCTCAATTACTATTCAGTAATAAAATCAATTGCTTAGGCTACAATGAAAATAAAATGAGGTCATATTTCAGTTAACCCCTATTGAAATATCTAAACCTCTATTCAGTTTGTACAACCGTTCTTAAATTTCTTCTCTTAGGTATCAAACGTATATAAATCCCTTTCGTGTACCAAAAGCACATTTATATTAATAGGCAACCTTTATACAAACAATGCATTTCTAATTCAAGTTGTATGGAACCTTAGTAACATTAACACTATCCTAAATATAATTGCATAAATTGCATGTAAACATCTCTCAAATTGTATTATTTTTCCATAACTTAAGCTACAGTGTTGTAATCTAGAGGCATTAAGACTTGCGTGCTTATTTATCCCTCCCTGCACCGGTAACTGTAGAAAGAATGCACTAACAATTAGCCTCTTTAAGTTAGCTACTTCACCATAAACCCCAGTTAAACAGTTAAACTCACAATTTGTACTAACATTCATTCAACAAAAAACCCACAGCTAGCAATAGTGTTGAAAAGCAGCATTACTTTCCATAACCAATAGATATAATCATTAGCCTTTTCACAGGCAATATGCAGTAGCTAGTCTGCTAGCCTTTTGTGGCTAATTACCCTATTAGCATATGAATACAGCACCTTAGCTAACCCATTAGCTTAATGCTATTAGCACCGATTAGCATGGATGCTAGCAAACTCTAGTGTTATGGAGTGACTCACCATTTTACTGCCTATAATTCCCGTGACGATAGCTGATTCAGGCACAGCTCTCTTTTGCTCTATTTACAACAAGGTATAGCCAGTATTAGATAGTATTTAGTATGTAGAATTGATTTCTTTCACTAACTGGCGTTGTTTTTTATCTTACTGAGTGAATAATGGCAGCCTCCTACATTCTGATGCAGGCGCCAAAAGGGATGTGAGGAGATGTAAATCTGATTGGTCAGCTCACGGACCCAAGTTCACCCATTGACTTATTTACAAGCCCATCAAAGTGTTTTTCAAGCTTTCAGGTAAATAGGAGGAGGCTGCCGTTATTCACTCAGTAAGATAAAAAGAACGCCAGTTAGTGAAAGAAATCATTTCTACATACTAAATACTATCTAATACTGGCTATACCTTGTTGTAAATAGAGCAAAAGAGAGCTGTGCCTGAATCAGCTATCGTCACGGGAGTTATAGGCAGTAAAATGGTGAGTCACTCCTTAACACTAGAGTTTGTTAGCATCCATGCTAATCGGTGCTAGTAGCATTAAGCTAATGGGTTAGCTAAGGTGCTGTATTCATATGCTAATAGGGTAATTAGCCACAAAAGGCTAGTAGACTAGCTACTGCATATTGCCTGTGAAAAGGCTAATAATTATACCTATTGGTTATGGAAAGTAATGCTGCTTTTCAACACTATTGCTAGCTGTGGGTTTTTTGTTGAATGAATGTTAGTACAAATTGTGAGTTTAACTGTTTAACTGGAGTTTATGGTGAAGTAGCTAACTTAAAGAGGCTAATTGTTAGTGCATTCTTTCTACAGTTACCGGTGCAGGGAGGGATAAATAAGCACGCAAGTCTTAATGCCTCTAGATTACAACACTGTAGCTTAAGTTATGGGAAAATAATACAATTTGAGAGATGTTTACATGCAATTTATGCAATTATATTTAGGATAGTGTTAATGTTACTAAGGTTCCATACAACTTGAATTAGAAATGCATTGTTTGTATAAAGGTTGCCTATTAATATGAATGTGCTTTTGGTACACAAAAGGGATTTATATACGTTTGATACCTAAGAGAAGAAATTTAAGAACGGTTGTACAAACTGAATAGAGGTTTAGATATTTCAGTAGGGGTTAACTGAAATATGACCTCATTTTATTTTCATTGTAGCCTAAGCAATTGATTTTATTACTGAATAGTAATTGAGAGAAATTTTTTGGCCTTATCTACAGGTGGAGGAGGTGAAAAGGCTACGCAGGGGAGGCCCAGTCCACAGAGGGTTAATGACAAATACAATTGGTACCACTTTACTTGAGGTCAAAATATGTATTACACTGTCATAATGTTGTCATAACAGCAAGTCTTATCTATGATATCTTAATGACAAATACAATTTGTACCACTTGAGGTCAAAGAATGTTTTCGTTACACTGTTATAATGTTGTCATGACAGCAAGTCCTATCAATATCTTAATGACAAATACAATTGGTACCACTACTTGAGGTCAAAATATTTATTAGTTACACTGTCATAACCGTGTCATGACACCCAGTTTTGTGAAATTTCCTGTCAGACATCTATCTGAAAAAGTGCTAGAATTGGTCTCTAATCTTGCACATCTAATTATAATAATCATTAGGACCTTGGCCACAGCAGGCCAAGGTCTGTGACGGAGGACAGGCAGGGCGGCGATGTAGCAACCCAGGCAGCACCGGACGCTGAATTCCGACACACAGTCGGACAAAATTTGCAATTAGCCATCCATTTTCGTAAAACGATCCATATTTGAGCTTTACGTAGTTGATTTCTCGCATAAAAAAGTTTCAGAAGTGAATTTTGTAATGGAATAGCAGAGATCTGCACGACCTAGATTCAGAAGACTACCTGATCTCAGGTCAGTTGTGTAGCCTATGTAAATGTTGGGGCGTGACCGTTCTCTTAATACACCCATGGGCTTGACAAAGGTACAGTTTTTGAGATGCTTACGTAAGCAACTAGCTTTGTTGAGATTCGCCCGTTTTCAGCGGCAGTTTCAAAATATGAGATTTTCATAGTAAAGGGGTGTCAATGGGATTTTGAGTTTAGGCTATATGTATGTCCTATTTACCCACCAAACTGTCGTTATTCAACTATGACAGGGTAAAATCGGTTTTGCATTCTATCACCCCTTTAATGTTTCTCCAGCTAGCCCCACCTTTATGAAGGTAAATATGGTGCAAAATGTGAGAGCTTGTAGAATACGATGTGAGAACTTGCAGAACAAAATATCTGAACTTGTATTTTAAAATATACACTTGTAAAAAAATATTCACACACATGTGATCTGAATTTGAAGTCACACAAAGAAAAAACATGAGCGCTTGTAAAAAAAAAAAAAAAAAAAAAAAAAAAAAAATCTGAACTTGTAATTTGAAGTCACAGAAAAGATATTCACAAATGTGAATGAACACAATGACAGCTGCAAACTTGTAATGCAACATTTACATCTATACTTTTTTTTTTACTTTGGTTCATTTTCCATCACAACTACAAATCAACTCTCGAATTTGTCACTGCAACTTCACTTATGTGCTCTCTTGCATCACAAAGTGGCAAATCTGCGCCTCGACTTCTTGCGATACATTTGGTGCAAAACTAATTTGAACCTGTGGACTTAGGCTGTGGAGCTCTGAGCCAACAGAACGGGGAAAGCAGGGTTTCTATCGCTTATTTATGTAGCATTGTAGCTTGGTGGAATAGCATGCTAGCATTAGTTAACTAACCAGCCAGCCTGCTTCTAAATAAATACCTTTTAATTATCTAAATACTTTCTAACAGTCAAACTAAAACACTGGTGGTGTTGGGCTTAGAAATATTTAAAAAAAATGTAAAAGTCCACTTGGGATTTGTTTTTGATGCACTGGGTTTAATCAATGATCGTACTTCCAACTACCAATGAAACAAGTTTAATCAGCCAATCAGATGCAAAGTTGGGCGGGCCGAAAAGCGAGAGAAAAAAAATGAAGGCAAAGTTTATCAAACTTGGAGCATGTAGAAACAGCTTTAGTTGAAAAAGATCAGAAATTTGGGTTTCTTTCGACCAATTTTTCAAAAAGAAATAACGTGGATGGTTCCATACAACGCTCTTCAAAAGTCAAATAAATGATCAGTTCACTACTTTCATTGAATTTGGGTTTTTTATTCAATTTTATACCATTTGAAGAAAATAAATTGACAAAAACATGGAAAAAAGTGACACAAACATTGAAAAAAGTGATAAAAACTTAGGGAAAAGTAAAAACAAATAGTTTGAATTTGAAATTCTGACCCAGAAAAACTAAAAGTTGTCATGGTCGACGGGAAGACAACCCGGCAGAATGGCCTGACACATGGCCTTGTCCCAGAGTTTATCAAAAGCTAAAAATATTTTAAGTTTTCAATAAACATACATGAAGCAACTAATCTCAACATGGACAAAATCATAAATGTGCTTGTTCGCTTTTTTGATGATGGCCTGGCCAAAGCATCAATACAAGATCTAGAAAGGAGTCATTGTAGGATTATGATATTATTGCAATATGTAAATCTACATTGACTCTTAATTTAAAATATGGTTGAAAGAAGTAAAAAAATGGATCCAAAACTTTTTACTCATTTCATTTTCAAGTTTCAGGCTCAGGATTTTTTTTCACTTTGAGCCCTGTCAGTTACATAAATATCACATGTAGGCAGTAAAGGCCAGTATCCCGAAAACCTTGGAGGTCTTGAGGAAGTGCAAATGTTGATTTTAGTTGATCCTGAGCTGCCAGCAAGTAGAAATGTTGTTATCTTGATATGTCCCTAGTGAAAGTTGGTACACCAAAAGAAGCAATGCAAGTGTTCTACTCAATATTATTTTACAATTTGTTAAGTGTGAGTGTGAGGGTATTTTTTATTTTTTTTTTAAGATTATTTTTTGGGCATATTTAGGCCTTTATTGACAGGACAGCTGAAGAAATGAAAGGGGAGAGAGAGGGGGGAATGACATGCAGCAAAGGGTCGCAGGTCGCAGTCGAACCCGGGCCCGCTGCGTCGAGGAGTAAACCTCTATATATGGGCGCCCGCTCTACCAGCTGAGCTATCCAGGCGCCCCTGAGCTGATTTTTTTTTTTTTTTAAAGTCTGAAGGACACAACAGTTCTGTAGCTGGAACTTGAGATCTTGAAGTTCAGTGTCAGACCTGCACCTTACCCACACAATTCCAAACTCCTATTTTGCACCTGTGATAAAGCACACCTGAGGATGAGATCCTGGTATACTGGTGGTCTCATTAAAAGGAAGGTTACCAAACTGTGTTCCGAGAAACTTTACCATCATCATTTTGTCTGGCGTTCCTTTGTATGCTTCACTGTGGTTTTCTGGGGCTGACAGAAAGATCAGAGGGCTATTTTCCTTGTTCAAAGAATGGACTTTGGTCTTTGCTTAATGACTTTAAGAGTATGCTATAATGACAGCTCTTTCCCCTCAGTGGTGGTTTCGTATTTTCCCCAAGGATGTCTAATAATGTACCCTGAGAAAACGCTAGACGACCTCTGGATTGTGTGATGGTGATCAGTGTTTGGATACTAGGGGAATTAATTTACACTCCATTCTGGTAGCCTTTGACCGCAGTGCTGTTATCTCATTGTCAACAATATCAGATGGCTATTATTGACTGCCTGTCTTATCTCATGGAATAGACCGCTAGACCTGAGAATTGACTCTCTCTCCTCTCTTTCTATTTTTTTTTAATCTAGTGTTGATGTCCTCTTTGCCATCTTTTTCTTACTTTTTCTTTCTCCCTCCCTCTCATTTTGCAGCTTCTCCGCCCCTCTATTCCTTTGTTTTAATTCCCATCCCTGTATATCCCCTCTCTCTTTTCTCCTTACCCTCCCTCTCTCTCACATAATGCTTTTTCAAGGGATTTTGATTTTGCACATGGATGTGCCTGTCTGCTGTTACTTCTTCTACACTGATTGAGTTTCTTTCTTTAGGTTTTCATCATTCACATTCCACCCCCACTGCACGCTTTCATTTCTTTGTAAACTTTGTCCGCCCACAGCCACCGGTATGTTTATGACCTAAAATTAAATTTCCTCTTGGCAATCATTTTCCAAGCATATGGGGGAAAGTAGCCCGGCGTATTCTTGAAACACTTAAAGTGAATGGATCCTGTTTCTCCTTCCATCTCTTAAACACCAATTATGCATTCCTGCTGAGAGTTGGCTACGAAAAGATGCCCATATTAGACCAAAAATCTCATTATACAAGGTATTTTTGGAGTGCATCATTTCTCCAGAACTTTACTAGCGGCAGGGCTTGAGGGATGGCAGTGTCGCCCCATCACTTTAGTCCACACCGAAATACCTTAAGAGCTATTGGATGGATTGCCATGAAACTCTATACAAACATTCGCGGTCTCCAAAGGATAAAGCCCTTCTGAATTTTGTGATCTTTAACTTTCCATCTAGCGCCATCATCAGGTCAAAATTGTCCAATACTTTGTTTTATAACCAAATACCTGCAAAACTAATGCCATTTCCATCAGCCTCAGCTGTACTTTGTGTTTGGTGCTAATTAGGAAATGTTAGCATTATAACATGATATACTCAGATGGTGAACCTGGTAAATATTTTACCTGCCAACCATCAGCATCTTAGCATTGTTGTTGTCAGCCTGTTAGCATGCTGACGTTATGTCATTCAGCTGTGCCTATGAGTGCCGCCTCACAGAGCCACTGGCATGGCCGTAGACTATTAGTTTTGTTGATTTAACGCTGTGAAACTTTAATCTTGTCCACATTATCAACTTCTACCAACAATACACGCTACATTACCGGCCTTCTATTCCCAAAACTATGCTTATGGGTCATGAGCAGTGTGCATGTGTATCTAAAGGTGTGTACCAACCAACCTGCATCAGGACCTTTTGTGAGGTGTCGTATATAGTGTGAGAGTTAAGAGGGTGAGGGAGTGTTTGTGTTTTTGCACGTGTGCTTGTGTCTGTTGCTTTGACTGCATGTGAGTGTGTGAGAAATGAAAGTTTGATATCCTACTGTAAAACGCTAAAAGCCTCTGTTCCACACACACACACACACACACAAACAGAAACACACACTAGTGCCTTTGAACAGAGCACCAATGGAACAACAGTCTCTGTGGTTGTCATGGAAATGACAGATGTGACAGCTGGAGAGAAGACTTCAGGGAGTATTATGGGGTGTTTGGAGTTGTTTTTTGACAAGTAGAGCGTCACCTAATCATGTGCCTGTTTACTGTTTGTTCCCACAGACCTATCTTCTGGGAATCATAATCTCCATATGTGGCAATGTCCTCATCAGCATTTCACTCAACATACAGGTAGGAAGTGCTGGAATCCAGCTGTACGGCAGGCACTCAGCACACAGCAGGCACTTAATACCTGTAAAGACTCCTTTTTCTACTCTCGGAGCACTGCTTTTTCCTGACAGTTGGCTCTGTCTTTAGCAGACTGTGTTCATCAGGATCTTTGTAAACGTAGGCAGCTGACAGCACAAATGGCTTTGTATTTTATAATAAATAAAGCTTACTTTGAACTAGAATTAATAGAAGTGAATGTTTAAACATCAGAAATGTATTTCAGTCTAATATTGTGAGTAGCAATACAATTGTTCAGTTAAGTACTGCAAACAAACTGCAAATTTGTTGCACTTGTACCTGTCTGTACCTGATTGTAATACTAATGATGCTCCCTGATGCCTTAGCAGCACTAATTTAGAGAGTAAATGCATTCATTAAATATAAGCATACACCCTCTATAGCCTCTACCAGACATAGCTTTTAGAGGCTCTTTTTTTCCCCTGTGTGATTCAGCTAATACAAAATGTCTGTTGCTAAATTACACTGTGCTTAGCACATGCAAAACCTCTTTTGATGCAGGTGCAGAAACTGGAGTGTTTGTGTCAGCGGCAAACAGGGTGTGTGAGACTGAGCGGGCGTGACAGCATCAACTTAATGTGGAAAAAGTGCTGGAAAAGGCTATTAACCATTGTTCATTACCAGGTGTAAGCTTGCAAAGACAGAATTGTTAATGATTATGAAGTATACATTTGTGTTTGCCTTGTACAGCTTCCCACCTCTTCAATTTGCTTAATTGGTGTCATGCCTCTTCTGAGATGATATGCTCATCAGCAGACAGTGTTATGGCTTGTTTAGGGTTGTGAAACAGCCTCTGTAATGCTGTATTATCGCTTAAAGTGTACATTATTTTTCAAGTGTTATACATTTGGCTTTGTAAGGCTGTAAAATCATCTGTATGGTGTATGTTTGTCTTGTTCAGCTCTCCAGTTATTAGAGCTGCTTAATTTGACTGATGCCTCCGGCTCCTGTTCCCTCTGTTCCTGACAGAAATATGCCCACGTCCGTCAGTCTCAGCGTGGCTCTAAGCCCTACTACACCTCTGTGATGTGGTGGTGCGGTGTGGCTCTCATGGGTGTCGGCGAGCTGGGGAATTTTGCAGCCTACGGCTTTGCCCCAGCATCACTCATAGCCCCGCTAGGCTGTGTGTCTGTCATAGGTAAGTACAACCTTTTTCCTCCTCTTACATTATCCATGCATGAACGTAGGAGAAAGGTTGCTTTCTGTGGGAATAACCGGAAGCATTGCCTTGTGAAGTCTGGGTTTTTCTTCTGATCTTGTCATAAACAGTCCTCTCTATGCCAAGCAGTTGCATTATGTGCTGAAAGTCTGACAGGTTTTACTCTTGTGTGTGACTCACTGTGTGACTCACTCAAATGCATACAGTATTGGAGCTAGTACAGTACAGATACTGCACATTTCCAAAATGTCCATACAAAGTCTCAGTGACGTAGTTTTTTTTTTTAAAGATATGGCCACTCCAAAACAGAATGCAAAAGAGCCATTGTTGCAGTTTCAAGCTTTCAGTTTTTCTTCAAACACATTATCAGTAACAGATGGGGCATGTCAACAACATGTTTATCACATTGTTACTGCAAGGTTATTCTGAACAAAATTTGATCATAACCTTTTCATTGGGAATTTTGGGAATCAATTTCATATCAGTACAATACCAATATGGTATTGGGAGAAAAGATCCTTGATCTATGTCAAAACATTAGGAAGAATCTAATTAAAAAGAAACATGAAATAAATCAATCTGCTTTTCTGTCCTGTTAATCATCTCATTGCCCCTCATATTTATCACACAACCTCTTGAAAGGGTCCCGACCCCCACGGTGGTAATTGACAATTATACAGACGTAAATGATCTAAGTTACTATTGGGACATCTATAATATAAGCCTTCCCTGAGCAGTGGTCTTAAAGCTTCGATAGAACTGATGTTGAGATTTAACAACCAAAAGCTGGACACTGCAACAATGCCTCTGTTCTTTTTGTGGTGGTACTCTTATTTGGTTTTAATTATCCGTGCATATCCTGGTTAATAGATAGAACAGCACCTTCTTCAAATAACATGACATGAAAATTAAGTGCATTAATGAAGTTCTGTGTTTGCAGTAGTAGCGGTATTTGCAGTAGTAGTGCTATTTCCATCCTGTGTGTCACGACTACACATCTACCTTCGCTGACGAGGCTGATCGGTCTTCACCGCATTCAGTAAAGTCTCTTGCTGTCAGTGAAGGCTTGCTTTCAAAAAGAAACTTCCAACTGTTGCTTTACAGCCTTACACAGCAAGTCTGTGTGTAGGTGCATGTTTATATCTTCCAATTCCCAGTTATAAACTAGCACTGGACCTGGAAGATGGATACATACTGTACATTTCCACACTTCAAATTGTATGGGTGATTAAGGAAGTCCAATTACTTCTGACATTATAAATCCAACAATGATCATTTGTACAGCCCACGGTGTGAACTAAAGCGGTCATGAACTACCATTAGCCACTCAAAAGAAAGCCTGCCTGGTTGCTACAGCTAGCAGCTGCTCAGTACAAACACTCTAAACGCAGGTTAAATATTGAGCAGATTCACGTCTTACCTCCCGCCAACCATCACTCACCGTGCTGGAGGTGGTGGTGAGTCATGGATATAAATGACAGCTATTACCCCAACGCTTTCAATGATTTTCCTATAGTCACGCCTCACAAGTGGATGAATGGTTTAAATAAAGCCCAGCATGAAACCACAAATCTCGTTAAGTAGGCGGAACCTCTTGTTCATTGTAGTTTTTGCGTGTCATACTTGCTCCAATGAGCAGTCTCTACCTCTCACTGCTATGTCAGTGTGTGTAAAGCAGACATGATGGCTGTTTTTAAAGCCACAACCTTATTTCCTTTCTACTATCATTACCGTTATCCCTACAAAAAACACTAATTGCTAGACACTAGTGTTGCATTGGAGTGGGCATGACTAAAATGCGGCTGGAGTATGTATTGAAGAATTAATGAAGGTAGAGATGAAGAGGTGAAAGGAGGGAAGGATGGAGAGGAAGATGCCTGCAGCTGTGACACAGTCTGTCCTCCTCAGAGCTAACAAGTGGAGCTGAGGGGAAAACGTGCTGGTTGCTGTCTGCCATGGTGACTCCATTCTCACCTCACGCTGACTCACACTCTAGGCAAATGAGCAAATGCGTGCATAACTGTAGTGGTGTGTAAAAATACACACACACACACACACCCCTCCTGTGGTGTTGTTGTGCCTGTTTTCCAACAGGGGGCCTTGGGTGAGTGTAGGCAAGTGGTTGGCTAGGTAGAAGAGAGGAGAAAGGAGGTAGGATGCTGAGAGGAAAATGTATTTGTTTGTTTATTTAAAGGCAGGGTTGGTAACATTTTCCAATATACACTTTTTATATATATTGTATGAAATGGTCTTTACACCCTGCAATAAACAACTTATGGGCTCTGAAAAAGGAGCAAAAAAGATGTCACCTGTAGCTGCTGTATTCCTTCGCTTAGAATTGATATCACGATTCTCTGCCACGATTTTTTTTCTTACAAAGTGTAATGTTTATTGCACACAAAACAAAACAAACCTGTCACCAACCAAACCAAACAGATTTTTTTTTTTGCACCTATTGCGCATCACCACAATCCTGTAAACATAGAACTTCAATGAATAAAGAAAATAAAGTACATCCTGGCCATTTAAAGGAGAATTACGGCCAATTTTTACGTTAATCTTGATCACTATAGCTACGCGAGTACTTTCGATAGAAAAAACCCCGACCCGAATCAGTGCAGGTAACACTGAGAAGCTGCAGCTACGTACTACAAGCGTCCCCTGAGCTAAAACGGCAGTGCTTGGGGCAAGTTTTAGAGTGCCTTTGTGCCTCTTAACAGACACAAAATGCAATTAATATGTCTGTGCCACAAGAACAGGGCCCTTACGTGTCAACAATATGCGTTTTCAACTCAGACATTGTTTAAATTCACCTACCCTGGTCCCTGTCTCGATCCTGCCAGTAGCTAGCTTGCCCTGCTAGCTGAAAGCCGTTAGCTGCTAGCTGCCGTTTGGTGAGTGTATTCAGACAGGCTTCTGTGATAATCATCCCAAAAACAATCCACGGAGCGGTGGTGGTGTGGCTATGTCCTCCAGAGGACAGGTCATGTCATGTCTTGAAGTGTATTCCCCCCCTAAAAAAAACAATAGTGCGGTAGTAGCTGTTAGCTGCTAGCTGCCCTCCGGTGAGTGTGTACAGCCAGATAGCTGTTAGCCGTTAGCTGCCGTCCGGAGAGTATATTCAGCCAGGCATCTGTGCTAATCATCCCAACAAAAATCCACGGAGCGCCCGGTGGGTTGGTGGATATCGTGCATAGGACAGATCATGCCTTTGCAGCGAAAGGTTTAGATTATTTCCCCCTCAAAATAGGTAATTGAGCACTGTAGTGGTTATGACCATATCAGTGACTATGTAACTACATGGAAACGGGATAAACGATGTCTGTGGCTTGCACAGTAATAGCGTTACTGAAGCCTAGCTGTTGCATCGCGCGGTCTCCTGGGAATTCAGTTGTAGCAGAAAAAGGTAAACAGTCATTTGCAGATTGGAGCGTAGTGTGTGTGAAGAGTGAAAAGCGGAGTTGTTTATAACGGAAGAAGCTTGGAGTATGAAGAATATAGCAGATATGCAACACACGGAAGAGCCTTTTGCGTTTGATGGTCATCCTTATTTATTCCAACCAGAGTATACAGACGAAGAACTAGCCTCAAGAGTTGGAAAGAACGAGACTGACAGACAGAAGGGAAACAGGCAGATGAACTTGCTGCTCCAAGCACAAGCTAAAGGTAGCCTTCAGTAACTGGGGGACATAGCCACACCACCGGGCGCTCCGTGGATTTTTATTGGGATGATTATCACAGATGCCTGGCTGAATACACTCACCGGACGGCAGCTAGCAGCTAACGGCTATCAGCTAGCAGGGCAAGCTAGCTACTGGCAGGATCGAGACAGGGACCAGGGTAGGTGAATTTAAACAATGTCTGAGTTGAAAACGCATATTGTTGACACGTAAGGGCCCTGTTCTTGTGGCACAGACATATTAATTGCATTTTGTGTCTGTTAAGAGGCACAAAGGCACTCTAAAACTTGCCCCGAGCACTGCCGTTTTAGCTCAGGGGACGCTTGTAGTACGTAGCTGCAGCTTCTCAGTGTTACCTGCACTGATTTGGGTCGGGGTTTTTTCTATCGAAAGTACTCGCGTAGCTATAGCGATCAAGATTAACGTAAAAATTGGCCGGAATTCTCCTTTAAGTACAGTAGGCTGCCAAAAATAGTGACATAACACATTGAACTAAATATGGCCCTGATACAGGCTGATCTGAACTCCTGGAACATGTCTTTACATAATTAAAACATGTCAATCAACATGCTGCAGCTACAGCTTCAGTCTCTAGAGAAATGGAGTTTGTCAATTGCCAATTTAAGTAGAGTATCAAAAACAGAATGATTTCTAATTGCTTGCCTTTTCATGTCTTCAGCTGTTCTATCAAAGTAAAGGCCAA